>NW_020172162.1:1343918-1389774 GCF_003031525.2 Neophocaena asiaeorientalis asiaeorientalis
AATGCGGGCAGGCATTTGTGGAAAAACTGTGCATTACATACTCATAAGTCAATAATAGATATTAATGAATAAAAATTTCATTTTTATTTACCATTAAGAAAGGAAGAATTTTCTATTCATAAGTGAAAATTTCAGTAAATAATTTCGTTATATCTAGAAGGATCCTGGAGGCAGGAGTCACCTCACCCCCCAAAGTAAGAGAAGCCTGGGTATAACGCCATTTGCAGCAACATGGATGGACCTAGAGATGATCATACTAAGTAAAGTTAGAAAGAGAAAGACAAACACCATGTGATATCACTTACATGTGGAATCTAAAATACGACACAAATGAACATACCTACAAAATAGAAACAGACTCACAGATGTAGAGAACAGACTTGTGGTTGCCAAGGACGGGGGGTAGGGGAGGGAAGGAATGGGCGGTTGGGATTAGCAGAGGCAAACTAGTATATATAGGATGGATAAACAACAAGGTCCTACTGGATAGCACAGGGAACGATATTCAATATCCTGTGATAAACCATAACGGAAAAGAATATGAAAAAGAGTATATATATATATATATATAAAAAACGGAGTCACTTTTCTGTATAGAAGAAATTAACACAACATTGTAAATCAACTACACTTTAATTTAAAAAAAAAAAGAGAGAGAGAGAGAAGCTTGGGTAGAGCCTTTGAGGCAATACTGCCTTCAGCTCTCAGTCACAGACACCCCCCCACAATGGAAGTCCAGAGAGGAGTGGGAGGGAAAAAGCTTTTGTTGTTTTTCTCTTGTTTACTGGCATGAAAGGATGAGGGAGGCTGGTCCCTTAGGATTCAATGAAAGGCTCGCCCAAATTACTTTCTCTCAGGAACTTTTGCCTTGAACCACTTTTAGGCACTGGACTAGTTCCTTTTTGCTGGAAGAACGTTATTGTATTGTCTGAAATAGTGCATACTTCCTTCTAGAATGCCAGCGGAAAGCCCCAGTGATGTCTTTTCCCACTAAACTATTAGGATTTCTCCTTCCAGTAAATACAAAAAGAAGAGCACGCAACCATTACTAACTGGCAGCCTACGAACGTTTTTCTAAGTTGAAAAGTTACACATTTTTTTTATCTTAAAATTTCTACTACTATAAGCTTTATGAGGGCAAAGACCATACCATACAGCTTTGTATCCTCACAGTATCCAGTATTACTTATGTACATAATTGGAGATGATGATGATTTTTTAAGTGAAGGAACTTGCCCTGCCCCTCCTCCCCGACTAAAAGTCTTTTTCATATAGAACTTTGACCAAGCAAGGCCCATAATATCTGTAAAAACGTGATGGAAAAGCAATGAGGATAGTCCTTGTCCCACAGTCTAGTATGAAAATCTAGATGGAAGACTGGTTTTACCGTTCATTCTCTGTTTTAATGACGGGAAGGAGGAATGTGAATAATTGAAGAACAACTTAAAATTCAAACAAAACTCATCTGAATTTGGCTTTGATTTGTGGTGAATCCCACACCTCAGTACTGCCCATGATCCTTTTCCATCCATCCTTAAGTTCAACGTCTGTTCAGTTGACCAGGTCTTAGCTGGAGGAGGGCCCGGGAGAAAGTTCCAGACATCCAGAGGGACTGATCTCCTAAAACAGGAGCAGGGTGGAAGAAGGTGCTGGAATGGAGGACCCAGCAGTCATAATTGAGGCTCATCGCTGCTACTATATCACTTTGTGTCATTGAGAAATGCTTCTTCCTTTTCATGCCTGAGGTTTCCTCCTGTCAACTAAGATAAATGGACCAGATACCATATATATTTCCTGTCGGGATTGTGATTGAAACTCACATATAAATAAAAATTAATTGAACTTTGCACTATTGCGGTATTATGCTGAATGTGGAAAAAGTTATGAATGTAATAATAGTAGCTAAAAATGTATAAGCTAAATCTAACAGAGAATTATCAAAAAGCTCACAGAAATTCAGGGATAAAAATGGCAAAAAGTAAAATATTTATGAATTTTTAATTCCAGCTTTTACCACCGTTTCCTCCTACAGCTTATTTCAACACACATTTCAAAGTTATAATACTTTTGAGTAAAGCCCCTCGTTGACTTGAATGTATGCAAATTTGATCCTGGTCATTTGAACTCAACACAATTTATCAATTTTTGAAATCTGTATTCTAGTTATTCAAGTAAATGAATAGTGTCATTTGGTTATTTGATTTTTTTAAAGGGTCCTTTGAGAAACTACTTCTGGGTATCAATACTAAAAAGAAAACACTGGCTAAAATAATAAAAGCAGGAGAATTAATTTCAGGGCATTTTAAGCTTTGCCTGCTTCCTGGGCTCACAGGGCTTCAGAAGCTGAGAAATGCTCTCTGATGTCACTCTTTTCTGAAAGCTGATCCATTCAAATCCATATGGTGGACATCTTTGAATCACATACTTCTTACATTTTTCAATGTCTCCGAAAAAAGAATTTCCCCTTTTAATCCTCAAAACTAAACTCAAATGAATTGTTTTATCCACCTGCAGCTTCCTCAGAGGAATATAAACTCTTTGATTCAATTTATAATTTCCTCATATTCCACCCACACCCCCCAAATTATCCTATTTTAGTTTTAAATTCTAATCATTATTACTCTCACTGATTTTGAGCTGGGAAAATGGAAGATGGCTTTTTGTGATGTATCATGGAGATAGTACACAAGTAGGAGGCAGGAAATTTCTCATTTCTTTAATCTACCACAATCTACCAGTATGTTAATTCAATAACAATTCAACGTGGTTCTACAGACTGTGCAAATCCAGAAACCTTTTTAAGGAGAAAACTATCTATCTGCTAAAAAATAGAGACCAGACAGAGGAACAGGGTGTGGACCCCATTGGTTTGAGCCTCAGAGAGAGGTCCCTGGTGGCAGGAGCCTAAAAGAAGAGCCTGTAATATAGAATTGCTGCTGGTCCAAGAAGCCCTCACACAGTGCCCACGAGTGGGCAATCAACAGATGGTTGATGGGCAGGCCTCTCCTGGCCTCTGTCTCTTCGCTCCTCAGCTAACACCTCCACATTCTATCCTTGCATTGTTCACGCTCTGCTTCTATCCCATGCCAACACCCATTAATGTCTCTAGATATCATTCCCACCTGTATACATCCCTATTCTGTGTCTTTGTTTTATAAGGATATATACATCTCTCTCTCTCTTCCTCTCTCTCTCTCTCTCTCTCTCTCTCTCTCTATATATATATATATATATATATATATGTGTGTATATATATATGTATATATATATATACTATTGCAGAATTTTTAGACTGAATGTAAGATGTGGTTCTAAAAATACATAATATCACCATGTATTCATGAGTTCTTAATTCATACCCTGTTCCATCTGTGGGAAGAGCCCACTGTTTGTACCCAGGCTATTTGTTCTATATCCTATAAGACCTGGTTATTTCTCACATGCTCTCTGAAGTCTCTCTGACTGTCCCCCCCCTTGGGGCTTCCCAAGTACCCTGAGCAACCTCTATCATAGTTTTTATTAGACTGTTATGGGTTAATTGTGCTACCCCCCGAATTTATGTGTTGAAGTTCCAACCTCCAGTACCTCACAATGTAACATATTTGAAGATAAGGTCTTTAAAGAGGTGTTAAAGTTAAAATGAGGCCATTAAGGTGGGGCCCTTATCCAATGTGACTGATGCCCTTATAAGAAGAGGAGAGACACCAGGGATGCACATCCACAGAAGGGCCATGTGAGGACACAGGAAGAAGGCGTTATCTGCAAGCCAAGGAGAGGGGCCTCAGGAGAAACTAAACCTGCAGACACCTTGATCTTGGACTCCCAGCCTCCAGGACCGTGAAAAATAAATTTCTGTTGTGTTAAGACATCCAGTTTGTGGGATTTTCTTATAGTAGCCCTAGGAAACTAATACACTCTCCTATAAATAGTTCCTTATCTGTCTTTATTTCTCTACTGTGAACACTCCTGAAGGGATTGTTGTTCATCTCTCTACTCAAAGAACCTAGCAGGGCACCTGGCATATATAAAAAATGTTTGTTGAATGAATGAATGAAGGATTTTCCTGACTCTGAAACTTGATCATGAGCAACTGATCACTTGCTCTCTTATTTTCCTCACTATTTTTATTCATCCTCTACCATCCTGATTCTAATAGTTTGAACATGTGTCTCTGTTTTGCACATTAAGTCTTCGATGCTGTCAAATTTATTTAGTCTTCAGCGATGCCATGCAGGACATCAGCCATATCTGGAAGCACTCCTCCCACACTGGACGTACACACAGAAGTTGGGCGCTGTGGTTTCTCGTCACGGCAACATGCCCAGCCCAAAGAGTACAAACAGCAAAACCATGGTAGACATGCCGCTTTTCTAGAGCCAAGCTACCACTTCAATCTCAAAGAGGCTGAAATTGCTCCTAAGAAAACCTCTTGCAACTGCCAGTTCTCAAGTGATCAAAATGAGAGAGGAGGTCATTCATAGATCGACCAAGTAAATGTCCAAAAGGGTTGGAAGTGAGTTGGGAGCTGCCCCACATCTTAAAATAATTACTCCAATAAAACTCCTTTATGTCTCTCTCTATATTTCATACAATGTTACATTCACATTTATTTATCTAATACAATGGAAATATAAGGGAGGAAGTTAGAGTCTCAATTATGGGATACCTCCGTATAACAACTCAGAAAGATCCCATTTATTTGAGTAAGACATGACTGTACTTTGAAAACATTTCTTTTTGGAATCACTCTGCTCAAATCTCCTGGTCCCCGGTGAATTTTGCGTAAAGGACAGCTGGGCAGCGTATTTACACACCCACAAAGGCTGTACTTCTTTTTTACTTGCTGCCTGCCTCTGCATTCTTGCTGAAGAAATGTTATGTCGAAATGGAATGATATTTTATGTGAGTGAGGGTGCAGGATGAGTCCTCTTGTAAAAGAGTAGCCTTGACCTCATACAAATAGACTCAGGATGGATGACCTGCTGCTCCGGATGCTGGTTAGCAAAGTTTGCAGTGGACGCTGTTTGAACCTGATGTTTGCAAGGGTGTTTCCCCCTTAGCAAGATTTTGTAAAGGCAAGTCATTTATTCCCAGGTCCTGTTTTGTTTCATTTTGTTCTTTAATTCCTAGCTTAACAAGTTAAGTCTAGCAATTCAGTTCTTTCCCATAAGTGGGGATGTTTAAGGGTCCAGAGTACCTTTATGTGCTAGTTACACTGAATACTTTGGACCAGTTTATTTTGCCTTCCAAAGGGGTATTATAAGGCAGACTACACATTTAAACAAAGAAATTCTCTAAATTTTAGCCCTAGATGCCCTGAGGTGAGAAATCAAGGACAAGGATCTCCTCTATGACTTGAGATAACGATGAGGATGGTTTAGTTAATTCCTAGGAGCACGTCTTCCAGAGACTCAATTAAGTAAACTTCATATTAAATGTCCATGTGTGCTAGTCATGATGTGGTCCTTGAGGGGCCATAAAGGATAAAAATCTTTTAAACGTTTCTGACCCTCAAGGAGTTTACAGCAAAGTTGGGGACAAGCAATTTAACCACAATCAACCTTTTAATTAAGCTAAATACACATAAAATATTTCAATAACAGATCTGAATATAAAGAGACCACAGCTCTCATGGTCAATTGCCAAGAGAATTCAACAAGCAGGAAGCACTTTGAGACCTCAGAGAGGACAAGCTTGGAAACGTCTTTCAGGATAGGCAGATGTAGGTAGACCCATGAGGAGGCCAAATAAACCCATCCAGTTGTCTATAGATTGTGAAGTCAGGCAGACCTGGGCTCAGCTCCACCTAGGACAACCTGGGACCAGTTCCCTTATGCTCTGAATCTGTCTCTTCAGAATAAAATAGAGACAATAAATCTACCCCTGTGAGTCGTTGGGAGGAGTGGATGAGCTCTCGGTGTAAGTAAATTCTTGGTACAGAGCTTTGCACATAGCAGCATTTATCATACCAAACACCACATTATGTATCACTTTGTCTTTTAGTCTACTGTCTCTCTTTCCCTCACTCAAAAGTAAGGCATTTGAAGGTAGGGAATTAACACTGTTTCACCCTCGGATCCATAGAGTCTACATTACTACCAGACACATAATAGTGCCTAGTACATATTTGTTGAATAAATAAACAAATAACTTAACATCAAAAAAGCAAACTAGCTAATATTATTGTTCAATCCTGTCTTTTTCATACTCCTTTTCACCTCTCCATTTCCTTCAGCCTTGGGAGCAGTAAGAGATGCTGCCAGCAGCAGGCTAAGTTCTGAATGAGTGGCGTCATCAACAGTTTTAAAGTTGTCCCTAGTAGTTAAGGCTATTGGGATTTGCATTGTTTGCCTGGAGAAAAGTAGATGACACAGTGGGGGAAAAAATTACTTGTCTTCCCATTTCTTCCCCCAGCATCAGCTCCTGCCAGCTGGCTTCTGGTCACGTTGTGCCCTTTGTGTCCCTCTCACCCATCAATATCCAAAGATAAAGAACAGAGACAAAACGTGGGGAGGAAACAAATCTTTTTTCATGTATACCTTCCAATACCCTTGGAGAGAGAGTTGGAATGTAACTTTCCCTTTCTCTAACCCAGCTCAGTGCCCCATTTTTAAGCCCAGGAAGAGTTAGTTAGCCAAATCACGCCCAGCGAAGCATGCCAGGTAGAAAATGTCTTGTTTGCCACGACACCAGGTCAGGCAAGAACGGGCTTCTGCTGTGAGATCACTTGGCTTTATGCAAAAGTCCCTGTCACCACCACAAGAGAACAGACTTACTTATTTTGACCTAATTTTCTGTTTCGTTATGATTTTGTAAACTAAAATTAAATTTGGTTTGTTTTCAGAACATTGACCAGAGTTTACATCACTAGCGGGAGGAAGCGGATCAACAAGCAACATTTTACTACCTTGGGTTGGTATGTGACCAGCAAGAGAATCTCATTAAAATCTTATTTGCAGGAAATGGACTCATTTACAGCTCCCCACTCGGTTGTATGTTTGTTAATAGCGTGGAGGGGAGGTAAAGTGAGCCACAAAAGGTCAATTGTGGATCAGGTGTGAGTCCTCCAGACTGCAGATTGCGGACACCTCATTGTGTCGTCCGCGTGTGGCTCAGAGCTTCTACCCAGGCACACTCTAACCTCTTAGGAAGTCCTCTCCCAGACCTGCAAAACCCATTATTGCCAAAGAAAGGCCAGAATTACTGAATGTTTTCCTTTCTTCTGACTTAAAATGCACGTCATCAACCACGTCAAGGAAAAGGACAACGTGCAAAGTATTCTCTGGGGTTTCTCACCCCTTCTAAGATATTCTTGCAGTGAGTTCTCAGCTGAAAAATGGTTTCATCAGAGGATTTTAATGTCCCTGTGTGAGTATTTCCAGAGAGCCAAAGAAATGACATTCAAATATCTCAGGGACAGCTTGTGGAGAGGTTGATTCTAAAACTGAGGGAGTTTTGTTTTTCATGTGAAAAGTATCTTACAGTCTACACAAGGGTATTTATGGGCTTTATAAACGTTTTTTGTAACTGTACTCATTAGGCAGGGTCCTGGTAAGAAACAGAATTCACCCCAGAAGTTTCCAGTGAAAACAGTTTAATAAGCGACTACTTACAGGGGTATGGGCAGGCTAAAGGAATACACAAGAGATGCTGAGGCACCCAGAGAGCAGCAACAGTAGGAAGACGTTACCACCCTTAGGTCTGAAGGGCAAGGGGGGAAATAGGGCTACTTGAACTCAGTGGAACCTACTAGAGGCTACAGTCCCTGCCAAAGACCACCAAGGAGACAGGAAGCCAGGAAGAAATAGCCCAACACTATCTCCTCAACCCCTGATCCTGCTGGTGCTTCTCGTTGGTCTAACTCAGGTGGAAGGAAGTGGCAAGGGAGACTGGGTGCTACATTCCCTAGGGGTCAGCTTCCCAGGACATAAAGCGGGGTGAAGAAAGGCAGAGAATTAATCTGCTAAGACAATTGGAGCGTAAACAGTTATTCTCCATACGAAATGATTCTGCCCAAATTTTTGGCCAGTATTTATGATAAATTTGCAGCTCTCTATCCAGACTTGCTCTCTACCCTGACCCCCTTTGAGATCCTGTGATGTGTACTAATATTCCAGGCCCTGAAATAGAATTTCTCTCTGTGCAATGCTAACTCTTCTCTATTGGGATGGATCCTGATTTCCCATGTCAACTAAATAAATTTAAAATTATAAAAACTGTGAAGACCTTTCTTCATGCTATGAATCTTTGAATTCATAATCTCTGGCATGGCACGGATTCAGTCCTTCAAGGACATTAAAACATTTTTACTTTTGTTATCGCATAGATCTTTACCACATGTCTGATGTGTAGGCATCTCGATATAGTACCTAGCACGGTGGCACACGAAAATAGACGCTTAATAAATGCTTGTTGACAAGATGGCTGTGATCAAACACCTTGTGCAGATAGGAGAGCTTATGCTGAAAAGTTAGGCAACTCAGCCAATATCTCACGGTGTGCCAATCAGAAGAGAAGCCAAGGCAGAAGGTTTACCCTGACTATGTTGCCTCCAAACAAAGATTTTGCAAACAGGGCAAGAATTTGAATAAGAGTTTATTTTCTTCCTGTACTTTGACCCAATCTTAAGGAGAGTTGGGAAATTCAGGGCATGGCTTTTCAACTGATTTGTTTCCTAGATTGCCAGAGAAATGTAAGTCCCACTATTTCTTCTTAATCATAAGACATGAAACATTGTCACCAACAGGCACAAAAAGTGGAGTTCTACACTTAAATTCCGCTTAACAGTGGAAGTGAACTGAACTATTACGGTTTCTTGCATTATTTCTGGGTTGGGGGAAAGGAAATATAAAGGGGAGATCAAACCTGAGAACTGCTTATGAAACCAGTGACAGCAACTCTCCCTTACCAATGAAAGCAAAGGATAGGAATGACCTGAAAAAGTAAATGTACATGGTTTGAAAACCTCCACAGTTGTTATCAACCCATCTTCAACCAAACATTTTATTCTATTCCAAAGTTCTAAATGCCAGTTTTTCTTGGATGTCACTGGTTTCCTAATATTCCAGGAAGGACTCATATAGAGAAGGAGAAATGAAGGGTCCTGATCCACTGCAAGCCTGATAAACTATTTGTGCAATAATATTAAATCAGGTAGAGGAAATTTTGACAAAGGGTAGGTCAGTCATCAACATGAAAACATTTGGGCATGAGGTTGGGCTGCCATCTTGGAGGCCTGTGTCACGCCTGCTTTTGGAGAGTGTGTCACCAACCTGCTTGATTTGTAGGTGGCGCCTGTGTGCACCTCATGGTGGGTGCATATGACATCACAAGGGAAGCTAACAGAGGGCTCGGTTCTTCTCAAAATCACGTTTATTTTAAGTCAGTGATAACTGACTCTAACAGGCATGATCCTCAGCTCCTTCCATTATCACAATGGCATCCTATCCTATATATCTCTTGAATGTGACCTTTGCCTAGTCCAGGATACTTACCTGTCATTTCCCACCTAGACCATCATGGGCCAGATCCTTAACTGATTTCCCTCCATCTACTCTCCCACCTTAACCCCCTTCCACACTGCAACCATCAGCACTGCTTAAAGACACGAATAAGTCCAAGTCAATTGCTGGCTTCACATACTTCAGAGGTTTCCCATTGCCTTGAAATCCATACTTCATCTCTTCATGCTTCTCTCTCCAGCTTTTCCCTTCACTGTTCTCTATCTCATACTCCCCTTTGTCAGCATAAATGTCAAACTTTATGAACTGACAACAGTCTACTTTTTCAGCTCCAGCTCCTACCACTCTCTTGTTTACCATATATATGAAGGCAAACACTTGCCTGGCAAATGCTCTCTCTCTCAAGACTCAGTTCAAATGACACTTCTCCTGACACTACCAGTGACACCACCCTTTCCTAGGTCAGACTAGTACAATAGACATGTCTAGACTATTGCATGGACCACATTGTATAGAGTCCACTGTCTATATGTCTGCCTCCTCAGTGGACTCTAAGGTAATAATCTTCAATCTGCTCAGGATTTTAGTTTCTTATCAAGCATAAGCACTGCTCTTACACCTGGAAGAAAGGAGGTTTCGTGCTTCAGAGACCCCACTCGGGCCCCTCTCCGGCAGTGTCCCTCCACATGAGGTGAGAAGTCTGTGGGACCAACAAGATAGGCCTTCCTGGATTCCATGTCTACCCAGATCCCATACTTCCTGCTTCCAGACCATGCTCTGCTCACCCAGATCCCAAGGATTCCCAGTCCAAATGGCCTGACTGTCCTTTGGGGGGCTGCCCAGGTCTTTTCCCTAGATCTGTCCTTCAGAGAAGGGACCAAGAGGGTGTGTGCTCACGCCTAGATCCAAGGAGTGGCCAAGACTGGCTATTTGTAGAGTCACATGGACAGAGCTTGTATAAACAGGTTAGATTGTCCACAGGTATTCATGCCAGGTGTCCAGTGATACTGGTCAGAGCAGGAGAAGGCAGGCTGAGATCTGGGGCCTGGGACCTCAAGGAATTGAAGAGTTCTAACATTGAACCTGTCCTTGTAGGCAGTCATGAAGCAATATTTATCATGGTGAGAAGATGGATCATATTTTGTCATTAGCAACCTTGAAATATTTAGGCATGTGTCACGTGAGCCCCCATTTGTACTCTAGCCTGGACCTCTACAAATGCCGGGAGGCTGGTGTCTTGTCTAACACGGTGCAGGGCATGTAGGAGATTCACAACGTATGACTGAGGATTAACTCAAAGCAAAAGGGTGTGGAATAATGAGACTCAAGGGAAATAACTCTGCAGCATTTGAGTAAGAGAAAATAATAGAAGATATGAATTATAATTGAATTACCAAACTAGCTAATATACTTCCTAAAAAGGTTTATATTCAAAGGGCAAAGTTTAAACATTTTGGCTAGGACGATGTTATTTACCAAATTAATGATCAATTTTTTAAAGCCTCACTTGAATTTTCCAGCATTCTTCATATTTCCAAAACACAACACTAATCTATAAAACACTCCACAGATGGGTGAAGAATGAAGTCAAAAAAAACATCAGTCATGTAGCAAAAGCTCAACTGTGAGGGTTACACTCCACCCAGAGAGGAAGAGTTAATAAAAACTAGCAACAAAATTTCTTGGAACCAGCATTTCAGGTCTCTGTCACTTCAAATGATTCCTTTATCCATCATAGGTAGATAAAATCAGTACTGTGAAGAGGAGGAACATTTGTCTTTCAGGTAGAACCTTGAAAACTAAGGTCTTGCTTGTCACAGAGAGGCTGATTTCAAGGAACAGAGGTGTTTTAACCTTTTGTCAGGTGTAAGAATCAATGGCTCATCATATTGAGTAAGAAGACTTCTTATCTCTTATCTCTTTTCTAAAGATAACACTTTTATTGTCACATAAATGTGTGTTGCTAGCAAAGGTAAAAAATATTTCAGGCTAAAATATGTATTCAAATAAGCTTATATGTGTATGCACGTATATACGTATGGGAAGAGAGAGAGAGAGAGAATCTATTTAATCTGGAAAATCAACTAAGAAACATCTATTGAGTAACTTCTCTATACCCAGCATTTGCCAGAGTATGCTAAGCATAAAAGGAGAAAAAGACCAGGTCTTAAAAAAAAATGAGATACCACTCTACACCTACCAGAATGGATAAAATCTGGAACACTGACAATACCAAATGTTGGTGAGCATGTAGAGCGAGAGAAACTCTCAGTCATTGCTGGTAGGAATGCAAAGCCACTTTGGAAGACAGTTGGGTGATTTATTACAAAGCTAAACATACTCTTGCCATATGATCCAGCAGTTGTGCTCCTTGGTATTTACCTAAATGATCTGAAAACTTACGTCCATACAAAAATTTGCTCATGGATGTTTACAGCAACTTTATTCATAACTGCCAAAACTTGGAAGCAACCAATATCCTTCAGCAGGTGAATGAATAAATAAACTGTGGGGCATCCAAACAGTGGAACATTATTCAGTGCTAAAAAGAAATGAGCTATCAAGCCATGAAAAGATGTGGAGGAAACTTCAACACACGTCGCTCAGTGGAAGAAGCCATCTGAAAAGGCCACAAACTCTATGATTCCAAATATATGACATTCTGAAAAAGGCAAAACTGTGGAGACAGTAAAAAGGCCAGTGGTTGCCAGGGATTGGGGTAGGGGTGGGATGAAAGTCAAGAGGATTTTTTGGGTAGTGAAACTACTCTGTATGACATTTTAATGATGAACACATGTCAAAACTATGGAGCCAGTATAAAGATCAGTCAGTTATCATGGATTGAAGGAAGGGGAGGAGAGACGAATACACAGAGCACAGAGGATTTTCAGGGCAGTGAAAATACTCTGTATGACACTGTAATGGTGGATATCATTATGTCATTATACATTTCATTACACATGTCATTATACATTTGTCCAAACCCACAGGATGTACAACACCAAGAATGAACTACAGTGTAAACTATGGCTTTTGGGTGACTGTGCCGTTTAAGTGTAGGTTCATAAGTTGTACCCCTCTGGTGGGGGATTTTGATAATAGAGGCTGCTATGCGTGTATGAGGGCAGAGATATATGGGAAATCTCTGTAACTTCTGCTCAATTTTGCTGTGAACCTGAAACTATGCTAAAAAATATTAAAGTCTTAAAATAAGAAAAAGAAGAAGAATGGCAAGGTCCTGTCCCCTGGGAAGTTTACAATATTTGACGGGAGTTGGGACTGGAGTGACAGGAGAAGTATTATGGGCATATGTTGGTGAGGGTGAGGTGCAGGGGATGGCCCAGATTCGTCAGTTACCTCCATGAATAGACATTGGGATTAGGTGTGTTATGTTGAAGTATCTCATTTAATTCTCACCAAACCAGTGCATGTAAATACTATCCCTATTTTCCAGATGAGGAAACTAATGTTTAGAAGAAGAGCTCAATGGAAGGGCAATCCAATTAAGCAGGTGCCGAGATAGCCATTTAAAAGGAACTTACAGGAATGGAAGTTGGTACGGCAACCATGGAAAACAGTAAAAATAAAACCACCACGTGATCCCAGCAATCCCACTTCTGGGTATATATTTGAAAGAAATGAAAACAGGAGAGCAAAGAAATATCTGCTTCCCCATGTTAACTGCAACGTTATTTGTAATAGCCAAGGTATGGAAATAGCTTAAGTGTCCATCAGTGGACGAATGGATAAAGATAAAGAAGATCTGATACACACACATGCAGGAGTATTATTCAGCCACGAGAAAGAAGGAAATCCTGCCATTTGCAACAACATGGATGGACTGGATGCTAAGTGAAGCCAGACAGAGAAAGACAAATACTGCATGCTATCACTTATATGTGGACTCTTAAGAAAACCAAACTCATAGAAATAGAAAAGTGATTGCCAGGAGCTGGGGAGTGGGAGAAATAGGGAAATATTGGTAAAAGTATACAGACTTTCAGCTCTAAGATGAATAAGGTCTGAGGAGCTAATGTATAAACATGTAGACTATGTAGATAACACTGTATTATATAATCGAAATTTGCTGAGAGTAGAATTTAAGTCCTCTCGCTAAAAAAAGATAGATACGTAAGGTGATGGATGTGTTTATAACTAGACGAGAGGAATCCTTACAATGTATATTATATCAAATTATTAGGAGGTACACTTTGTCAATTATACCTCAGCAAAGCTGAAAAAAATAAACTTGGCGAACAGCTGAATCAGATTGCTCATGTAATTCAACGATGTTGTCAAAGACGCAAGCAGTTTCCTCTCAATTCATCACAAGGTCTGCAAATGGAAAACATGGACGAGTCTCACAGGAATGATCAAGGGTTCAGACACAGTGATAACATGTATTATGCTCACCTAAGTGCTAGCAATGCCCTATATCAAGAAAAGATTTAAAAGTAGAAGCAAGCTAATGCTTACCTATAGCATCATCAACACTTCCTGCTTGTTTTGCTCTAAGTGTTGTTTTGTTCTGAAAAATGTTTCACATGTGCTTAAGAAGGATGTATATTTTCTAACTGCTGGGTGTAGGATCTGTATCTGTGTCTGTTAGATCATGCATATTAATTATGTTGTTCAAATGCTCTCTATCTTTACTGAGTTCTTGATGCTTGACCTTCAAATAATTAAGAAAGATGTATGGAAATCACCCAGTAAATACAGTACATTTGTAAATTTCTCCCTGTAGTCCTATCAATTTTGCTTTATATATTTTGAGTCTATTTTAGAATTATTAAGTCTAAGTGAGTTGAAAAAACAAATAATAAAAGGAATGTAACAACCCACAGAATGGGAGAAAATATTTGCAAATGATGAGACTGACAAGGGATTAATCTCCAAATTATAAAAACAGCTCATGTAGCTCAATATCAAAAAAAAAAACCCAATCAAAAAATGGGCAGATCTAAATAGACATTTCTCCAAAGAAGATATACAGATGGCCAAAAAGCACACGAAAAGATGCTCAATATTGCTAATTATTAGAGACTGCAGATCAAAACTACAGTGAGGTATCACCTCACACCGGTCTGAATGCCCATCACCAAAAAGTCTAAAAACAATAAATGCTAGAGAGAGTGTGGAGAAAAGGGAACGCTCCTACACTGTTGGTGGGAATGTAAATTGATACAGCCACTATGGAGAACAGTATGGAGTTTCCTTAAAAAACTAAAAATACAGCTACCATATGATCCAGCAATCCCAGTTCTGGGCATATATCTGGAGAAAACCATAATTCGGAAAGATACATGCACCCCAGTGTTCACTGTGGCACTATTTACAATAGCCAAGACATGGAAGCAACCTAAATGTCCCTCAACGGAGGAATGGATAAAGATGTGGTAAATATATACAATGGAGTATTGCTCAGCCATAAAAAAGAATGAAATAATGTCATTTGCAGCAACTTGGATGGACCTAGACATTATCATACTAAGTGAAGTAAGTCAGAGAAAGACAAATGTCATATGATATCACTTACATGTGGAATATTTTTTTAGGATGATACAAATGAATTTATTTACAAAACAGAAACAGACTCACAGACTTTGAAAACAAACTTATGATCACCAAAGAGGAAAGGTGGGAGGGAGCAAAAAATTAGGAGTTTGGGATTAACATACACACACTACTATATATAAAGTAGATAAGCAACAAGGACCTCCTGTAGAGCACCGGGAACTCTACTCAATATTCTGTAATAACCTAAAGGGGAAAAGAATCTAAAAAAGAGTAGATATGTGTACATGTGTAACTCAATCACTTTGCTGTACACCTGAAACTAACACAACATTGTAAATCAACTATACTCCAATATAAAATAAAAATTAAAGCAACAACAACAAGGAATATAAACATTTTGAAATTCTCAGGAATATGGTGTCTGTTAACTTAGAATTATTTTATCCCATGTTTTCTTAAATTCTGTCTTAGTGTATTAATCCCTTATTTGAATTCAATTAAATAACAGGAAAATTTTACATATATAGCTTAAAATTTTCCTTACCACCTCACTCCTCACCAGACAGTCTGGTACTGAGCCCTGGTACTTTGGTTTGTTGAGTTTAAGGAAATCTTTACGTGCATTGAAACAGTGTTTGACATAACTGAGGATTTATATTACCCTGTGGAAGAAGGTTTTAAGTTTAGAGAGAGAAGCTGAGACAAAGAAATTACTCTGCTAAGAAGGGGAGAGAGATCTCAGGAAGTATAAGATCTGAGAATAGGGTGTCAAAGCTAGGAAGATTGAGTCTGTAAAGAGAAAGGGAAGGAGAGAAAAGAGACCTGGGATAGGGATGTATCCAGAAGGGCTTTCTCAAGGAATGTGCTGTGGATGCAGTGTGGCACTTCTCCTCGCGTTCCTCCACGGTGTCTTTGGTAAAATCTACATGGGTCATTAATGTAAACTTGGAGGAGCTGGAGCCACAACACAGGGAATGAACCCAGTGTTTAAAACAAAGAAATGTTGAATCTCTGTTATCAGAAAATCAATTTCTCTATGCTCTCACTAAATAAAGATAAATATTTAAAGACTATCAACTTGAGGGAGCACCTGGTCGTCCTCCTGCCTGGGGCACTGATATCTCTGGTAAAATAACCTAGTCAGGCAGCAGCCATTGGCACGGTGGGGATTCACCCAGCCCATGATTTCTTTTACCACATACCACCTCCTGTGCGGTGGGAAAAATTCTGAACCCCGAGAGGGGAAACTTAGCTGTAAGCCTTAGCTCTGCTACTTATTAAGGCTTAAATTAATACAACTGGGTCTAAATTAGCCTCTTTGGACCCCATCTGTGAAATGTGAATAATCAAACCTTTTCGGTCTCTTCATAGGCATTTTTTTTTTTTCGGTATGCGGGCCTCTCACTGTTGTGGCCTCTCCCACTGCGGAGCACAGGCTCAGGACGCGCAGGCTCAGTGGCCATGGCTCAGGGCCCCAGCCGTTCCACGGCATGTGGGATCTTCCCGGAACGGGGCACGAACCCGTGTCCCCTGCATCGGCAGGCGGACTCTCAACCACTGAGCCATCAGGGAAGCCCCATAGGTTAATTTTAAGGATCAAATAAGAAAACAAAGGAGAAAATATTTTGCAGACTACACAGATGACTGGGTCAACCAACCTCACAGAAATCCCTGAATACTCGTGAGCATGCTTGGCCTGAATTAAAGGTCCTGGGTTCAGCATAAACTGATGACACCGAAGAGTATTAGTCACTTGGTAAGTGGCAAAATGACCAGAATGCAAAACACACACACACACACGCCCCTCCATACGAACAAATCCAAGAGATTAGGCCTCTTGTTTTTATAGTCAATATCAAAGTTTAGTCATGTGACTTCTTAATAGTTTACTATTTTCTTGTTGATTCGATTTGTTTCCTGGGAGTAGAGTGGGAAGAAAAAAGTTAGGATTCGATAGAGTGTCTAGCTAGAAGTCCATTGGGTGGTATCCTTTCTCCTAATAATTTTGAAAATTCTGGAAGTCAATTTGGATATTTTGAATGGCAGGTGCTACAGTGAATGCCTGCTTGGTTTATTGCATGTTTAAGGTGTGAAGGCTCTGAATTTGGTGTCCCTAGTGGTGACAAGAGATCCTTAGTAGACCCAATGTAATCTCTCTTGACCTTAAGGGCCATGGCCTAACCTTTTCCTTTCTATGTTAGAAGATTTTCCAGGTATACAAAATACAAGTACCTTCCTAAATCTAGTTTTTATTCCTCAATATAAAGGAGAGAAGTGAGTGCCACCATGAATTTATCTTGGGGTTTTTCCCGTTCAACGTCACTTTCTTTTTCTCAGACATGAGAATCTATTGAGCCAAACTAATAACTAGTTAACATTTCTCTTCCTTGATCAACCAATAAAACAAAAGCGATTAAGCAGTAAGAAGCATGGAGGAACTTCATGCAACACTGCAGGTTTTTAAAGTTCTCTCTTAGGGAGCCTTACCCTTACAGCTCAGGAGATGTGAGTGCCAGGAAAATCTACATTTATAATTCCCTTAGGCATATATTCTTAAACAGACAATTTCAGTTTCTGGAAAAATTGTGCTTGTCCTAAAACATACAAAAGATAAATGAATCAGCTTGTGGTCCCAGTCCTGGGGACTGTGTTTGTCATAAGGAAGGATTTATATTTCACCATCTTCAGCTTCAGTTACAGTTTACATCGGAAACTTCAACTTCCATGCCTAGCATATTTTGTGAAATTTTCACTAACCTCCTAATTGAGACAAGGCTGAGCTATCAATTGTCAATGTGGATGTCTTTTAAGGACTAGAAGATAATAATCATCAACCTGTTCCCAAAGCACTGCAACACAAGCCTTGGAGAACACGCTCTGGGAGGTCTGGGACAGGGTTTCCTCCTCTTCTATCTCCCACAGGCCTGATACAGAGCTGAAAAATATATGATGGCAATAAATGCTAAATTAAATTGAATCAAGATTGCCAGAGGAGATTAGATCCAAGAGAAAAGTCAAAGTGACAAATGAGAAGCAGGGTATTAGAGAAATAAGGAAGACAGAAACCAAACCACTCCCTCAATAGGAGACACAAAGGGTACCAATCAAAAGTCACTCCTATTGAGCCCATGTGGACAAGTTCCTTTTCGCATTCATCTCCCTACCTCTCTGTTCTTCCATTGATACTGTTGACCTCGATCAACTACGAAAATCCAAACCATCCTCTAAGACCTCCCTCCAAATCACCTCACCTGGGAAGCCTTTCTTGATCTCCCCAGTAAGTTGCATCCTTCCTTGCAGAGCTTGGACCCACTTAGCAGTCTGTCCTTGACTTTGTTTTAGCACTTATCTCCTTGTATGTTTGTGGTGTGTTCACATTTCTGTCCCTTCCCTCCTCAACCCAGACTATAACCTTCTTGATGATGCTACATTGCTTTTCCTGTTATCTATGACTGTCATCTCTGTGTCCAGTCCCTAACTCAGTCCTTGCCCCACAGGAAGTGCTCAGTAAATGTTTAGGTAACAATGCTCAGTGTAGATTTCATTTGTGGTTTCCACTGGAGGCCTAAAAAAAAAAAAAAAAAAAAGCTTCTTGAATGCCCGCTTGAACCACAGGAAAGCTAAGGCTATTTCTCAACAGGCAAGAAGAGAAAGCACTTTAGACACAGATAAACATCATTCGTACCTAGATGTGTAAGCCACCCCCTGAAACCAGTTCACATTCCTCTAGAATGGAGGAGATCAATAGACCTTCGTGATAAGAAAGTTCTTTCAAAAGAGCCGCTTCCCTGCTTCACGACAGAACTCCATGTGGGATTACTTTCTACACTGCTTTCTCAAGGGCCTGGTTTAATCTGGTTTTAAAATAACCACTACAGAGACGGCTCCATTAATACCCTAAGATGGCTGTCTCCTGGATTAGTTGACTTCTAGGGATCTCTTGTACAAATAAACAGTTTGTGACACTGAACCAGGGCTGGCCCTGCTTTGGTATTTCTCTGTGTGCAGCTTAACTGAAACATAGCTGGACTTGGAACATGTTTATACAAACTAACTAATCCTACTAGATCATCATGACCTGCAATCACCCTGTCCTTCCCAGCCTGCACTCAACTTGTGCCAAATGAGGCAGCGGTTTCAAAATGAAAGAGTTTCCATTAAAGAGATAAGTCGGACCCCTGCATGACTTTCCTTTCACTCCAGTGTCCCAAGCCTCCCTGTATCTAGCACTCCTAAGGAAACACATTAAGGGCACCCACCTTCACAGGGCTGCTATACCGAACTTAAAAAAAAGCTTCCCTTTGTTACCAGTTGGATCAGACTTAGAAACTCTGAGCTACAGGCTTATCTCCTCTTCTGGTGGCAGCCATTTTGTTTAAACAGGACCTTATGGTTTCACTCTACTTATGATAACTCTAGTTACTAAATAGTTAATTTATATACCTATTAATGAAATGATATTCCTACAGGTTGCACAGTCATACTTCGAGCTCACAGAGTATCTTTCAATATTCTACATTTGGAATCTGATGGAACATCAACTGTATTTTCCCTCAAATATCTCCTCTAACTTTTTAAACAGCCTGAAGACTCTAGGGGGATATAAATCCATGTGTTTCTAATTCGTTTACACTAGTACCATTAAAATCCTATATTATAAGAGTTAGCTGATGTTCAAGAAACCAGTTCGACTTTTAAATAATCTTTGTAAAGTCTTTCTTCTTAACAACAGGAAGATGTGTTTGCCAAAAGAAAATGAACTGAAACACTAGAAAATCTGGGTTTGATTCAAAACTAACTCAGGCAGTTTAAAAGGGCTGTAAACTTGGTGAGTGAAAGGAGTTTAGTTTCCATATACTACACATCCATATGCCATGTTGATACTTGGTGTGTGTATCCTTAGCTCACACGTGCTGATGTGTTGTGTTAACATTTGCAAAGTCAGAGCCAGTTGGCAGGTTAGGTTAGAACAGGGTGCTAATGAGGTCAAGATTCCAGGCCCAGTCTTCCTGAGGATGGGGTGCCATTTCTCTTAAGCCAGCCACTTGCCACTAATGAGCTCAGTGGCCTTGGGCTACTCTGATTTGGTCTCATTTAACAAGATTACTGAGGTCTACAAAGCACCAGCACTGTGCTTAGCACTGGGGCTACTCCCAGGACTGTGATGTGGTCCCTACACTCAAGGAACTCACAGTCCACCAGGAGAAAGAAAGAAGTCAATGTACCAGGGCAGCAGTATAATACAGGAAAGACGTAGGACTTGCCAATCCTCGGGGGTCAAGAGAGGCTCCATGGAACAGGCTTCTCCTCATCTTTCAAGGCTTAGCACAAACACTACGCTCTTCTACGCAGAGTTCCCTAGGCAAACATAGGTGTTCCTTTCTCTATTGTCCCCATATACTTGGAAGGGACCTCCGTTAAGGGCACTCGGGAGAATTTAGTGAATAGATGGTCGAGATTATACAAGATTACAGACAGAGTTTGGAGAAGAGAAGAGCGTATCAGACAAAGGAGTGAGGGAAGGGGAATTGGAAGGAAGGGCCAAAGGATGGAAGAATAGCAGGGGATGAGGCTGGGGAGGTAGAAAACTAGGATGCAGCTCTCGAAGATTTTATATGCCCTGCGGAAAAGCTCAGATTTCATTTTGTAGCCTGTGGGGAGTTGTTAAGGGTTTTAAGAAGAATTTGACTTGTGTTTTAGCAAGACAAACTTGGTAGGCTGCTTGGATGGGAGGGAAATGAGCCTGGACGCAGTGGAACCAATCTGGAACCTACTGTCAAGGTTCTAGGAACCTCTCTAGGAAGGAGCCAAGGTTGGCCTGAACTTAAGCCATGGTGGAGAAGATGACAAGGAAAGGATGGAACCAAGAGATGGCTGGAAGGCAAAAGCAGGGAGACTCAAAGAATGATTGGGCGTGGGGTGTATTCTCCCTCAAACATCTTCCTCAAAGGAAGGAGTCCTGCATGATCCCAGGTTTCACCTTTGGGAGATGAGGTGGATGGTGGTGTCACCAGTTGGTATGAGCAAGGTGGGAAGATGTCCAGGATTGCATACGGGAAAAACATAAGAAGTTCAATTTCAGAAGTGATGAATTTCAGTTGTTTAGGGACATTTGTGGGGAAAATGTGGATTGTTCAATAAGAAATGAGCTATTTCTTCAGGGGTTTGGGGAACTGTGATATAGATATGAGATGAGATAGTGATGGAGATGGAGATAGATATCAAGGTAGAGCAGGTAAGAGAGAAGAATATGAATGAAACAAGAACACACTCAAGGATCCTAACAGCTGAGCGATGGACAAAGAAGATTGATCCAACAAGAATTCCTAGAAAGAATGTTCAAAGACGTAGAAGATGAACCAAGAGAGGGTGGTGTCAAGGGCGGCAAAGGAAAAGAGAGGGAGTGGCCAGTTGTGTCAAGTGCCCCAGGAAGACCAGGAAGGAAGGGACTGAGACAGTCCACTGAATTTGGTGTCAGGAGATAACCAATGACTTTACCAGAAAAGGTGTCAGAAGCAAAGACCCATTTTCAGAGGAAGGTGTGAATAGATGTGAGGCGTGAACCATACCTATTGTTGGGAAGCTTGAGGACACTAGAAAGGAGAGGATGAGGTAAAAGCTGGGGGCAATGCTCCCTTCCTGTAGAATGGGCAAGATTTAGAAAAGTTGAAAGGCTGAAGGTAAGAAGCCCCTTGGGTTCCACGTATAAGTGATATCATATGGTATTTGTCTTTCTCTTTCTGACTTACTTCACTTAGTATGATAATCTTTAGTTGTATCCATGTTGCTGCAAATGGCATCATTTCGTTCTTTTTTATGGCTGAGTAGTATTCCATTGTATACATGTACCATATCTTCTTTATCCATTCATCTGTCAATGGACATTTAGGTTGTTTCCATATTTTGGCTAGTGTGAAAAATGCTGCTATGAACATAGGAGTGCAGGTAAACCAACTATATTTCAATTAAAAAAAAAAAAAGAAGCCCCTTGGGACAGAAAGAATACCTACAATGTCTCCAAGAAGGAGAGAATAAACACAAGGGAGGGACCAGCCTCAACAGGAGGCCTAACACCTCAGCCACCATGAGAAAGTTCTTTCTCAGCTTTTGGAGTAAAGTATTTATGATGTTTTCACGCTGAAATCTTTTATTACATTATTCACCTAAAAATCTTCCTATGTCCCCACTTTGAAGACATCTTCATACTTTATTTTTAGATATGAGACCAAATCTTGGTGAAAAGATGTAGAATTAGGAGGCATGGTTGAGGTGTAGTAAGATGAGGCTGGGGAAGGCACCGGCTGGAGACCCAGCTCTGTCGCTTCTATATTCCCTGGCCTCTCAGGGCCTTGTTTCTTCACCTTTGACCAACATACACAACAGGACTCCAGAAGGGTCAAATGAGACCAGCTCTGTGAAAGCTCTTGGTAAACTAGTGCAAGGCAATGTTAGCAGCTGTGTCCTGTTTCCTGGCACCTGAGTCTGTCTTGTCCTGTTTTGACTTCCAGGACCCCCTTGTTTTAAATAAGGTAACACATGCACATAAAGCCCTTAAATGCTGCTTGACACAGGTAGGTACATGATAAAAATCAATGATGATCAGGCTTTCCTCTCCATCCCCCCACCGCCACTCCCCTAGGATGCCCCAACAAACCGTCCAGATACTGTGTGACCTCCTGTGCTGTTCACTTTACACCCTTTCTGGAGCATGTCACCCTGCCCGGAATGAAGGCTCACTGGTCTTGTGTCACATTTCCTCACACCCACATCTTCTTAGCAGCTATTACAATGAAGCTCATCTGTTGAGCTCTCACTACAGCAGTGATGTCTGCTAACATTTTAAATGATTACTCCTCCCAAGAGTATTCACAGTTTAGTACGGCATGAATCTTTAGCCTAGTAATGTACCCTCTAATAGTGGAATATCAGGTAATATGTTAGGCAGCTTAACACATTGCAAATTAAATGAAGTTCAAGCTTGATATATTCGATACGACTAATATTTTCCACCATAAATGGGAAACTGAAGCTGAATGTTCCTCGGGAGTGTCCTATGTTAGAATTCTTATTATTCATATTCACATTTACTGTTTGTTTATACCACAGACAGCCCTTTCTGAAAAGGACTTGAGTCACATTTTCCTTACAGCTAACCCAGCCATGAGATTAACTTCTAGCCAAGGGGATGTAAGTGGAATTGATAGGTACAACTCACAAGTCATACTCTTTAGCATAATAGATGTGATGGGATGCAGATGTAGTGGCAGGAACTGAGGCAGCTTTTGGAACCCAGAGGGGCTGTGTGTTTAGGATGGCAGAATCTCTGCACTAGCCCTGGACTGCTGACCTTTGAGCTATTACTTTGCTGAAGATAGCAGTTTTGGACTTTTTGTTTCACCAGATTAGACTGTACCCTACCAACACAGAAATCGGTATCTAGAAGTGGAGTTCTGCAGTAGAAATAGAAACCCTAAAACAGATGATAATGCCTTAATGGTCAAGCAACAGACACTGAGGATAAAGACTTTGAAATCTGTTAGCTCTTGACTTTTGTCATGGTAAAACTACCACCAGTGGTAGATGACTAGTAATTGACAATCTTAGCAAAGCCTTAAAGAGAGGCTAACTCAGGTGTAGCTAGCCATCTTACAAGAGATCTCTGCTCTCAGAAGTTCTCTCTTGCCGGCAGGTTACAATGTAAATTGAATGGAAGTCTAGTGATTCAAAGGTGTGAAAAATACATCTACTTTTTTACCACCAAATACAGTGAGAGATGAGACTGTAATGCCAAGCCTTCCTCAGAACCTGATATTGAGTGTTCCCTACTAGACAACGGGGCCACTCCCACAGTAAAGATTAAGGGTGTTGCCTTCTCACTCAAAGCTATTGTTGCAGCTGGCCTTTAGAGAGTCTCCAGCAATATGAGAGAGAGGAGACCAGGAAATGAAAGAATAGAATCTTCTGGCTTAAGAATTATGGATAGATGAGACCTTTGGCAGGGGTTACTGGTATCTGGAACTCACAGGAAGCAAGTAGACCATAAGTCTACTGGGTTTTAAGGTAATTGTATTGCCAAAAAAACCACAAGCCTGCCCTGAAAAAGACAGTGGCCATCTGACCCTTAAAGTAATCCCCAGCTTCCTAAACCTTCACCAGCAGACAACAGGCTATGCCCACTTTATAAGTGGCCGTGAAGGATAAAGGCAAGAAAACCTCCCACAGGACCAGAGAGTTGCTCCCAGCATCCCAGTCTAACCGAGGGGCCCTGCACTGCCAGGGCACAGAATCTGCGATTCCCATCTGGTGCGGTGTGACAGTTGCTATGGATGAGTGGCTGCTCTATGTTCATCATTTTTCACTTCCCTGAATGGCACTTGTTATTGTGGTTATCCACGATAAAATAAAGCTTTGTTATTGTGGTAGTTTGGGTGGAAGGTGGGGCTGAAGATAACTTCCCTCTTAGTTTCTAGGTCACCAGATTACAGGAGTTAGAGCTAGACTCGATGGAGAGGATGATACATTATGCAGAGATTCTGGACTTCAAGCCTGATGGAGAATGTTCTGTGTGTGGGAAGAAGGGTGCATGTGGATATCTGGATGGCCAGAGGAGCCAATTCTGGCAGATACTGAGTTTGTCCACCGACATCTATGCCTCTTCTTTATAGTCAAGCTCTTCTCATCCTCCCTCAAAAGCAGGCGTGGCCATGAGACTAATTTCTGACCAGCGGGAGAAATCAGTGAACAGAAATAATGTAAACCACTTCTGGGTTCCCTTGCCCTTTGTCCCTTGGAACAATCACTTTGAACCCAAAGATAGAAGCCATGTGTCAATGATGGCAGAGCTTCCTACCAGCCCTAGATCATCTATGTCTGGACTTTCACACAAAATAATAATAAATGTCCAATCCATTGAAGCCACCGTGTTTTGGGTACCTTTGTTACAGCAGCTTAGGCTAACACACTCTACTTACTAGAAAGGAGAAAGCTGGCCAGTTTTGTAAAAAAAGGCTTTTTGTTCTTTCTGGCTTTCAAACCAAAAAGAAAATTTTCAAGTGTAGCCTTATATGGAATGTCCTGTAGACAGTATCCTTGGCAACACCTTATAAAAATATCAGAAGCTTCATTTGCAAATATTTTCTCCCATTCTGAGGGTTGTCTTTTCATCTTGTTTATGGTTTCCTTTGCTGTGCAAAAGCTTTTAAGTTTCATTAGGTCCCATTTGTTTATTTCTGTTTTTATTTCCATTTCTCTAGGAAGTGGGTCAAAAAGGATCTTGCTGTGATTTATGTCATGGAGTGTTCTGCCTATGTTTTCCTCTAAGAGTTAGATGGTGTCTGGCCTTACATTTAGGTCTTTAATCCATTTTGAGTTTATTTTTGTGTATGGTGTTAGGGAGTGTTCTAATTTCATTCTTTTAGATGTAGCTGTCCAGTTTTCCCAGGACCACTTATTGAAGAGGCTGTCTTTTCTCCACTGTATGTTCTTGCCTCCTTTATCAAAGATAAGGTGACCATAAGTGCGTGGGTTTATCTCTGGGCTTTCTATCCTGTTCCATTGATCTATATTTCTGTTTTTGTGCCAGTACCATACTGTCTTGATATTTGCAAATGAAGCAACTGACAAAGGATTAATCTCCAAAATGTACAAGCAGCTCATGCAGCTCAATATCAAAAAAACAAACAACCCAATCCAAAAATGGGCAGAAGACCTAAATAGACATTTCTCCAAAGAAGATATACGGATTGCCAACAAACACATGAAAGAATGCTCAACATCATTAATCATTAGAGAAATGCAAATCAAAACTACAATGAGATATCATCTCATACTGGTCAGAAAGGCCATCATTAAAAAATCTACAAACAATAAATGCTGGAGAGGGTGTGAAGAAAAGGGAACCCTCTTGCACTGCTGGTGGGAATGTAAATTGATACAGCCACTATGGAGAACAGTATGGAGTTTCCTTTAAAAACTACAAATAGAACTACCATATGACCCAGCAATCCCACTACTGGGCATATACCCTGAGAAAACCATAATTCAAAAAGAGTCATGTACCACAATGTTCACTGCAGCACTATTTACAATAGCCAGAACATGGAAGCAACCTAAGTGTCCATCGACAGATGAATGGATAAAGAAGATGTGGCACATATATACAATGGAATATTGCTCAGCCATAAAAAGAAACGAAACTGAGTTATTTGTAGTGAGGTGGATGGACCTAGAGTCTGTCATACAGAGTGAAGTAAGTCAGAAAGAGAAAAAGAAATACCGTATGCTAACACACATATATGGAATCTAAAAAAAAAACAGCAACCAAAAAATGGTCAAGACGGGAATAAAGACACACACCTACTAGAGAATGGACTTGAGTACATGGGGAGGGGGAAGGGTAAGCTGGCACAAAGTGAGAGAGTGGCATGGACATATATACACTACCAAATGTAAAGTAGATAGCTAGTAGGAAGCAGCCGCATAGCACAGGGAGATCAGCTCGGTGCTTTGTGACCATGTAGAGGGATGGGATAGGAGGGTGGAAGGGAGGGAGACGCAAGAGGGAGGAGATACGGGGACATGTGTATATGTATAACTGATTCACTTTGTTATAAAGCAGAAACTAACACCACTGTAAAGCAATTATACTCCAATAAAGATGTTTAAAACAAAAAAATCAGAAGCAGTTCAGAAGCAGTTTGCACATGACCATCCTCCACTCTCTCACCTTTTTAAAATGTTAAAACCAAAAGCATAATTTTGAAGAGCAGCTCAATGAAAGCAGTACTTCAGGAGGTTAAGAGGTACAAAGTACTATGTATAAAATTAATGAGGTACAAGGATAGATTGTACAACAAGGGAACATAGCCAATATTTTACAATAACTCTAGGTAGAGTATAATCTGTAAAAGTTTGAATCACTATGTTATACACCTGAAACTAATATAATATTGTAAATCAACTATACCTCAAATTTTAAAAAGAAAGAGCCTCCACCAGAGTGTTTCAAATGTGGAGTCTTGTGGGGGGTTGGGGCCGGGAGGACTTGATCCTAGGATGGAGATTAAAACCTTCAGGAGTAGCAGAATATACAGCATGTTTCCCAAACTAAGTCATCTAAAACCTCTCCAGGAAACTCCAGCAATGGCGGTGTATATTTGATGTCACTTTGGAGGTCTGTGGAGTGAAGAGGGGGGTTAACATTCTATCAGGGAACCAGAGAAGCACGACTAGTGTTCTCCAGTGCGTTACATCTTACCCTGTCCTCGCTTGAAGGGGACTAAAAAGCTCTGGCTTGCGGGAAGTCAGGGGTCTGCTTACGATGGGCTCAACCACAGGTACCAAAGCTGCCTTCGGCTTCAGACTTCTTTCCACCCAGAGGCATTGTGCCACTCTCTGGGCCTACGAACAGTGCAAGAAGTGGACCCTATGCTTCTTCCATCTTTTCAGCATAAATCTCAGAACCCAGAACACAAAGAGCTCACCTTTGAAGCACTGGTCCTTGGCACTTGGCCACCCAAAGAAGCCTTCAAAAGCTAATCCTCTATTTCACTGTCATGCAAAAGCTATTTTCTATCCTAGAATTCAGAGTGTATTTTACAGTAAAATAACATAAACCATTTTAATCTGTCTTCCTGATTGTTTTATAGAATTGCTGGTTTCTAAGCTGCATTATTTCAACATCAATTAAGAAAAATAAATGAGAGATTCTGGGTAGACTTCTGCTTAAGAGCACATATAAGCCTCTAGTTCTATACCACAGTAGGACAGCTGATTCAGACCTGGAATATTTTCAAAACAAGTGTTACTCTGACACCTGCTTTACCCACAGACAATCTTCTATAATATTTCTAATGGATTTTCAACCAGCCAAACAGTAACCTTCTGGCTATCTGAACATGTAGGCGTCCTCTATGGGGTTATTTGATTTTATACAATTTAAATATACAAATTATCTGCCAATGAAATTGATTTTGGATTCACCATAATATCGAGCCCCATTTTTACTGCATATTTAGTATCTGACCATTAGCTTATTTGGGACATCAGAAGCTTTGGGGGAAAAAAAAACAAACGATTCAAGGATAAATCTTTAAATCTTCTGGAGTAGCAGAATACACAGAGTGCTTCCCAACCCATGGCATCTAAAACCTCTTCAGTAAACTCAAGCAGTGATAATGAGGGTCTCCAAGGTGTGTCTTTTTTTTTTTTATATATCTTTATTGGAGTATAATTGCTTTACAATGACGTGTTAGTTTCTGCTTTATAACAAAGTGAATCAGTTATACATATACACATGTTCCCATATCTCTTCCCTCTTGCATCTCCCTCCCTCCCACTCTCCCTATCCCACCCCTCCAGGCGGTCACAAAGCACCGAGCTGATCTCCCTGTGCTATGCGGCTGCTTCCCACTAGCTATCTATTTTACATCTGGTAGTGTATATATGTCCATGCCACTCTCTCACTTTGTCACAGCTTACCCTTCCCCCTCCCCATATCCTCAAGTCCATTCTCTAGTAGGTCTGTGTTTTTATTCTTGTCTTACCCCTAGGTTCTTTATGACATTTTGTTTTTCTTAAATTCTATATATATGTGTTAGCATACGGAGCTGGAGGAATCAGGCTCCCTGACTTCAGACTATACTACAAAGCTACAGTAATCAAGACAGTATGGTACCGGCACAAAAACAGAAAGACAGATCAATGGAACAGGATAGAAAGCCCAGAGATAAACCCACGCACTTATGGTCACCTTATCTTTGATAAGGGAGGCAGGAATGTACAGTGGAGAAAGGACAGCCTCTTCAATAAGTGGTGCTGGGAAAACTGGACAGGTACCTGTAAAAGTATGAGATTAGATCACTCCCTAACACCATACACAAAAATAAGCTCAAAATGGATTAAAGACCTAAATGTAAGGCCAGAAACTATCAAACTCTTAGAGGAAAATATAGAAGATGAATGGATAAAGAAGATGTGGCACATATATACAATGGAATATTACTCAGCCGTAAAAAGAAACGAAACTGAGCTATTTGTAATGAGGTGGATGGACCTAGAGTCTGTCATACAGAGTGAAATAAGTCAGAAAGAGAAGATGTGTCTTTTATGGTACTTTGGAGGTCTGTGGAGTAGATGGCAGGTGTTGATATTCTATCAGGAAACAAGAGAAACCTCATGATCATAAGAACACTGCCAAGGGGACTCTTTGTTTCCTATTTGTTGCACAGTGTAAACACATCTGAACACTTCTCAGTTCATGTTAACTGAAAAAAGCTGCATACAAAACTATACACATAGCATTTGTGTGTGTGTGTGTGTGTGTGTGTGTGTGTATAATTTGGAGGGTGAGCGTGAGGATACTTTTTATTTTCTTCTTAGTACATGTTTGTATTCTTGAAAGAAAGACATCTTACTTATACATTGACAAAACACACTTTAAGAAATATCCCCCTCCAATCTGCTAGAATTTTATAACAGAGGGATTGGGCTGACATTACTTAAACCCAGTGGCCCGGCCAGTTTTAGCATCTTTAAAACTGTGACAATCAGACATTATGTCCTTCTTGATGTGAGGCAATTAGACACACATAGCATCTACCGGTGAAATATTCTTTGTCACCTGCCCTCGCCTTCCCCCCGCAAAAGAACTAACTTTGAATCAATCAAGCCTCAAGATCTAATTGCCAGTTTACAGGAAATACAGGAGTTAGAGAAACAAGTTAAAAAAAATTACCAGGAAGCAATCTACCAAATCCAGAATCATGCGGGTATTCCACATGATGAAGGATCTGGTTTCTTCAACAGAAGAAAAAAATGGCTAAGAAAAAGGAAAATAATGGTAAAGTTTGAAAGGGATTTATGAGAGTTAATGATTAAACGCAATGCATGGACCTTGTTTCAAACTTAATTCAAAGAAACCAACTATAAAGAGATCTTTTTTAGGAATCTGGGGAAATACGAATGTCAAGTGAAAATTGGATCTCTATTAAGAATTAATATGAAATGTTGATTGAGGAAGAAAAAAATGCCAAGGAAAATAACTGTCAACCTAGAATTGTGTACCTAATGAAACTGTCCTTTGAGAGGAAGGGTGAAATAAAGATATTTTCAGTCTAGCCACCATCCTCTCCCCGAATACATCAGTACATTAAAGTGAAAAGTAAGAGCATCAGAGGATTAAATATCGTCTCCTTTTGTATCAGTTGAGACTGTGATATAATTTGGCAGTTTGTATCCTGTTATAATTCTTGCAGAGGGATTAAAATCCAAGTTTTGCAGCAGCTATCACCAACTATTGATGTAAAGTACTGAAAACATGTTCCTCACAGGGATGACTGATGTCCAAAAGACCTAAGGGAAACAGCACAGATAGATATGAAAATAAGATGATAAATAAAAGCTGAAAACAGACTCATGCTATTTTCTTTACGATGAATATAGTTTTAGTTAATAAATCAATATGCCTGAATTTCAGTTGTTCCTCAATCAAGATTTTGGACTAAGGGATGAACCTTCCCTTTGATAGAATGCGAACTCGGAGCTCAGCCTTCCTCCACCTGTTCCCCGTGGAGGGTCAGGGATCCTGGGGAAGGAGCCAGAAGGTCAGTCCCACAATGGCAAAGATTTTTGTGTTGTTCAATGGTGTGTCCCAAACATCTACAGCAGAGACTGGAACACAGTAAGCACTCAATACTTAGGGGTTGAATTTTTAAATGTGCACCATAAATGAAACATATTAAAAGAGAGACCATGAAAGCTAACCTGGGGCTTCCAGCCTTCACTTAGCAAAGAAGATACCGGAGGAGGAACCACTGAGGGTTCTTCTGTGCTTTTGTGTGAAGGCCTACCCTGGAGAGCCCTTAGGATAAGAAACATGGGCATGTGGTGGAGGGAAATGATATAAAAATGAGGGCTTTCTGAATTAACTGAGTTGCTGGGTAGAGAATCTAGGCTGCCATACAGTATCTTATTCTCCCTTCTGGACATGAGGTCAAGGACTACAGGAGAAGGTTCTCAACTCACTCCATCTTCAAGATTTCTTTGTAGGAGGTTGAAGTTCACCATCAGTGAGCAGAGTGGCAAGATTCCTGTTTTGGTGGAAAAATGGAGATCTGGAGCAGCCCAGTGTAGATAATGAGGGTGCTGTATATTGAGTGGATAACCCAAATGGATAACCTAACTCTTTCCTACAAAAATCTATGTCCTAGCCAGCATTATACCCATGGTGATAGAGGAAGAGCATATTTACACATGTGTTTTGATTAATATCATATGCACATTCAACCTGCATCTGCAGACCCTTAGCCCACATCTGTAGTCCATCCAAGCCCATTTATTTATATTGAGATCTGCAGATTTCATAGGGAAATCCACAGATTTGTAGATCTCTTCTTAAAGAGCACCATCCTACCCAATAAATTCGACTTGGGAAGCTTTGCATGAAAACTCCTATGGGCTTAGGAGAAGATCTGATTCTGGGCACAACTCAGCACCCCAACAGTCTCGTTGTCAGCTCATCCCTGATATTTTAGCAATTGTAAGGTTCTCCCAATTTGCAATACATTTCAAAGATGTTGGAAAACAACCAGTGTAGACTTGTTAAACATAAACACTCTCTTCCCTACTTATGTGAAAGTTTCTGTGCAAACATCATGGCCGTAACAATGGCTTTTCATACGTATTTAATAACTCAGTTTATACTGATTTAATGGGGGAAAGGCCCTTTATAGGCTGGTACAATCCAACTAATCAGTTTACCTTGAGTCTCCCTAGCTTGCCAAAAGGAGTTTTCATTTTAATGGGTGTGACGTGAAAAGATGAGGGAAGTGCCCTTCTGCAGTGCTTTGAATGTTTTTGTCATTAAGTTGCCATGAATGTCTTGATTGTACCATCATGTTAATAGTCTGCTCCGAATTAGGAGGAAATTTTATTTCATAACACTTGTCACTAAAGACAAGCACATCTCACCACCCATCCATAACATGTATAAACATATAAAAAATCAAATCCAGGTGCACAGTTAAACCTGAGATCTTAAGATGGAACAGGTTAGACTAGTAGAAGGAAGTTTTATAGGGTTTTGATATGCCGACTTTGCAAAGGGTAAATAAAAGTCTGTCACTTGACACAAATTTGCAAGGATGGTCAAGCAATTTTTAACAAGAAAGAATAAAGTTGGGTGAGGGGAAAACAGATGCTATCAGATATTGAGACCTATTATAAGGCTATGGTAATTCAATGTGTGTAAGTGCTCAGGAACAAAAAGATAAGTCAGTTAAATGGAGAATTCAGAAGTACATGAAAAAAATTATAGCTTGAGAAAATGAATGTTATATGGCCTCAAAAGCAGGGGATTATCAAAAATCTAAAACCATTCATTGATGTAGCTGTCCCCAATAATTCTTTACTGTACCCTCAGGTATTATTCAAGGATAATGAAAATGTGTGTTTATTAGAAGCACCTATAACAAAGGCAGAAAACTGGGGCCAACATAGATTCTTTTGATTGGTGACCTACACTTGAAGGGTTAGAGCCTTCCGAGTATCCCATGGCAATAAAAACCACATAATATTGTATGTCACTCAAGCTGTGACACTCTGGAGAATAACAGGGACTTTATTAATAATTATGGTGAGAGAACACATAATTCTGGACCACCCTGGGAAAAGCAGAACATACCGGCACGGTATCCATGCTCATATAATGCCAGGGACTCCATATTAATTATAAAGCCCTTGGGAGCACTTTAATTTCTAAAGTTGCCCCCAGGGGTCCAGACCTAGCTTTGGGTGAGTCCGTACATTCTGTTGTGGCCCAAAGAATGTGGAAGTAATTGTTCCAGAATCACATTATTCTTTACTTCCCTTCCATACCCCGCCATCTTTAAGTTCTTTCAGTGTCCTGTAGGAAGCAGGAACCGGAGTGCATTTCTTAGGTAGAAAGATGAACTCTTGATCCCCTTGTAGCCTTCCCAAAATGACTAGAAGGCTAGCATTTTCCAGAACCAATCCATTCCACCATGAATTGAGCTAACCTGGTCAAAAATAAGGTTATAAACTAAATTTTCTACATATGTTATGTGGTTTTATCATTTTCAGGCCAAGACATTTCAAAGCTGGTAAGATGCCTGGACACATAAAGAAGAAGGGAAGGGAGCAGGTGGAGAATTAAAATTTCTTGAACCCCTAGAACATGCTGGGCACTGGGTTTGATGCACTCTAAAGATTGTCTCATGTCAATCATCCCAGGAACGCTATGAGATAGGTGTTTTATACTCATTTTTAAGATGGAAATGTTAAGCCTCGAAGATGATAACTTGCCTAATATCACACAGCTCTTAAGAGCCAGCTAAAGGAATGTCTGTTACCCTATGCTTTCCCACCTCCACCTGAGTTTCTTCATTTTGTTATGGGCTTCATCCTACCCAATGTTCCAAGTGATAACGATTGCAACTTCCCTTAAGACACAACCATTGGAGACACAACCGATGGAGAGGAAAATGCGAAATCTCCCAGTGCTGGAAAGGCAGAAACACCACCAGCTGGTCATTTGAAAGAAAGAAACTACTTAAAGAAAAACTTAAAAAATGTAGCTTTATTTCCCAGACTACTACACTGTCGTTTTCTACACTGACAACAAACTTTTCTGTACCGTGGCTTCAGCATATGTGCCGACTTCTCAGAAATTATCATTTTTCTGCTCACACCCTTGAGTCGCTATCACCCTGGTGGTGAGCCCCGTGCTTAAAAGGCCGATGCTCCCCTAGTGTTAGATGTGCTATTTACATGTGACCACATCAGTTGCTTTGATTCTCAGTTTCCTGTACATCTGGCTGAAGAATGGCCGGATGGAAAGTTGGGGGGGATGGAGTTGTGCACCAGGCCGTAGTACACAGTGGCTGCAGCATGCTGGATTACATACCAGATTTTTAAACTGCATTCTAAAGTTGACTTCACACTCTGCATCACCTCACTGGTGTTGAATCTGGGGTGTCCCGAGTCAGGCAGATAAGCTCCTGTGCTTTTTATCTGGTAGTTCATCATCTCTGCTTCTGACAGTTCATCTCTACCTTTGGTCTACATCTCTCTCTCTCTCTCAGTCTCTTTCAATTAGGCTAGATCTCATCAGAGATATACTGAACTTAAAACAAGTGCCTATGGTTAACAACTCTAAGAGAGTCTGCGCATAGTTCACTAGGTTTTTTATCACAACTCCCCTCCCCCGCAATAAATACTGGAAAATTAGAAAGCAGCTCAAGAAAAACTGTTTTGAAAGGTGCACAGGTTTGACTTTTTGGTGTGGGCATACCCATATTTAAGTTACAGGATTACCCATTGTGCTCAGAAATTATAATAAACAGGATACTTGACAAACAAGGATATTGGAATCATAGAGTTGCATCATTGTTCATTAGAGAAAACAATGACCCTTATGATGCTGTGCGTGTACAGAACGACATTATCGTTTATTCGGAGCGCAAGCACAAATACGGAACAGACGAGCTAATGAGTTGAGCTGTCATCCGAATTTCCATGGGTTACATTTACAGCTCAGAACTGTAGCTTTATTGAATGGTGCCAAAACATTCTTACTTTATAATAGCATTAGTGACAATTCACTTGGATAATCCTATTGGTTTTCATTTATTTTAATGAGGTAGTTGGGGACGGTAACCTGCAATGGAAAACTGGGGAACAGGCGACAGCATGATTTGAAAAGACTCTTGAATTGAAAGGTAGCTAAAAGCTAAACTAAATGCTTAGATACACAGTGGTTATCCAGCACTGTATACTTTACTCTAAAAACAGTGAGGCTAAAAGTGCCAGTTTTAAGAACCTAGGACTTTATTACCTTTTAAAACTTTTCCTGCATGGATGAATGGATAACAAGGACTAATTTGCTGCATTTTTGTGGCCTGTTTCCACATGTTGTATCTCCCAATGATGCTTTCTTTATGGAAAAGAGTGTGCTGGGCACAGCACATTTTTTTTTCCATGCAGTGATCATATGTCTATGATTCATTAAATCCTTCAATATAAACACACAGTCAGTGGTGATGCAGACGGCTAACGGGTATGGATATCTGCCAAGCCTTTAGCTGTCCCAGTTTATAAAAGGTGTTTCTAACATTGAGAACTTCAATTATGTCACTTAAACCCATCAACCTTTTCCCCTTGACAAATGCTATAAATCTTTTGGATTTTTTATTTCTATAACATCTGATGCCGGGAGTAAGAAAATAAAAAACCCTTCCCACATTTTAATTTTCCATAGAGACTTAGAATGAGAAAACAGAATGTCTGTAAATCTTCCCTATCAATTAAAAATGAAAAGTCTTTCCTCATTCCATCTTAAAGGCTAACTCAGCTGGTCAGTAGACCTCTCACATCTTTTTGGAGCCCAGGATAAGAACTGATACTAAACCCTGGTCTTTCAGGCCCAGGGAATAAAGAATAACAAGATACTCCCCACAAAGAACACCATTCTTAGGTCAGCTCCAGGTAGGCCTTGTAAGATCTAGTCAATGTCCAAGCGAAACAGATGTGAGATAAAGGAAAGAACTCCTATCTTATCAGTCCAGGACCAGCCAAGAGACAAACTATACCAACAGAGAGAATTTACTATAAATAATACAAAGAATTATTTACTAGGTACAGAATTACTGAAGATGCACAAAGGAAATACTAAGTTATCATGGAAATAGGATAGTTACCACCTGTGGGGCTGGGGAACAAAAGGAAGAGATGGGAATTATTAAAACCAGATCCTTAGGGAAAGCCCCAATGGATCCTTCACTCAGATGTGTGAGGCGGGAGCACTGCTCTGATGGTGCTGGGCCTCAGGCCTTGCAGGGTGGGCCCTGCGGAGGGCAGACTCATACCTTCCACAGGGAGGTGACAGCTGGCAGGTGTGGGACTATCTAAGGCCAGCGGAGGGGCCTCCAGTGTTGGCCCAGACATCTAAGAAGGAGATGCTGCCGGCCGAGACAGTGTCTCTGAGGGGCTACCCCGAGACTCTTCGGCAAGTTTTGGAAACACTGCAAAGTGGTAGCAAGTGCTCCTACGGGAACCAACCGTCACAGCGTGGGTGAAGAAGTGCTGCTGGCTGATACTGAAGGGAACAGCCAGCAAAACTGGCCTCAGAGGTAGCAGGAAGGAAAAGAAACTCTCTCCTCCTCCAGGCTTACAGTCTCCCTGTAGCATTCCCTATAGGCAGAGCCTAACAGAGAACTAGTAGTAACAGAGAAATAAATGTGTTTGGCAGAGATCAGCAGAGTATCGAAGTAGAAGGATGGGTTTGATGCTGAGAGACAATAGCTTGATAATGAGAGACAATAACTTTATACCTTAAAAAACTATTGAACAGGAGTGGAATTCTTATGACGGATCTTACGCTTGACTTTGTAGTTTTCCATTCACCACCAGCACCACCACCCTCTCCCCGCCCCTCAGCTCCTCTAGCTAAGAACACTTATTAGTGAAACTTGAGTCAAGATTTTTTCTAACTCTGATGCATTATTTCATCAGAACCAGAGGGCAATCAACTGCAAAAGGTCTTTTCTAGAGATTACCTAGATGACGTTTACTTCAGAGTTGTTTAGCATTTTGAGGAAAAAATGTAAGTCTATTTTTATTTAAAAAGGGAAAGCAAACCCTACTTGAGAAACAATTTACCATGGAGGTCTTATTCAAGAGCAGAGGCAGCAGTAAAACGGCCCTCCTCACGCTCTAGAATGTGAAATACCTGCTCAGAGAGGTACTTCCTGCCATCCTTCCTGAGTGTGGGACAGAACCTTCAAAGTACACGGTTTCCCTTTCAAAATCTCTAGGCTTCCCTATTGGCCTTCTTGTCAGTTCTGAGTTGATTTAGATAACAGAAGGAGAAAGCCCACTTGTTTGTCTTATTTTTTAAGTTTCATTTTGTAAACTGTGGAACCCAAACCCTTTACAAAGATCTTTCTTCTGAAGTACAGAGTGGCCTGCAGGTGTCTCCTAATGGGAAAGCAGAACACCAGTTCGGTTTTTCGGGTGTTAGGGACTTTAGCTGCTGAAAATGAATATCTGATTCATGTAAAGAATGATCCATCCGCTGCCGCTTGGTTTACAGAGCACCTCGAAAATTCCTGGAGGTTGGCTTGTGTAACAGCCTCTCACAGTAGAAAACACGAAGGCAGTACCCAGTGGTATTATTTTCCAGTGTTTCTCCTAGAGAAATTAGTTTGCCATCTGGCAACAGGAGAGATGTGCAAGTATTCCTAGAAAGAACAATCTACCTGTGTGCTGGCGCTTCCACACTGGAGGAGGCCCCTTTGGGAAGGGCCAGTATCGGTTTCTATCCTACAAGCCTCCCAGCGGGGGGTTCCGCAATGGAACAGCGAAAGAATTACTTAGGTCTCAGTCTACACCCTGAACTCACTTTTGAACCGAATTCCTAATAGGAAAGTGACAACAGGTGTTGTAAATGATGCTTCATTCAGTAAACTAATTGAAACAGAACACTGGGCAGGATTTATTTGCATGAGAAAGATAAACGGGCACCGAAAATTTTGATCTGAGGATATTTGCAAAGCGGATAAGTAACATCACAGAAACAATGAGGCCAGGCCTCTGGTAACACGATATGGGCACTGTTTCATTTACTTTGGGACGCAGGAGGGTGAGAGATGGTTTGTTTCAGTTCCCATAAAACTCAATTTCCTCCATAGTAGAGTTGGTCCCAACGGCATATTTATTCTTGCATAGATACTGGGCTCTCCCTGAAGTCTGGAGAGTTCAGGTTACCAGTCATCCCCAAGAATAAACATGGGACGAAGCTGTAGGTTCTAGCATCGAAACAGAGGTCCCCTGCATCTCTGTGGTCTGGTAAGGCACCTAGAGAAATCACAAAACCCCTCAAGTCTTAGGTGCTCTACAAGGGTGGTGCAAGATCACCCAGCCTTAACATTCAAAGAGCCACCTGAAGATGCCTCACATGGCCACACCAGACAAGAGGGAAGCTTGGTGAGACTCTCTCGGGGGTACAGGGTGGCTTGAATTCTGTTAACAACCTGGACAGAGCCAGCCAGACCAATACAGTCACAGCAATAGGAGGTCCTGAGAGCCTATCTTAGACTAAATGCATTAATAAACGAAGAGATCTGTAAGGAACCTTCCCACCAACATTAACCACACCAAAAGCGAGCCAAACCCAGGCTTCTCATAATTGGTTCTTGTTCTGACACTAGAGTGAGAAGAGCCATTTGCTATGGCCAACGGTTACTATCACTCCCCTTTGTAGGAAGCCACTGTCCTCGAAGAGCTTACTAAGGGTCTCCACTAAAGAACAAAAAAACATGGGTAAGACTGGTTTCCTCTCAAGCTATGACTCAACTTTGGTCACCACACTTCCACTTGGGCCTATTAACATTCAGTGGCCAGAATGTCACTCTTCTTAATCGGCTGCTCTAGCAAACAACAGCCCCGCTGCCTTGCAGTCATATAGAAAGCCACAAGAATATTTCCTTTTGACTCTCTTCTCTCCACATCAGACCCACAAGTCAAGCTAATGCTGAGATCTATCTTCTCACAATCTACTAGAAAGTGGCCTGCCCCGGCTTGCTTATCCTGCTAAAATGAGAAGCAAGAAATAAACAACTTCATGTGAATTACAAATAGAGGGCACTGGTTATCGAGCGTGCCCATACCATAGCACGATGGAAATGCAAGAAAGCGTTCTGCTCCATCTTGGCCTGAGTCGGGAGCCATACCCCTTGTGAGACAGGGCCTTCCCCTCAGTATCAGGGCAAACAACGCGGACCCACGCAGAAGCCAGGATCTCCACGAACACTCACGGACCCCTGGGCTTGGTGGGAGGGTCGGAGAAAACAGAAGCTATTGTTTTCTTTTCTCCATCTATCCTGGAGATCAGGAAACAGTAGTAGCAGGTTCTGAAGGTCCACTCTTTACACGTGATCTCTGTGCCCACCGGCACATTAACAATTTCATGGTGTTCCTTGGCTTTGAGGTTTTATTATCTTTACTGTTGTTAATATGATTTATAATTTTAGTAACATTAAAATAATAGCTAAGATTTATTGTGCCAAGTACTATGATAAACATTTAAATATTTTATTATATCTCCTTTGAACCTCACAGCTACTGGTTGAATTAGATGCTAAGATCATCCCCAACTAAAAATGAGGAGCCTGAGGCCAGAAGAGGTGAACTCTTTGGAAACCAGGCTGCTAAAGAATGGCAAAACTTGGGTTCAGTTCTAGGCTCGGCGCCCCCACAGTCCATTCTACTATCCACTTCAGGTCAGTACCTCCCCCGCCCACTCCTTAAAAGCACTGAATTGTTTATATCCTCAGCAAACCCAAATGCTTAGCTCCAAGAGCCAAACAAAAATAACGGTTACAAATACCAATGTTTGATTTCTCTGACGGGGCCTCTCAGGGTTATTAAATTTAATCCCTTGTCCCTTTGCTCCAGTAGCTTCTTTGCCCCCTTGGGAAGCATTCCTCTAACTCCTTCCCCCATTTCTTCACACGCCTTCATCTCCACCTATCCTCACCCAGGCTGTCTGAATTCTACCCAGCCTTAAAGATGTAACTCAACTTCCGCCTCTCCCAAAAAGGCTTTTCCAACTACTTATAGCTCCTAGCTTATACCTCTGAACTCCTATCAAACTTAATATTTATACTACTTACTTGGCATTTATGTTTTATTTTTTACAGTTAGTTCTATTTGAGAATAATCCATCTTCAGGCTGAATTCACTATGCCCCATGTTTTCATTGATGATTTGTAATCTTTGAAGACAAGCATTCTGTATTGAAAGATTGTAATATCTCCAATCCCAGCAAGCTCAGGCACTCAATAAATGACCAGTGAGAGCTGCGTTAGAAAGCCTATCTCAGCCTGGGATTTGAAACAGGCTGGGCTGGTAGGGAGAGAAGCTAGCCTGTCTTCCTGGAGCTCTGGTGAATACGGTGGAATACAATACAAGTATAGCCTCAGGAGTCTCTTCAGGGGCAGAGAACAATCCTCTGACCCCCTAATTCCTGGCTGCCCATGTCCCAACGTCTCTCACATTATCCAATCAAACTTCTACATTTTGAACTAAAAGTATGTAGAGTGTCAGACCCTGAAAAACAACACCAACTTTTACTTACCGGTTTCACTTACCTTCACACCTGTGGTTTGGAAGGTGTCAAATTTCCTCTGAAGCCTTTCTGCAAAGCTTTATCCCCTTCTTTTTCCACCCTGCCAGTCATCCCTGTCAACAGTGACAATATCCTTGTCAAACAGAAGTCACTCGAGCTATCAGCTTTCATGAGCAGTTGAGTTGGGATAATCCCTGCTTCCTACAAAACTGTTTTCCTTCTAGGAATGGCTAGTTCCTTTTTCTTTAAGGTTTCTGAAACTTCTCTAACTAAAGCCTCCTGCCCGGATGATTTCTCACGGTTTTCTGAAGATTTCCTTCAGCTAAAAAGATTTGCTAAAGCTTGGTTTTCTCTAGTTTGTACGATGAAAAAGTTCGGCATATTACATTTTTTTTCAGCCTATACACGGCACCCCTGAGAGTTTCATGTGCCCTGGAAAGGGGTATCTCCCCTGGGATAACTGTTCAAATTACTTTTTGTTTTCAGTAAGATCTGCTTCTTTACCCCTTCCATTTCCTATCTAGAGCCCATCCTTTGATAACCTGAGCTGAGTGAAAAAACTTTTGCCAACCCCAGAATCCTGTCATCTATTTTAAATACACTAACTTAGAGGAAAGCCATAGACAGTACAGTAAATGCAACCATGCAAAAGAGCTCCCATTCACCCAGCTTGTGTGAGTGCTGATTTGGGCAGTGAGTAAACCAACAAGTAAACATCCAAACCGGTCTTACATCTGTCCCCCATGACCACTTCTCCCTTTTCAATGCACCAATTCTTTGTTCTCAAACTCAACATTTTAGAGTTGGGAAGGGACACGTAGCTCTGTATCTTCCCATGAAGTTGAGCTGAGCCCCATGCTTACTGAGAATGAGCCCAAACCACAGAATTATCTGCACATGAAGAGAAACCACTAGGTAAGAAGAGACAGAAATGATACCCCACAGGTGACTTAGGACAATCCACTGAAGCTCTAAAAGCAGGTCTCTCTTCTCTCGGGGGTTTGGTCTTCACCCGACTAAAATTAATGCAAAAGAACCAGGTAACTGGAGTAACTAGATGTGTGGACCAATGTATCTTTATTGACCAAGTGCCTCTGGGATGTTCATGGTAAGACAGAAGGACAGTAATTCATCTTAAAGCAAACAGTTAGAAATAGTGCCTTTCTTTCTCATCTTCTGATTTCCCTGAAATCAGCTAATGGCAAAGCAGAAACTCTAAAACTCTGATTTCCTTTCTAAAGCACAGAACAATCACTCCCAAGAATCAGAAGATACACATTCAAGTCTGGCATCAACAAGATACCAGCAACGCAGCCTTGAGCAAATTATTTAGCCTCCCCCAATAATGGTTTTCTCAAATGTAAAAAACAGAATTTTGCCCCAATTATCCCAAAAGGATGTTGTGAAAATTGACTGAATTAACATATAAAAGTACATTATAAACTTTAAAGGTTTAGTTGTATATAAACTCAACATTAATACAATCATTCTAGTTTTTTTTCCCATTAATAAGTCTTCATTTCCTGCCATTTCTCAAATCTACTCTTTTAATGTACCAGTGGTTCTTTTCTGGAATATTGAAAAACTTCTTTTGTAGTTTGAACTCCATTTGTAATCCTCTGCAAAATAAAATTGAGCAAAAACCCCGGTTTTCCTATTTCTGGATAAATATTCAGGCATTCTGCTCTTTCAATTTTTAAAAAATAACTAAAAGAGCTGGTTTTCTTGTGAGAATTTTTTTAAAGCACATAAATTTTAAAAATTACTTTTATAACAAAATTTGGTCATGCTATTGTTTTGAAGTACATCAAAAGAACAACTGTATTTTGCTTCGAGTGCTCTTTTGAGAACTCTATTTAAATTTCAATATATTTGTATTTATTTATTTAAATGAGAAAGAACGCAAATGCCAGCAAAAAGAAGAAAACATCTCAAAAGTCTTTCGATATATATTATAGCAAAATTTTTTTGTCTTTTTAAAAATTGAGGTATAGTTGATGTATGATATGTTTCAGGTGTACAACATAGTGACTCACAATTTTTAAAGGTTCTATTCCATTTATAGTTATTATAAACTGTTGGCTATAATCCCTGTGTTGTACAATATATCCTTGTAGCTTATTTTATACATAGTAGTTTGTTCTCTATATCTGTGAATTTGTGTCTCTTTTGTTATATTCATTGGCTTGTTTTATTTTTTAGATCCCACATATAAGTGGTATCATAAAGTATTTGTCTTTCTCTTTCTGACTGATTTCACTCAGCATAACACCCTCCAAGTCCATCCATGTTGTTGCAAATGGCAGAACTTCATTCTTTTTTTATGGTTGAATAGTATTCTCTTGAGAAGTTTTTTAAATATTCTGGGCCCACAAGAAAAAAGATTGAAATCTCTTTAAACCTGACTCTGAGAATTAAAGAGCTCTCAATAACAATTCATATTACACTGTTACAACATCAACACCTGCAGATCTCAAGAAGCATAATAGATGCTGTTACCTCAATCATTGCTTCTGTGTTTTATATTCATTTTTAGACCTAAAAAATTTTGACCTAAGTATTTTGCAAAAGCCATCCTACTATGATGTTTAAAAACACAAAATAAATGAAAAAATGATGGTGCTTTGGCTAGAAGAGGGAGGGGGATGTGAACTTAGAAAAGCAAAATTGGAGGGAGCAGAACACTGACTAGAACCCATTAGTCTCATGTGGTGACATCTGAAATACGTAACTTTTACACTGCATTTTTCTCACCTTTTATATCTGTTTATTAGAGTAGCCGTACTTGAATCAGCAAGAAGAGCACAGTACCTTCTTAAACATCATTAATTATCCTCCAAAAATGTTTAATTAAATGATTAGGTCTAATGAGACTCTCCTAATGCTGAAATGAACAACTTACAAGACTCAATCATTTAATTTTATAAAAACAAAAAAATCCAGACAATGTAACCAAAGGATCAACTTCTTCCTGAACTGTTTAACTGATGATTTGGGCATTATATAGATACAGTTCCATTTAGAACTGACCCTGGGATAAAACCAGAAATCAACTCTAGCGTTAATACTTGTTAACAATGATGATTCATTGTTCGCTAGTTGATGCTAAACTTTTTAAGGGGTGGAGGCATTATTAACCAGATCCTTAAAGAACTCACAAGAGAAAACCATGGAGCAGGCAAAAGCTTCAGAAAGTGAGATGAGTTGTGGTGCAGTTATAATTTAGGGTAAAAGCTAAGGGTTTTGAAAATACCAAGCAAAACATTTTTGTGTAAATTGTCATTTCAAATGTAAAAGAGTTGGCCTTTAATTAGGGAAGTAAATCTGTTTGAATAGATGAGAATTTTAATGACAATGTGTTGCCTGCTAAGCCAACTACCCATGCTAGATATACAGAAATATCGATTCATTTTCTTACGACCATACCACACTTAACTACAGTTGCTCTGTTGTGGGCAGAGAAAAGTGGGGAATTTTCATAAAACACAAATCAACAGATGAAAACCATGTTTCCTTTTGTGACGCAAGGAAGCAGCTACCCGTAAAGAATGGTAAGAAATGAGAACTACTTCAGCAGGGAAGCAATGACTTAGACCCCGAACATATGTACTGGTTGTGCAAACGAGTTTCACCTCTCATGGCTTTCATGTATCTTGACCCAAAAAAAGAGAGGTCAATGATCCAAAGCTCTTTTTTAAAAGTAAAAATAAATAGGTGAAGTACACCTCTTTTTTTTATTTTAAACATCTTTATTGGAGTATAATTGCGTTACAATGGTGTGTTAGTTTCTGCTTTATAACAAAGTGAATCAGTTATACATACACATATGTCCCCATATCTCTTCCCTCTTGCGTCTCCCTCCCTCCCACTCTCCCTATCCCACCACTCCTGGTGGTTACAGAGCACCAAGCTGATCTCCCTGTGCTATGCGGCTGCTTCCCACTAGCTATCTATTTTATATTTGGTAGTGTATATATGTCCACGCCACTCTCTCACTTTCTCCCAGCTTACCCTTCCCCCTCCCCGTATCCTCAAGTCCATTCTCTAGTAGGTCTGTCTTTATTCCGTCTTGCTCCTAGGTTCTTCATGACTTTTTTTTTTTTTTAGATTCCATATATATGTGTTAGCATATGGTATTTGTTTTTCTCTTTCTGACTTATTTCACTCTGTATGACAGACTCTAGGTCCATACAGCTCACTACAAATAACTTTCGTTTCGTTTCTCTTTATGGCTGAGTAATATTCCATTGTATATACGTGCCACATCTTCTGTATCCATTCATCCAATGATGGACACTTGGTTTGCTTCCATGTTCTGGCTATTGTAAATAGAGCTGCAATGAACGCTTTGGTACATGATTCTTTAGAATTATGCTTTTCTCAGGGTATAATGCCCAGTAGTGGGATTGCTGGGTCGTATGGTAGTTCTATTTGTAGCTTTTTAAGGAATCTCCATACTGTTCTCCATAGTGGCTGTACCAATTCACATTCCCACCAACAGTGCAAGAGGGTTCCCTTTTCTCCACACCCTCTCCAGCATTTATTGTTTGTACATTTATTAATGATGGCCATTCTGACTGGTGTGAGATGATATTTCATTGTAGTTTTGATTTGCATTTCTGTAATGACTAATGATGTTGAGCACTCTTTCAATAAAATAAAATAAAATAGTTATTAAAATAAAAAATAATTATTAAAAAAAAAATTTTAATACAAAAAAGGAAAGAAAGAAAGGAGAGAGCAACCAAACCAAAAAACAAATCCACCAATGATAACAAGTGCTAAAAACTATACTAAAAAAAAAAAAACTTACAGACAGAACCCTAGGACAAATGGTAAAAGCAAAGCTATACAGACAAAATTCCACCCAGGAGCATACACATACACACTCACAATAAGAGAAAAAGGGAAAAAATATATATATACCATTGCTCCCAAAGTCTACCTCCTCAATTTGGGATGATTCATTGTCTATTCAGGTATTCCGCAGGTGCAGGGTACATCAAGTTGATTGTGCAGACTTAATCCACTGCTCCTGAGGCTGCTGGGAGGGATTTCCCTTTCTCTCCTTTGTTTGCACAGCTTCTGGGGTTCAGCTTTGGATTTGGACTCGCCTCTTTGTGTAGGTCGCCTGAGGGCGTCTGTTCTTCCTTCAGACAGGACGGGGTTAAAAGAGCCGCTGACTCAGGGGCTCTGGCTCACTCAGGCCGGGGGGAGGGAGGAGTACGGATGCGGGGAGAGCCTGCGGCGGCAGAGGCAGGTGTGACGTTGCACCAGCCTGAGGCGCGCCATGCGTTCTCGCGGGGCGGTTGTCCCTGGATCACGGGACCCTGGCAGTGGCGGGCTGCACAGGCTCCCGGGAGGGGAGGTGTGGAGAGTGACCTGTGCTCGCACACAGGCTTCTTGGTGGCGGCAGCAGCAGCCTTAGCGTCTCCTGCCCGTCTCAGGGGTCCGCGCTTTTAGCTGCGGCTCGCGCGCGTCTCTGGAGCTCCTTTAAGCCGCGCTCTTAATCCCCTCTCCTCGCGCACCACTGAAATGGAGATCTCTGGGAGATTTTCCCCGTTCGATATTACATGGAGCTGGGAGGTCTCCAGTGGACCAGTGTCCTGAACTTGGCTCTCCCACCTCAGAGGCAGAGTCCTGACACCTGGCTGGAGCACCAAGAGCCTGTCATCCACATGGCTCAGAATAAAAGGGAGAAAAAGAAAGAAAGAAAGAAAGAAGATAAAATAAA
>NW_020172162.1:1390121-1424776 GCF_003031525.2 Neophocaena asiaeorientalis asiaeorientalis
GGTGAGCAGACAAGCCTCTCGGGCTGGTGAGTGCTGGTCAACACCGATCTTCTGTGTGGGGATCTCTCCGCCTTGCCCTCCGCATCCCTGTTGCTGTGCCCTCATCAGTGGCTCCTAAGCTTCCCCCTCCGCCACCTGCAGTCTCCGCCCGCGAAGTGGCTCCTAGTGTGTGGAAACCTTTCCTCCTTCATGGCTCCCTCCCACTGGTGCACGTCCCGGCCCTATTCTTTTGTCTCTGTTTTTTTTGTTTTTCTTTTGCCCTACCCAGGTACCTGGGGAGTTTCTTGCCTTTTCGGAAGTCTGAGGTCTTCTGCCAGCGTTCTGTAGGTGTTCTGTAGGAGCTGTTCCACGTGTAGACGTACTTCTGATGTATTTGTGGGGAGGGAGGTGATCTCCGCGTCCTACTCTTCCACCATCTTGAAGCTCCTCCCCCACCTCTTTTTTTTTTTTTTTTGCGGTATGAGGGCCTCTCACTGTTGTGGCCTCTCCCGTCGCGGAGCACAGGCTCCGGACGTGTAGGCTCAGCTGCCATGGCTCATAGGCCCGGCCGCTCCGCAGCATGCGGGATCTTCCCGAACCGAGGCACGAACCCGTGTCCCCTGCATCCGCAGGCGGACTCTTGACCACTGCGCCACCAGGGAAGCCCCCCTCCCCCACCTCTTTTTTTAAAAACCATCTTGAAGGCAACTGCTTCATAGCTTACACATTTTAATTAGTTTGAATTAGAATTCTTCATGGTCAATTATTTCTGACTCAGTTCTTCACTTACTCTGAAAGTGACCCATGGAGTCTTGGTTGAGCTAAGATAGATATTCTGAAAAGCTTTGCTCTGAAAAGCTTTGCCTGATATTTGTTGGGGCCCCTTACAATGAAGTTCTTTCTAAGACAGCATAATGACATCTAGATAAATAGTTCAATACATGTGAGAGCATTTTGAGTAACAATTTTTTACCTAAATGATCATTTACTATCTAGGTAACTTACTCTTTTTCCTGTAAGCATTACTCATAAGGTGTTCAGTTTTACATCATTTTTGAGAGGAAACTAAGTATAATGAGTCATTGAGACTAAAGTTAATTTCACAGATTCATGCTTCAAGAATACAATGCTGAAAGAAGGAAGAGACCAGAGATAACAACAGCAGCAAGTAAGTCATTTAAGACTCCTTGTTTCTTTTTTATTTTAGAGATGAGAAGGAAGAAAAACTTTGAATAGGAAGAATCCAGAAAAGATGAAGGTCTATGGAAGAAAAGACAGGGTAAGAAAATGTTGAAAAATGAGAATAAATAAGTTTGTTTCAGTGGGAAGTAAAATCTGTAAGTTCTGATGGTGTTCTGAATCTTTGATTCTGTTTTGTAATTTAAGTTAGTCCCTGAAGAGAAATACTTTTAAAAGAGCTCAGGATATTACTCCAACTCTGATTTCCCCAAAATAAAGAGAAAATTGGCTACTCTCCTATTAGAAGCTTAAAATACCTGGATATGCAGGATTATTCATTTCAGAGATTGTTCCAGAAGCCAAAACAAAAGATAAGTATCTGCACAGTGGGCTGGGACCCGTAGGGACTCCCTTCCTTCTTTCTACACAGCCATACATGAGAGTACTCAATATTCCCAACAGTAACAGCACTTTTCTGTGGCCCTGATCTGTTATGGGAGTGTGGGAAGCAAGTCTTAGTCTGACTGAGATGAGTAGCAGCATTTAGGTCAGACAGATATCATTCGGGGGTCTGTGCTGTAAAAATGAGGATGTAGCACTCACTCAGTTTCCTCCAAGAGAGTCAGCTGACCTAGGCTCAGAGGAGGCTCCCACGCTGCCCCACAAAAATGAGGTAGTTCATCACTGTGGGAGTAGTCTCTGTCCTTTCAGTCACCACCAGGGGCGTGCTCCCAAGACACTGGCACCAGAGGGCAAAGGAGCTGACCACACTCCTAAGCCTTAGAGCCCTGCCGAGAGATGGTGGGCTGGTGGCGGTAATAACCACTTGGATGGAGTGGAGCCTTTATCTCTGAGATCCTTGAACACAACAGGAGCAGCTTAACCTGATTAATAACAGAAAAGAAAGAGCACCAAGAAAGAGCACCATAAGACCAGATTCCATTCATGTTTCTTAGGATGAGCTTATTAAGTTGTATTATGTGGTTATACCAATACAGAGAGTACCATGTTTTTAAAATAGAGAGATATTTCACGTACCAAAAAATGTACCTGTAAGTGTACAATTGACTGGGGTTTTTAAAAGTATATCCACAAGGTTATGTAGTCATCACCATTATCTAGTTCCACAACATTTATCTCACCCCACAAAGGAATCTCAGACCCATTAGTAGTCACTTCCTACTCTCTCCTCACCTCAGCCTCTGGCAACCACTAATCATCTTCCTGGCATTATGGCTATGCCTATTCTGGACAGTTCATATAAATAGAATCATAAAATATGTTACGGAACTTCCCTGGTGGTGCAGTGATTAAGAATCTGCCTGCCAATGCAGGGGACACCGGTTTGAGATATGTTGCGGAACTTCCCTGGTGGTGCAGTGATTAAGAATCTGCCTGCCAATGCAGGGGACACGGGTTTGAGCCCTGGTCCAGGAAGACCCCACATGCCGCGGAACAACTAAGCCAGAGCAGAGCCTGCACTCTAGAGCCCGCAAGCCACAACTACTAAGCCCGCGTGCCACAACTACTGAAGCCCACATGCCTAGAGCCCATGCTCCACAACAAGAGAAGCCACTGCAATGAGAACCCCACACACCACAACGAAGAGTAGCCCCCGCTCACTGCAACTAGAGAAAGCTGACACGCAGCAACAGACCCAATGCAGCCAAAAATAAATAAAATAAAAAAATATATATATATGCATTTTGTGTCTGGCTTCTTTCACTGGGCATGTTTTCAAGGTTTGTCCATATTGTGACATAATGTATCAGTATTTCATTCTTTTTTATTGCTGAATAATACTCCACTGTATGGGTATACCACATTCTGTTTATACATTCATCAATTGCTGGATGTTTGGGCTGTTTCTACTTTTGGTTATTATGAATAGTGCTGCTATGAACACTGATTTACAAGCTTTTATGTGAATATATGTTTTCAATTTTCTTGAGTATATATTATAGCTAGAAATGGAACGTTGGGTCATATGGTAACTCTATGAGTTAACTTCTTGAAGAAATGCCAAACTCTTTTCTAAAATGGCTCTACCATTTTACATTTTCATCAGTAACATTTGAGGGTTCCAATTTCTCCACATCCTCCAAAACTTGGTATTTTCCACTTTGATTATAGCTAGTCTAGTGGGTGTGAAGTGGTATCTCATAGTGGTTTTGATTTGCATTTCCCTAATGACTAATGATGCTGAGTATCATTTCATGTTCTTATTGGGCATTTGTATATTTTCTTTAGAGAAATATCTATTCAAATGCTTTGCCCATTTTTAAATTGAGTTATCTTTTTTTGTTGAATTATGAGAGTTCTTTGCATATTTTGAATAATAAATACTTGTCAGATATATGATTTACAAATATTTCCTGAATCTTTATGGGCTATCTTTATACTTTATTGATAGTGTCCTTTGATACACAAAACTTGTTAGTTTTGATGAAGTCCAATGTATCTATTTTTTCTTTGGTTGCCTGTGGTTTGAATGTTATAGCTAAGAAACCATTGCCAAATCCAAGGTCATGAAGATTTACCCTATGTTTTCTTTAAGAGATTTATCATTTTAGCATTTACATTTAGGTCTTAATTGATTTTGAGTTAATTATTGTATATGGTGTGAGGTAGGAGTCCAACTTCATTCTTTTGCATCTGGATATACAATTGTCTCAGCAACATTTGTAGAAAAGACTATTCTTTCCCCATTGAATGATCTTGGCATCTTTGTTGAAGATCAATTGACCATAAACATATGGGCTTATTTCTGGACTCTCAATTCTTTTCCATTGGCTTATGCATCTATCCTTATAGCAGAAACGCACTGTCTTGACTATTGTAGCTTTGTAATAAGTTTAAAATCAGAAAGTATGAGTCTTCCAAATTTGTCTTTCTTTTCAAGGTTGTTTTGGCTATTCTGGATCCCTTCCATTTTCATATGAATTTTAGGATAAATTTGTCAATCTCTTCCAAAAAGGTGGGTAGAATTTTGATAGAGATTCAATTGAATCTGTAGATCAATTTGGAGAGCAATGACTTGCTGAATTTATTTATTTATTCTAATAGTTTTTTAATGAATTCTTAAGACTTCATTATGGCTTTCTATATACATGATCACGTCATCTATAAATCAAAACTGTTTTACTTTTTCCCAGTCTGGATGCCTTTTATTTCATTTTCTTTCCTAATTGCCCTGGCTAGAAACTTCAGTACAATGCTGAATACAAGTGGTGAGACCAAACATCTTTCTCTTGGGAAAGCATACAGTCTTTCCTCATTAAGTGTAAAGTTATCAGGTAGAGAAGTTTCTTTCTATTTCTAGATGTTGAATGTTTTCATTGTGAAGGTTGTTGAATTTTGTCAAGTACTTTTTCCTCATCTACTGAGATACTCATGTGGTTTTTGTCCTTTATTGTATCGATGTGATGTATTATATTACTTAATTTTTGAAGGTGAAGCCAATCTTGCACTCCTGGGATAAATCTCAATTGGTCATTGTATTAGTTTGCTCAGGCTGTCATAACAAAACAACATGGACTGGGTGACTTAAACAACAGAAATGTATTTTCTCACAGTTCTGGAAGTATAAAATCAGAGTGCAAGCACAGTCAGGTTCTGGTGAGTTTTCTCTTCCTGGGCTCCAGATGGCCACTATCCCACTGTGTCCTTACATGGAGGAGAGAGAGGCAAAGTGATTCATCTCTCTCTTTTCACATTTTACTACAAACAGTCAGGAAGAACCAAGCCACTCCTTCAATATTTTGCTTAACCATATCCTCAGCTAAATATGCAGTTGTATCACTCTCCAGTTCTACCTTCCACAAAACACCAGAACACTGTTCTGCCAAGTTCTTTGCCACTTTATGAAAAGAATCACCTTTCCTTCAGTTTCTAATAACACGTTCCTCATTTCCATCTGAGTCCTCACCAGAATCATCTGTAACATCCATATTTCTACCATGCACCTCAAAACTTTTCTACTCTCTACCAATTTCCCAGTTCCAAAGCCATTTCCACATTTTCAGGTATTTTTTATAGCAGCACCTAACTCCTGGTACCAAAATTCGTCTTTGTTCGCTCAGGCTACCATAACAAAATACCACAGACTTAGTATCTTAAACAATAGAAATTTATTTCCTCACAGTTTCTGGAGGCTGGAAGTCTAAGATCACAGCTAGTGTTGAGAGGGGCCCAGAACAGGAGAAGGCTCTACAATAGGTCCAGGCTATAGGTACAAGCTGCTCTACCATAGGCCATGTGATTCATGAGGCCCAATGGACCCTGAAAGGTCAGTGACAGATAGAGATGTAGTTTGGGGCCTCTGGCAGGACCTTTGGGTAATTGAAGTGCAGGCCCTTACCATTTGTGAGCAAAGCCCTGCCATCCTCTGCAGATAACAGCTCTCCTTTTGAGAAGCAGCTCTTGGCCTGCTACTTGGCCTTAGTAGAGACTGGATGCTTATACATGAGCCACAAAGTTACCATGTGAGCTAGGCTGCCCATGAGGAACTGGATATTATCTGACCCACCAAGCCATGAAGTTGGGCATGCACAGCAGCATTCCATCATCAAATGGAAGAGGTATATATATATGATTGAGCCTGAGCAGGCCTTGAAGGCACAAGCAAGTTACATCAATAAGTGGCCCAAATGCCCATGCTGCCCACTCCTCCTATAATGCCTTCTCTCTCCCAGCCTATACCTAGGGCCTCATGGAGAGTTCCCTATGATCAGCTGAAAGAGGAAGAGACAACTTAGGCCTGGTTTACAGGTGGTTCCACACACTAAGCCAGTACCACCCAAGAGCAGACAGTTATACAGTTTTGCCCCTTTCTGGAACATCTCTGAAGGACAGTGGTAAAGGGAAGTCTTTCCAGTAGACAGAACTTCAAGCAGTACACTCAATTACTCACTTTACCTGGAAGGGAAAATGGCCAGATGTGCAAATTTATACTGATTCATGGGTTGTGGCCAATGGTTTGGCTGGATAGTCAGGGACTTGGAAGGAACATAATTGGAAAAATCAGTGGCTAGGAAATTTATGGAAGAGGTATGTGGGTAGATCTCTCTCTCTCTCTCTCTCTCTAACTTTTGATTCCTGGACCCGTGAATTTTGGTTATGGGAGAAATATCACCGTATATTTGTAGGTGATTCAGACTATTTACTGCCTTTTGGAGAACTTTACCTTAGCCCTGCAAGGTATTAGGTTGGCTAAAAAGTTCATTCAGGTTTTCCCATAACATCTTATGGAAAACCCGAACGAACTTTTTGGCCAATCCAATATTACCACCTAGCTTGTGTTGTAACTGAGTCTTCAAAAGGTGATTCCATTGCTCTGTCAAACCAGATGAGGAACATGGTAAGGTTAGTGAGTTCCATGAGCATGGACCCATTTTCTGTGCAGTGAGTTCCTTGATCAGAAGCGATCCTGTGTGGAACACCATGACAGTGGGTAAGGCATTCTGTTAAGTCCACAGGTGGTAGTTTGGGCAGAAAGTATTGTGTGCAGAGAAGGCAAATCCATGTGTCCAGAATAAGTGTCTATTCCAATAAGAACAAAATGCTGCTCCTTCCATTGATTGAAGTGGTCTAATGTAATCAGCCTGCTACCAGGTGGCAGGCTGATCACCCCAGGCAGTGGTGCTGTACCAGGAATCACTGTTGGTCCCTGCTACTGGAAGATTGGGCCCTCAGCAGTGTCTGCAGCCAGGCTGGCCTTGGTGAGTGGAAGTCCACGTGGCTGAGCCGTGTGTCACCACCATCCCTGGCACCAGGGCCACTTTGTTCATAAGCCCATTGGGCAATGACAGGGGTGGCTGGGGAAAGAGGCTGACTGGTATCCACAGAATGGGTCACCTCATCAATATGGTTATTAAAATTCTCCTCTGCTGAGGTCACTCTTTGGTGAGCATTCACATGAGACAAATACCTTCACGTTTTTGGGCCCATTCTGTTTCTCTGGAGAACCCTGACTAATTCAGTCATGGTACAGAATTCTTTTTACAGATTGCCAGATTCATTCAACGTGCTAATATTCTGCTGAGGATTTTTGTATCTATACTCATAAGAGATATTATTCTGTAGTTTTCTTGTGATGACTGTGTCTGATTTTGGTATCAGGATAATACTGGCCTCTAAAATGAGTAGAGAAGTGTTGCCTTTTCTTCCATTTTTTGAGAAAAGTTATTGAATAATTAATATTAATTTTTAATTAATACTCTTTTTGTTTGATGATATTCACCAGTGAAGCCATCTGGTCCTGGGCCTTCTTCTATGGGATGTTTGTTGCTGTTGTTACTAATTCAATCTCTTTATTTGTCATGGGTCTGTCTGAATTTTTTAGTTTTTCTTGAGTCAGTTTAGGTAGGTTGTGTCTTTCTAGAAAGTTGTTTATTTTACATAAAGTCATTTGCTGCACACAGTTGTTCATAGCATTCCCTTATAATTTCTTTTATTTCTGTAAGGTCAGTAGTGATGTCCCTTCTTTCATTTCTGATTTTAGTAACTTGAGTCTTCCTCCTTTTCTCTTGGTCAGATTAGGTAGTTTTATTTTGTTGATCTTTTCAAAAACCCAACTTTTGATTTTATCTATTATTTTAATCCTTTCATTAATTTCTATTTCCTCTTGAGTCACTTTAGGTGACTTGTGTCTCTCTAGGAATTTGTCTATCTCATCTAGGGTATCTAACCATACAATTGTTTATAGTATTCCTTTATATACTTTTAATTTCATTAAGTAGTAAGCTCCTCTCTTTCAGTCCTGATTTTCATAATTTGAGTGTTCTCTCTTTTTTTTTTTTTGATCAATCTAGCTAAAGATTCATCAATTTTGCTGATCTTTTCAAATAACCAATTTTTGGTTTTATTAATTTTTCTTCTTTTTTCTGCTGGAGCCATATTTAAATTTGATTAAGTTCTCAATCTTCTGTTCTGTTCTGTCTTTCTCTGGGAGTAGTAGGGAGGCTGTGAACATTACCATATGGACTGCATCACCTGGGCTTTCTGGTACTCTGTCTGGCCTCTTGTTGGATTCAGCATCAGAAGCTGTGGGGAAGAGGGAGAGGTTGGGGAGTATTCTTGCCCACTCCCTTCTGCTTCAGGATCTCAGTTGTAGCAGTTGCTGCACACCTTTTGTCAGGAAGTCCTTCTTCCCTGGCTCCAGTTCACATTAGATACTGGACACTATTTTCTCTCATTACTTCTTTAGACTTGGGATTGGTAAATGTTGCCCATTGTTGCTAGTCTCTGGCCCCCTTGTTTTTTCCATTAATGTTGCCTACACTTGTACTAAGTGTCCCTTTATTAAATTCTCATAAAAATCTTATCAAATGTAACTTCTGTTTCCCTCTGGGACCCTGACTGACACAACCCACACTCATGATCTGAAACACATAGTATAATCTGCTACAATATTTATCCTCTCAGCCAGCACCCTTACTTAGGAAATTATATATCTATATCTGTATCTAAATCTATATATACATATGTGCCTATCTATCTATATTCATCTATGCAACATTAGTAATAGACTAAATGCCCTAAATTCCCTAAATTGTGCTAGGGAACTTGATAACATATACAAAAGCATGTACTTTGATCCAACCTCAAGCCAGATACAAAAATAAAACTCAAAATGAATCACTGACCTATGTGTTAAACCTAAAACTATAAAACTTCTAGAAGAAAATTTTGGATAAAAAAGTTTGCAACCTTGGATTAGAAAGAGTTCACAGTCATGAAACCAAAAGTATATTCCAGAAAAGAAAAAAAAATAGTGAATTGGAGTCCACTGAAATTAAGAACTTCTATGCTTTGAAAGGCACTATTAAAAGAATGAAAACACACACCACAGACTGGGAAAAAATATTTGTAAATCAACTAGCAAATGCCCTGAGGGGAAAAGAATCTTGGCTTTACACATGCTATTGCCTTATAACTGTTATTTTTAAAATTTGTCCTATTTTGTTTTTCAGCTTTATTGGTGTACAATAAACTACTATTTAAAGTGTACAATTTGATGAGTTTTGACATATTTATACACCCATGATACCATCACCACAATCAAGATAAAGGACATTTCTATCACGCTCAAGAATTTCCTCATTGCTTCCCTCACTAATCCTTTTCTACCATCTGTCCCCAAGCCACCACTGGTCTGATTTCTGTCACTACAGTTTATATTTTCTAGAATTTTATAAAAATGGAATTTTGCAATACACTGTTTCGTGTCTGGCTTGGTTCACTGAGCATATTATTTTAAATTCATTCATGCTGTTGTGTATGTCAATAGTTCATTCCTTTTTATTAATGAGTAGCATTTCATTGTATAGCAGTAACACAACTTGTTTATTCATTCACCTGCTGATGAACTTTTGGGTGGTTCTTGATTTTTGCTATTACAAATAAAGCTGCTATGAAGATTAATATACAAGTCATTCTTTTATATCTGTTGGGTCAATAATACCTAGGAGTGGGATGGTTGAATGTATTGTAGGTATATGTTTAACTTTTTAAGAAACTGTGAAAGTGTTTTGCAGAGTAGCTGTACCATTTTACATTTTTTCCAGCAGTGCATGAAAATTTCACTTGCTCTACATCCTTACCAGAACTTGGATATGGACAGCCTCCTGAATTTTATTCACTCTAGGGGGTATCTACCATTATCCCTTTGTTTAATTGACATTTCTCTAATGATTAATGATGTTGAGCATCTTTTCACGTGCTTATTTCCTATCTGTATAACTTCTTTGTTGAACTATCTGTTCAGATCTTTTGACCATTTAAAAAATTGGGTTGTCTTCCTATCAAATTGTAAGAATTCATTGTATATTCTAGATACAGGTTCTTTGTCAGATATGTATTTTGCTTTTCTATTTTTTTTTCAACAGTGTGTTGCCTTTTCATTTCTGTAACAATGATTTTGAGGAGCAAACTTCAAAATATTTTCAAGTTAAGTCTAATTTATATATTTATTTTTTTCACATCTTGCTTTTGGTGTAGTATTTAAGAAATCTTTGCCAATTTCCAAGTTACTATGATTTTCTCTTGTTTTTTAATAGAAGTTTTATAATTTGGGGTTTTACCTTTAAAATCCATTCTGAGTTCAGTTTTATATATATTATGTGTGAGGTAAGGCTACAGTTGATTTTTTACATATGATTAATTGTTCCAGTATCATTTGTTGAAAAGATTATTATTCTACTCTGAATTTCCTTGATATCTTTGCCAAAAATTATTTGATCATAGATGTGTGTGTTTCTTTCTAGACTCTCTTCTATTCCATTGATAAATATGCCTCTTTTTATGTCAAATCTTATTATCTCGATTCCTGTGGCTTTGTAATAAGACCAAAATCAGCTAGTGTAAGTCTGCCAATATTGTTCTTCTTTTTCAAAGCTGTTTTGACAATTCTAAATACTTTATATTTTTCCATATAAATTTTAGAATCAAATTTTCAATTTCTACAAGTAAGTTTGATATGATTTTGATTGGGATTGTATTGAATCTATAGATTAATTTGAAAAGAAATGACATATTAACAGTATTGTTATTTCCGATTCAGGAACATATTATATCTCTCTTATATTTAATTCTTCTTTAATCTTTTGTAATAATGTTCTGTAGTTTTCAAGTTGTACACACTTTGTCAAATTTATCCCTAAGTATTTTAAATATTTTGATGCAATTTCATGTGGCATTTTTCAAATTTTAAGTTGCTGATTGTTCATTGCTAGTATATAGACATATATATGTGTGTGTTATATATATTCTTTTCTTTTTGTATATTGACCTTGTGTCTTGCAACCTTGAAAAACTCACTTACTAGTTCTAGTAGTCTTCTTGGTAGATTATTTAGGATTTTCTGTATAGATAATCATGTCCTTCATATAGAAGGGGAATTTTACTTCTTCCTTTCCAATCTGTATACTTTTTTGATTTTTTTTGTCATAATGCAGCAAAACACAAAATTTAAAGCCAAAACAAATATTATCAAAGAAAAAAATGAAAATATATAAGGAAAAGTTGTTATAAAGAATTATCAATTATAGATACGGGATACGAAAATATATTGATTTTAATGTGCTTAATGGATTAGACGTGCAGCTGAGTGGTACTGAAGTATGAGTTAGGAATTTGGAAGGCCAAGGTAAAGGATATGTCAGACATCAGAGAAGAATAAAGAGAGTGAGAAAGGATAAGAAAAAAGTAAGGAATATGGAGATGAGAAGTTGAAGTATCTGCATTCATAAAATTGAAATTCCAAGAGGAAAAAAAGAGCAAAGTGATCAAAATATTTGAAGAAATAATGGCCCAGAATTTACTAAAATTAAAGAAATATATAATATGTGAGATTGCAAGGTCTCATAGAACAAGTATAGAAAAACAATAAGCTACACCTAGAAACATAAATAATAACATTTAAGAACATCAAAGAAAATAAAAATTCTAAAAGCTTCCAGAGAATAAAGGCTATCACCTACCTAAGAAACAAGAAGCAGATTAACATAAAACTTCTCAGTAGCATCCCTGGTTGCAAAGGACAGTGCAGAGACATTTTTTGGTGTTAAAAGAAAAAAAAAAAAAACGGTGAAACTAGAATATTATAGTCAAATAAATTATTGTTTACTTACAAGAGCAAAATAAAGATTTTATTATAGTTATGAGACCCAAAATAGTTTATCACATAAAAACAGTCTGAAAACACATGTGAAGGATATATTTCAAGAAAAAGAGAACTAAATGCAAGGGGAAATTATATGATATGGGAAATAAGTCTGAGTAAATAACTGGTGTCTCTACATGCAATTACCAACGTGTGCATGCACAGGCACACACACACACACACGCACATACACACACACAAAACAGGAAAAATGAGTACATAATAATTGGAATAACAATCCAAACATTTCCAAAATGGTGGTTGGGAGATTGACTGGAATAGGGGCAAAAAAGGGAAAATAAGAGAAAGAGGAAAAACAAAACAAAAGTGTAGGTAATAAAAACATGAAATAAGATAGTATTAGTAAGTCCTATTAAAACTATGATTGTAATAAATGTAAATGATTTAAACTTTGCTAATAAAAGAAAGGATCTCAAACTGAATAAATGAGAATCAATAAAATTTTGGCTATTATATAGTGAAAAGAAAATGCTTCATAAAAGTAGAAAGTAAAGGGACAGGAAAAAATATACCCATTTCATACCCATCAGATTGGAGGAAATGGAAAATTCTGACAAAACAAAATGAAGGCAAAAATGTAAAGATAAGAATTATTATGCACAAAGGCTAAGAGTGTAAGTTAATATTAGTATTTTGGAGAGCAATTTTGCAATATCTTACAAAGTGCCCAGGATCTAGCAATGCCACTACTTGGTACTATTGGTCAAGGTAAATATTGCTAGCTGCTTGATATGTATGGAATTGCGTCCCCCTCAAAATTTATATGTTGAAGTCCTAATCGTCAATACCTCAGAATGTAACTTTATTTGAAGAAAGGTTCTTTAAAGAAGTAATTTATGTTAAATGAGGCTGTATAGATCACTCTAATCCAATCTGACTAATGTCCTTGTAAGAAAAGGAAATTTAGACACACACTGAGAGATGCCAGGGATGTCCATGCACGGAGGAAAGGCCATATGAGGACACAGTGAGAAGGCAGCCATATACAAACCAAGGAGAAAGGTTTCAGAAAAAAAAAACTTGTGCCAAACACCTTGATTTTGCACTTTTAGCCTCCAAAATTGTGGGAAAATAAGTTTCTGTTGTTCAAGCCACCCAGTCTGTGGGTTTTTTTGTTTTGTTTTGTTTTGTTTTTATGGCAGCCCTAGGAACTTAATACACTAGTGTAAAACAACCTCAAAACATCAGTAGCTGAACAGAACATTTTTTTCTGTGCTCACATAAATCCTAATCTAGTATTCAGGGATGGCCTTCCATCTAGTGATTTCAGGTCCCAAGGTGTTTCCCTCTGGTGGCACCACCATCACCCAGACTGTAGTTCTCCACTGCATCCTCTGTGTGTAACCAGAAAGCAGGAGAGGAGAGAGAAACACTGGAGGATCCTCTATGGGAAGTTTTCATGAGCCAGTACTGGAAACATCATGTATCATTTTTACCCACATTCTACTGGCCAGAAGCCAGTCATATAACATTCAGCTAACAACTGTAACAGAATCTGTGGAATGTATTCCAGCCACAGTGTGTACAGAGGAAAAGAAAAGAAAACAGGAATTGTTTAGTACATAGCAGTCTCAGCCACATAGATAAATAACTTAGAGAATATCTCACACATTTGAACAAAGAAGTGTCAAAGGATGGTCAATATGGCATTGTCTGAAATAGCAAATGGGCAGAAAAATCCACATGTACAACACACAAAACTGGGTTTAAAAAAGAGACTTCTTTAAAAGACCTCAAAAGCACAAACCATAAGGCAATAAGTTAATGGATTTAACTGTTAAAACACCAATGATGACATCAAGAGAAGAGTCACAGACTGGGAGAAGATATTTGCAACATCTAAACTTAAGAACATATCTGAATGCAAAAGAAGGTCCTATTAATTATTAACTCAGGACAATGGGCATAAATCTGGCATACAGTCACCTTATCTAAAACCAACAAGGTATTTGTCACTCAAATACTCACACAACCCCTACAAATCAATAAGAAAATATGGGAAACCTAACAGGAAAGAGGGGGGAAGAGAGAAGGATTGGCAGTTCACAGAAAGAAAAATTGAGTGGCTAGTGCATATACAAGGAGTTTTTCAATGGAAATACTAATAAGATAAATGCAAAAGAGATAATAACTTGTATCCATCAGATTTGCAAAAATCACAAAGTGAGATAATATCAAGTGTTCATTGGGATGCAGGGAAATGAGAGCCCTCATGTACTTCTGGTAGGTGCCATTCTGAAGAGCAACATGGCCGTACTTTGTGAAGTTATGTACATACTTACCATATGACTCAGTCATTCCAATTCTGGGTATATGCTGTGAGTGGACATATGTGAGGCTGGCTGCTACATTAAGGGTTGGAGGCAACCCACGTGTTCATTACTAAGGGAATGGAGTAACTAAATATAACACATGCACACTGTCAGAATACCATGAAGTATTCAGAAGCAATGAAGTTTACTAGATGGATACATACTGGGTTGGCCAAAAAGTTCGCTCGGGTTCTCCATAACATCTTATGGAAAAACCCAATCGAACTTTTTGGCCAACACAATATGTATATATTTTCACATGTATATGAAAAGATCTTAAAAACCTAATATGAATTTTAAAAGTAAATTAAAGATCATAGATATAGACAGCAAACTAGTCATTACCAGTAGGGAAAGGGAAGGGGAAAGGGTATGATAGGGGTAGAGGATTAAGAGGCACAAACTACTGTGTTTAAAATAAATAAGATGGGACTTCCCTGGTGGCGCAATGAATGAGACTCCACGCTCCCAATGCAGGGGGCCCGGGTTTGATCCCTGGTCGGGGAACTAGATCGCACATGCATGCTGCAACTAAGAGTTCACATGCCACAACTAAGAAGCCCACGTCCCACAACTAAGGAACCTGTGAACTGCAACTAAGACCCAGTGAAACCAAATAATAAAAAATATTAAACATAAAATAAATAAGCTACAAGGATATATTGTACAGCACAGAGAATAGAGCCAATATTTTATAATAACTTTAAATGGAGTATAATATATAAAATTTTGAATCACTATGCTATACACCTGAAACTAACATAATATTGTAAATCAACTATACTTCAATTTAAAAAGTGTAAATTAAAGAATGAAATTGATAGAACAAAGCCATTTATGCAAATTCAAAACACATGCATACACACAATATTCTTAATGTCTATTGCACATCCAAAGACATATAAGTATTCAAGATGGGCTGCTTGTGGAGGGGGAAATAAAGAAATAAATCTTGGTTTGCAGGGGCCTCGATTGGACTGATGATGATAGTGGGTCTTGAACTAGTGAAATGACTAGCTAAGAAACGTGCACCTACAACTCCTCCCCCAAAATACCCTAAATAAAGGGGAGGAGGTGGTGAGGCATGCAGACACGAGGACAGGCAGACAGGTTGGCTAGAAGATAGGAAAGAAGCACAAAAGGGTCCCTCAAATTCTCGTCAATTCTTGTTAAATTGGGATGGTTTGAAAACTTAAAAACCAAACTAACAGCACACTGTCCTGTGACACCATTGGTTTTGCAGGGTGTGAGAAACTTTGTAGGGTTTGGGGTGGGATTTCTTTTTTATCAAGAAGCACATGGAATGGTTTGAAATTCTAAGCATGGTTTGCCACAATGAATGCCCTATACTGTAATTAAACCATTGGCTTAGAGGCCTGTTTGCCCTGTTTCAAGTGCTTTGTGAAACTCAGCGCTTGCCTTTTGTTGTTGTTGAATCTTTCTGACAAGCAATTGGGAGAGAGGAAGTCTCTACACTTCCCTGCTCTGCATTTAGGCAAACGCTGTGTGTACTGTCAGTTAAAAAGCACCACCCTGCCATGCCTGTTTGACTTCAGTTACAAGTGTTGGCAGGAGATGTTCAAGGAGACAACAAGAGGTGTTTAGAATCTGCAGTCCTTTGAGAATCAAAATTATAAAGCAGCCACAGAAATGAGTCAGCCTATTAAGTTAGGCCATAACCACAGCTAGCTAGAGCACTCAGACTTCCAAAGTCATAAGAGGCACACAGGCCTTCACATGCTCCATTTCTTTTGTATCCTCACAATTCCTGGGGCCACATCCCTTCCACGAAGTTTCCTAAATGAATTTTGTTGATTAACCGCTAGACACACATACAGACACACACCCCTGAATCTCAATTCTGTGCAAACGTTATAATGTTCTCAGAGTCCTAAAATTGTTAGAATTAGTTCTGTGTTTTACTGGGCAGAAAACAGTCTGTGGAAGATAGAACCTGATAAGACACTTTGAATGATGCAAACTTCCACAAAGTGATAGATGGCTGAGTGAAACCAAAGGAACTAATTAAAGGGCAGTCGTGATTTAAAAAAAAAAAAGCAAACTCATGAGTAGCAAGGGAAAATGCAAAACTATCAGAACTAAGTGATTTAAAATATCACAGCAAGAGATGGTGGCTAGTGAAACATGAGGAGTGAAGTGGCAGGAAGTTCAACTGTGTTTTAATATGCTCTTCTGGCCCTGTTTACACCTCTACTACAGTATTTCTCTGCTCCCCCTTGTAGTAAAACTCCTCCAAAGAATTGTCTCTACTCCCTGTCCTGACATCCTCATTTCCCACCCTCTCTTGAAAACACTCACATCAAACTTTTGTTCTCACCAGTCCATGCCATCGCTCTTCGTAATGTCAATGAGTTCCATGTTGCCAAATGGAGTACTCAACTCCAAGTCCTCTCCTTAACTGCCTTCTCAGCGGCATTTGCTTGCTCCTCTGCTTGAAACTGCCTTGAACCATTTTTTAAAATGTCTACTTTCAAATACTTTTAGACTCACACAGAAGTTGCAAAAATAGTTCAGAGTTCCTGTGCACCCTTCACTCAGCTTCCTCTAATAATAGCACCTTTCATAACCATGGTGCAAGTGTGCTTGAAACTTTAAAACCTGCTCTTTCATTCTTTTGACCTTTTCCTCACTTGGCTTCCATTTCCACCATCCTCCTGGTTTTTCTTCTCTCAGTCTTTTGAGTGGAGACCCCTCCTCTTCCCTATTTCTAAAAGTTGGCATGCCCCGGGGCTCAATCATCATACCTCTTTTTCATCCAAATTCACATCTCACATGACTTTGTCTAGTCCTATAGTTTCAGATAGCATGTATGTGAAGAAATTCCCAGATTACCATCTCCAGTGTTGAACCCTGCATTGAATTCCTGGCTTCCATATCAAACTGCTTCCATATCAAACTGTCATAACCTAGCTCATTCAAACCCTGCCATCCAACACTTTCTCCCACATTACCCTTCTCAGAAAGTGGTTCCAGCATTCAGCCATGCACTTAGGCTGGTCACTGGAATTGTCTTGGACTGTTCTCTTTCTCTCATATAACTACATTCAGTCTAATAGCATAATGAATTGGCTCTAACCTTCAAAATATGACCTATGTCTGAGCAGTGCTCACCACCTCTTGTCTCTACCATCCTAGGTCAAACCACCTTCATCTTTGTCCTAGATTATTGCAATAACCTCCCAACTGGTCTCCAGACTCCCACTCAGGCTCCCTAAAGTTGATTTTCCATATGGCAGTCAGGGATTCTTTTAAAATGCAAATTAAGTCATGGCAGTGTCTTTCCATAGATATAAAACCATTGTTTCCATAGAATACAGTCCATGGCACTTGCCATGCCCTAAAAGACCCTATAAAATCCCCACCATCCTCTCCCACAAACTCTCCAACCACATTTGCTTCCTTAGTTTGTGCAGCCTCCTGGCTATTCCCAGAACACCTGAGCATGTTCCTACAGTGGGCATTTGCTCTTAAGACTTCTCTCTGCCAGGAACACATTTCCCCAGCTATTCCCATTTAGGATTCTGCTCATTCCCTCAGAGAAACCTTCTCTGACCACCTTATCTGAGGCAGTACTCCCTCACCCATAGCTCTATCCCTATTCAGGCTTATTGTTCCTAATAAGAATCTGACATCTGGCTGGTTGGTTGGTTGGTTGGTTGTCTGTCTATCTATCTACCTATCTTCCACACTAGAATATAAACTCCAGGAGAACCAGGACTTTGTCTGATTTTGGTTCACTCCTGATTCTCTGCATGACATACAGTAGGCACCCAATAAATATTTGTTGAATAAATAAATAAGCAAAGGAACAGTAAAGAACTGTACATAGAAATGTTCTCAGAAAACATAAAATATTTTGATTGGAAATGATAAAATTTGAAATCCAGGTTAAAAATATAACATTTCTACAAGGACTAGTTGAAATTTCTGTCACTTATGATGAAATCATTGTCTTTAGTCATTTCAGCCTTACTGCATAGCAAATGTCATTGATTATAAATACCCTGAATTATCCATGGGTAATTATGAGTATGTTATGTCAAATATTTCAAATGTAAAACCATTTGAGTTGGTTTACCTCAAAGAATTTGCAAGCAACTTGAAGTGATATATGAGGTCCACCAACTCCCCACTATGTAAACGAAAGAAACATGGTAAATGGTTTAATCTCTGTCCACATGACCTCCCTCCTGGGTCACTGCTCTAACAATAAATAGACTCACTTGAACAATAAAGGTGTGAGAGTTTTAAATCATATCCTTGGTTAGTTTAATGATGTTATAAATATTTTCTTCTTTTTTATTTTTTGCAGTATACGGGCCTCTCACTGTTGTGACCTCTCCCGTTGCGGAGCACAGGCTCCAGACGCGCAAGCTCAATGGCCACGGCTCACGGGCCCAGCCGCTCCGCGGCACGTGGGATCTTCCTGGACCGGGGCACGAACCCGTGTCCCCTGCATCGGCTGGCGGACTCTCAACCACTGCGCCACCAGGGAAGCCCAATATTTTCTTCTTTTATCTTTAAAGGTATGTACACGTGAATTACAGATATAGACTCCATTCTTATTATCTGTATTCCTCATTCTCCCTGAGGCAGTGTTCTATCCTTATGTAATCCTTTTTTTTTTGAAAATGTCTTTATTTTGCATTTATTCTTTTTTTTTTGGCTAAATTGGTTCTTTGTTGCTGTGCACAGGCTTTCTCTAGTTGTGGTGAGTGGGGGTTGCTCTTCGTTGCAGTGCGTGGGCTTCTCATTGTGGTGGCTTCTCTTGTTGTGGAGCACGGGCTCTAGGCGTGCAGGATTCAGTAGTTGTGGTGCGTGGGCTCAGTAGCTGTGGCTCGCAGGTGTATTTGCTTCGTGGCGTGTGGGATCTTCCCAGACCAGGGATGGAACCCGTGTCCCCTGCATTGGCAGGTGGATTCTTAATCACTGTGCCACCAGGGAAGTCCCTATCCTTACGTAATTCTTAAAGATAAAAGCCAATGACAGGTATAGCCAAAACCAAAATATGATCTCCCTATCCTTTCTCATTATCACTTGGTAAATCAGTGCTATGTTATAACCTCTGAGAATGTGGGTCTAAATTATAATAGTATTTGGGGGCAAAATGGGCTGAGTTCCTTTTATCAATGTTCTATGGTGAAAAAATTTACAGATGCTCAAGGAAAGAAAATGTGGTCCTACGATCTCACCGCCAGAGAGTATAAAGAATGAGAACAAACAGCTTTCAGCAGGCAAGAACTCAAGGAATATTTTTCCCATGAGCCCTTTATGAGGATACTATTAGAGACGAATTATAACCAACCAAAGGATGACCAGGAAAATTATGACAGTTGGACAGGAAACAAACATTTAATATATTTAATGGGTAGAAAATGGAATGGAAATATTTTGATAAAATAGAAATGATACCCCAAAAAATTGTGAGAGGCAAAAGAGAAGAAAGAGAGAAAATTGTTATAAAGGTAATCAGTGGAAAAGAAAAATACAAACCTTCCTGAATAACTATACCTACATACATAAAGCAAAGAAAATAAACTACATAGTTAAATTTGTTTAGTTGTAAAAAATAAAAAGTGTAAAATAGCATGACAGATCTAAGATCATATTTATCTGTCATAATGATAACTATAAATGAATTTACTACACCTATTGTATTAGAGTCTAAGCTGTTACATCAAAGAGAATCCAAACCATAGTGGACTGAATAAAGTAAAATTTTCCTTCTTGTAAAACTTTCCAGAAATAAACATTCCAGGGTTGCTGGGAAACTCTATTCCATAAGGCAATCCAGGAACTTAGGTTCTGTCTACCTTGTAGCCTGGATATTTGTAGTATGTTGTCCTCACCAGCATTATCTAGGCTGGTTTATTATCCTCATAACCCCAAGAAAGGGGACAAAGGAAAGCCAGAACAAGTGGCTTCCTCTTTAGAAATAAAGTTGCACAATTTCCTTCCACTCATATACTTAGTCACATGGCCAAGTTTAACTGCAAGGGAGACTGTAAAATAGTGCGGGAATTCAATTCTGGCATTTCATAGAAATTTTATGTTTTTCTGAATCACAATCCAAGAAAATTTGTCAAGAACTCAGGAGAAAGGAGGAAAATGCTAATTTTTCTTGCAGGAATCAAAATCTTGCAAGATGGAGCTATTACTAATTTGAAAGAATCTACTCACATACAGTTAAAAACATAACAGGAAATGCTGACTTGTGGATTTGAAGGTTTAGGTAGACATTCCCAGGGAATCAGGACATGGGTACATATGAGGGAAGCAGTTGTAATCTAATCAGTCAGTCTTGTTTTTAGCTGTTGCTGTGTTCTGAAGAGGAGAGAGCGAGAGAGAGAGCAAAAGATGGAGACAGAGATACATAGATAGGGAAACAAGGCTGGAGAAAGAATCATCCAAAAGGATTGAAGGAACCATTCCTTGAAGCTCACACAAGACCAAGAAGAGTTTCTGTTCTCATTATCCAGAGTGATAAACCACATAATTCAAAGGGCTTCAGGTAAAGTACTCAGAAGGCTATTGCCTTAATACTGCAGAAGAATTAGCCCTAAAATAAATGCTGCTCTGGCTCTGTCTAACAAAGCTTAAAAGCCAGGTTCCCAAAATATACAGACTGTTTCTAGGTAATTTAACTGTGTTCCAGAAGAAAGCTCAAGAATATTTATATAAATATAACAATATCAAGCACATAACAAAGTAACATTCACAATGTATAGCATGTGATCAATAATCACCAGGCATACAAAGAAGAAGGAAAGTATGATTCATAAAGATGAGAAAAGCAAATCAATTGAAACTAACCCAGAAATGATACAGGTAATAAAATTAGTAGATAAGGACATTAAAACAATTACTATATATTATTCATTTTCTTCAATAAGCTAGAGAAAAGATTGAGAGTTAAGTAGAAACATGGGAGACACGGAAGAGATCAAGTCAAACTTCTAAAAATGGAAAATATATTTCTGAGATGAAAAATATACTGAATGAGATTAACAGCAGATTAGACCAGAAGAAAGAAATGATTAGTGAACTTGAAGATATAAATATAAAAATTATCCAAAATTAAACATCAAAAGAAAAACTCTGAACAAATAAAAATAACAGAGCATCCATCAATATACATTATATATCTCTATCCCAAATAGAGATGAACAGGAAACTAGTAACAAGAATTTGATAATAATGGTTTGATAAGAATGGTTGAACTTTTCAAAATTTGATGAATCTATAAACACACAGATCCAATATTCCCCAAAATGCAAGAAACATGAATAAAGCTATGAAGAACATCACGATCAAATTGCTTAGAACCAGTGAAAAAGAGAAACTTAAAAGCAGTCAGGGAAAAAAGACAAGCAGTCTTCTTGTAAGAAACAATGCAAGCCAGAAGATAGTAGAGCAATATATTTAAAGTACTGAAAGAAAAAAAAAAAGGCATCTAGAATTCTTAGCAATTTTTTTTCAAAAACAAATGTGAAAAAAGACTTCTTCAGGCACACAAAAGCAGAAAGAATTTATGACCAGCAGACATGTACTGTAAAAATGTTAAAAGAAAGTCATTTGGGCAGAAGGAAAATACTGATCATTAAAGATGGGAATCTAAGTCTAGCCGAAAGAATGGTGAGTAATGAAATGGTACCATGTGGCTAACCACAAAAGATTTGTTACTTAAATCTCTTTGAAAAATGACTGCTTAAAGCAAAATACATTGTATTGTAGAATTTATCACATAACATATTTTAAATGTTTCTGCATCTGAAAAGCTTCCAAATACATGGAGCAAAAACTGATAGGACTGCAAAAAGAAACAGACAAATGTACAATTACAGCCAGAGATTCTTCCTAACCCTTCTCTCAATAATAGGTAGAACAAACTGGCAAAAACTCTGTAATGGTATAGAAGACTTAAACAACACTATCAACAAAATTGACTTGGGTGACATTGTAGAACATTACCCACCAACAGAAGAATACACATTTTTTAAAGTGCAAGCAGAATATTTATTAAAATAGATTATATTCTAGGCCACAAAACAAATCTAACTAAATTTAAAGGAATTCAAATGATACAAATTATGTTCTCTGACTACTATGGGATTGAATTAGAAATCAATAAAAGAAAGATATCTGAAATACTCCTAAATAATACATTCATGTAAGTGTATTGCCTACTCAAAAATTAATTAAATAAAAAGGATTTTTAAGCAATGGGGTTAATTTTTTTGCATAGCTGACAAATAGCCATTAAGGTGATTTCAAAGAGACGTTACCCAAATATTCTGAGCTTTATTTGAACAGATATATGTTCTTTCAAGAGTACCACCATAAAGGACAATACAGTAGTTATTTGGGTGTAGAAGTTTGGTTAGTTTGCTAGAAAATCACGCTTATTTCTCTATAGCCACACAGTATTTAAAAATTCTCAGAATTGTTTGAAAGGCAAAAGTAACAATCTAGCAACAGACTTGCCACTAGAGCTGACATTTTTTGCCTTTATCTCAAGGGAGAAAAATTAATTCTTACATTTATCCTTGCTTTTGCTGAATGTTCAAGTATTCAACAAGTACTTACGAAGCACTCAGTATGTGCCAGACACCATTTAATAGACCAAGATCAGGGCTTCCCTGGTGTTGCAGTGGTTAAGAATCTGCCTGCCAATGCAGGGGACACGGTTCAAGCCCTGGTCCGGGAAGATCTCACATGCCACGGAGCAACTAAGCCCGTGCACCACAACTACTGAGCCCGCGCTCTAGAGCCCTGTGCACCACAAGAGAAGCCACCGCAATGAGAAGCCCGCGCACCACAGCGAAGAGTAGCCCCCACTCGCGGCAACTAGAGAAAAGCCCGCATGCAGCAATGAAGACCCAACACAGCCAAAAATAAAATAAATTTATTAAAAAAAAATAGACCAAGAGCAAAAAACAGTCCTTGTTTTCATGGAGATTACATCCCTGTGGGGTGAGTGGGAGAGATGTACAACAAAGAAATAAACAAAAATATAACGTGTTAGGTGAGAAATGACATGTGACAAAATAAAGCTGTCCAGGTAGCTAGAGATATTGATGAAGGACCAGAGGAAAGAAGAATGTATCCTGACACAAAAAAATATTTTATTTCTTTGAACTTTTTAAACCTACGGTTAATTTCAGTTGCCTGTGAGTGAAGTCATCATTTAATCAAAATTTCTAGATATTTTAAGAAATTTTTGCAGAAGCACAAAAGGTAGAGCCCCCAAAAGGCAAACATTCAAGCATTTTAAAAGGCAGGTGCCAAGGAGAAGTCTGTAAAACAACAGTATAAAAGATGCAGGAAGCTAAGAATTGGCTTCAAATCAGCAAATGGCCAACAACTTTGTCTCTGAGGCCTATTCTTGTTACAGGGAAGTTTACAACAACAAAAATAAATAAATAAACAAACAAACAACAAACAAATCAATAAATAAAAGAATGGAAAGAAAAGAAAGCATACCTACTTCTTAACAGGTTATTAAATATTACTAAGATTCCTCAGAAATCTCCTCAAAGAGCCCTTCTGAAATTGGTTATCCAAACAAGTTTCCTTCTTCCAATTCATAATAGTAAAAATAAGGCAGTACATATAAAGATGAGAATTTTACACAGTAGAGAATGATTCTATAGCTTATTAAACAGGAGCAGTGCAATTCATTCCTCTGATTAAGAGGAGGCTGCGCTAGAAAGTTTCTCCAGGTGATCTTAATTAGCAGCAAAGGACCACAGACTTCCACTTGACAATTACTGACCCACTGCACTGTCACTGCTGGCAGAATGAGGCTTGATTCATTGCACAGAGGCTGGGTATAAGCTGTGTACACACTCCAACATAGCCGTTATTTGGAAGGTGAGTTAGTTAGGGGTCAGACTTCATGAAAAGTTCACAGGATGGGGGCTTTTAATTACTTGACTTTTTAAACTGATGATTGAAAATCATAATTCTTAATTATTTCTTTACTTGACATGGTATTGTTTTTCCTCTGTTTCCTTCAAAACTTTGAAGAATCTTGCTTTTTACCTTGGTTGGTACAGAGTATCAAATACCGTATACCACAAAGGTCTGATACAAGAGAAGTCATGGATGGCTAGGAGTGTGTGTGCGTGTGCGTGTGTGTGAGTGTGTTTTAACCTAGGATTTCCACTTATGACAAACTTTAGCACCACTATTACCACCCACCTCACACACACACACACGCACACACACGCACGCGCACACACACACACACACACACACACACTCCCTTCAACACATTCTAGTCATTGAGTTGAATAAATAGCCTGGTGCCAGCCTAACTGAGCTTGAAGACATCCTTCCTGAGCCATTTGCCCCAGTTCATGTTCCAGTGAGTCCAAAATATCAAAGTCTAGTACAGCATGACATGAGCATCCCACAAACTCTTTCTGGCTGAATGGCATATGCAGTGGTCAATATTCAGCTGGCGGTCTGTAGCCACATGGATGTACACATGTTGTCTATGTAGTAATGACAGAGAATTGGCCCTAAATGGAATTGCCGACTTCAGATGAGAACTTTTGAAATGGGACAGTAACCTTGGATATTAGAAGCTTCTCCTAATTTCCATATTTCCTGGTGAAAAGGTGTACACAATAAATCATATTCCCCAAAATTATATTGTAATTTTGAGTTCCTTAAAACTTACCATAGGCAGAAGCAAGAAGAACTACAATCCTGCAGCCTGTGGAACAAAAACCACATTCACAGAAAGACAGACAAGATGAAAAGGCAGAGGGCTATGTACCAGATGAAGGAACAAGATAAAACCCCAGAAAAACAACTAAATGAAATGGAGATAGGCAATCTTCCAGAAAAACAATTCAGAATAATGATAGAGAAGATGATCAAGGACCTTGGAAAAAGAATGGAGGCAAAGATTGAGAAGATGCAAGAAATGTTTAACAAAGATCTAGAAGAATTAAAGAACAAACAAACAGAGATGAACAATAAAATAACTGAAATGAAAAATACACTAGAAGGAATCAATAGCAGAATAACTGAGGCAGAACAGATAAGTGACCTGCAAGACAGAATGGTGGAATTCATTGCTGCAGAACAGAATAAAGAAAAAAGAATGAGGGCTTCCTTGGTGGCGCAGTGGTTGAGAGTCCACCTGCCAATGCAGGGGACACGGGTTCATGCCCCGGTCCAGGAAGATCCCACATGCCGCAGAGCGGCTAGGCCCGTGAGCCATGGCCGCTGAGCCTGCGCGTCTGGAGCCTGTGCTCTGCAACGGGAGAGGCCACAACAGTGAGAGGCCCACGTACGGAAAAAAAAAAAAAAGAATGAAAAGAAATGAAGACAGCCTAAGAGACCTCTGGGACAACATTAAATGCAACAACATTCACGTTATAGGGGTTTCAGAAGGAGAAGAGAGAGTGAAAGGACCCAAGAACATATTTGAAGAGATTATAGTCGAAAACTTCCCTAACAAGGGAAAGGAAATAGCCACCCAAGTCCAGGAAGTGCAGAGAGTCCCATACAGGATACACCCAAGGAGAAACACGCTGAGACACATAGTAATCAAATTGGCAAAAATTACAGACAAAGAAAAATTATTGAAAGCAGCAAGGAAAAAACAACAAATAATATACAAGGGAACTCCCATAAGGTTAACAGCTTATTTCTCAGCAGAAACTCTACAAGCCAAAAGGGAGTGGCATGATATACTTAAAGTGATGAAAGGGAAGAACCTACAACCAAGATTACTCTACCCGGCAACAATCTCATTCAGATTTGATGGAGAAATCAACAGTTTTACAGACAAGCAAAAGCTAAGAGAATTCAGCACCACCAAACCAGCTTTACAACAAATGCTAAATGAACTTCACTAAGTGGGAAACACAAGAGAAAAAAAGGACCTACAAAAACAAACCCCAAACACTTAAGAAAATGGTAATAGGAACATACATATTGATAATTACCTTAAATGTGAATGGATTAAATACTCCACTAAAAGACACAGGCTTGCTGAATGGATACAAAAACAAGACCCATATATATGCTGTCTACAAGAGACCCACTTCAGACCTAGGGACACATACAGAGTGAAAGTGAGGGAATGGAAAAAGATATTCCATGCAACTGGAAATCAAAAGAAAGCTGGAATAGCAATACTCATATCAGATAAAATAGACTGTAAAATAAAGAACGTTACAAGAGACAAGGAAGGACACTACATAATGATCAAGGGATCAATCCAAGAAAAAGATATAACAATTATAAATATATATGCACCCAACATAGGAGCACCTCAATACATAAGGCAACTGCTAACAGCTATAAAAGAGGGAATCGACAGTAACATAATAATAGTGGGGGACTTTAACACCTCACTTACACCAATGGACAGATCATCCAAAATGAAAACTAATAAGGAAACACAGGCTTTAAATGACACAACAGACCAGATAGATTTCATTGATATTTATAGAACATTCCATCCAAAAACAGCAGATTACACTTTCTTCTCAAGTGGCATGGAACATTCTCCAGGATATATCACATCTTGGGTCACAAGTCAAGCCTCAGTAAATTTAAGAAAACTGAAATCATATGAAGCATCTTTTCTGACCCCAATGCTATGAGATTAGTAATCAATTACAGGGGAAAAAACATAAAAAACACAGACACATGGAGGCTAAACAATACATTACTAAATAACCAAGAGATCTCTGAAGAAATCAAAGAGGAAATCAAAACATACCTAGAGACAAATGACAATGAAAACACGATGATCCAAAACCTATGGGATGCAGCAAAAGCAGTTCTAAGAGGGAATTTTATAGCTATACACAACAACCTCAAGAAACAAGAAAAATCTCAAATAGACAATTTAACTCTAAACTTAAAACAACTAGAGAAAGAAGAAAAAAAAAAACCTGAAGTTAGCAGAAGGAAAGAAATCATAAAGATCAGAGCAGAAATAAATGAAATAGAAACAAAGAAAACAACAGCAAAGATAAATAAAACTAAAAGCTTGTTCTTTGATAAGTTAAACAAAATTGATAAACCATTGGCCAGACTCTTCAAGAAAAAGACGGAGAGGACTCAAATCAATAGAATTAGAAATGAAAACAGAGAAGTTACAACAGACACCACAGAAATGCAAAGCATCATAAGAAACTACTGCAAGCAACTCTATGCCAATAAAATGGACAACCTGGAAGAAATGGACAAATTCTTAAAAAGGTATAATCTTCCAAGACTGAACCGGGAAGAAATAGAAAATATGAACTGACCAATCACAAGTAATGAAATTGAAACTGTGATTAAAAATCTTCCAACAAACAAAAGCCCAGGACCAGATGGCTTCACAGGTGAATTCTATCAAACATTTAGAGAAGAGCTAACACCCATCCATCTCAAACTCTTCCAAAAAATTGCAGAGGGAGGAAAATTCCAAAACTCATTCTATGAGGCCACCATCACCCTGATACCAAAACCAGACAAAGATACTACAAAAAAAGAAAATTACAGACCTATCACTGATGAATATAGATGCAAATTCCTCAACAAAATACTAGCAAACAGAATCCAACAACACATTAAAAGTATCATACACCATGATCAAGTGGGATTTATCCCAGAGATGCAAGGATTCTTCAATATACACAAATCAATCAATGTGATACACCATATTAACAAATTGAAGAATAAAAACCATATGATCATCTCAAAAAAAACTTTTGAAAAAATTCAACACCCATTTATGATAAAAACTCTCGAGAAAGTGGGCATAGAGGAAACTACTTCAACGTAATAAAGGCCATATACAACAAATCCACAGCAAACAGCATTCTCAATGGTGAAAAACTGAAAGCATTTCCTCTAAGATCACGAACAAGACAAGGATGTCCACTCTCACCACTATTATTCAACATAGTTTTGGAAGTCTTACCCATGGCAATCAGAGAAGAAAAAGAAATAAAAGGAATCCAAATAGGAAAAGAAGAAGTAAAGCTGTCACTGTTTGCAGATGACATGATACTATACATAGACAATCCTAAAGATGCCACCAGAAAACTACTAGAGGTAACCAATGTATTTGGTAGTGTTGCAGGATATAAAATTAATGCACAGAAATCTCTTGCATTCCTATACATTAATGATGAAATATCTGGAAGAGGAATTAAGGAAACACTCCCATTTACCATTGCAACAAAAAGAATAAAATATCTAGGAATAAACCCACCTAAGGAGACAAAAGACCTGTATGCAGAAAACTATTAGACACTGATGAAAGAAATTAAAGATGATACCAACAGATGGAGAGATACCATGTTCTTGGATTGGAAGAATCAATATTGTGAAAATGACTATACTACCCAAAGCAGTCTACATATTCAATGCAATCCCTATCAAATTACCAATGGCATTTTTTACAGTACTAGAACAAAAAATCTTAAAATTTGTATGGAGACACAAAAGACCCCAAATAGACAAAGCAGTCTTGAGTGAAAAAACGGGGCTGGAAGAATCAGACTCCCTGACTTCAGACTATACTACAAAGCTACAGTAATCAAGACAATATGGTACTGGCACAAAAAAATATAGATCAATGGAACAGGATAGAAAGCCCAGAGATAAACCCATGCACCTATGGTCATCTAATCTATTTCAAAGGAAGCTAGGATATACAATGGAGAAAAGACAGTCTCTTCAGTAAGTGGTGTTGGGAAAACTGGATAGCTACATGTAAAAGAATGAAATTAGAACACTCCCTAACACCATACACAAAAATAAACTCAAAATGGATTAAAGACCTAAATGTAAGACCAGGCAGTATAAAACTCTTAGAGGAAAACATAGGAAGAACATGCTTTGACATAAATCACAGCAAGATCTTTTTTGATCCACCTCCCAGAGAAATGGAAATAAAAACAAAAATAAACAAATGGGACCTAATGAAACGTCAAAGCTTTTGCACAGCAAAGGAAACCATAAACAAGACGAAAAGACAACCCTCAGAACGGGAGAAAATATTTGGAAACAAATCATCAGACAAAGGATTAATCTCCATAATATATAAACAGCTTATGCAGCTCAGTATTAAAAAGACAAACAGCCCAACACAAAAATGGGCAGAAGACCTAAATAGACATTTCTCCAAAGAGGACATACAGATGGCCAAGAAGCACATGAAAAGCTGCTCAACATCACTAATTATTAGAGAAATGCAAATCAACACTACAATGAAGTATCACCTCACACCAGTTAGAATGGGCATCATCAGAAAATCTACAAATGACAATTACTGGAGTGGGTGTGGAGAAAAGGGGACCCTCTTGCACTGTTGGTGGGAATGTAAATTGATACAGCCACTCTGGAGAACAGTATGGAGGTTCCTTAAAAAACTGAAAATAGAACTACCATATGACCCAGCAATCCCACTCCTGGGCATATACCCTGAGAAAACCATAATTAAAAAATGCACATGCACCCCAGTGTTCATAGCAGCACTATTTACAATAGCTAGGACACAGAAGCAACCTAATTGCCCATCGACAGATGAATGGATTAAGAAGATGTGGTACATATATACAATGGAATATTACTCAGTCATAAAAAGGAATGAAATTGGGTCATTTGTAGAGACATGGATGCATCTAGAGAGTGTCATACAGAGTGAAGTAAGTCAGAAAGAGAAAAAAAATATCGTATATTAACACATGTATGTGGACCCTAGAAAATGGTACAGATGAACCAGTTTGCAGAGCAGAAATTGAGACACAGATGTAGAGAACAAACGTATGGACACCAAGCGGGGAAAGCAGTGGGAGGGGGAGGGGATGAATTGGGAGATTGGGATTGACATGTATACACTGATGTGTATAAAATGGATGACTAATAAGAACCTGCTGTATAAAAAAATAAATAAAATTATATTAAAAAAAAAAGAAAAGTCTGTACAGCCCCTACCTAAGGTTACTTTAGTCATGTGGGGGAGGCAGATGGGCACACAGACATGGGTGTTAAAAAAAAAAAATTACCATAAATTATCAATATAATAGTATACTATAAATATCCTTTTTCAAAAGTGAGACTTTGTTTCTGTCATGATAGAAATCCAGGAGCTTTTACATCATCTGGTGAAATGAAGCATTCAAAAAGTTTAAAAATCACTGGATGAGGCCACGGAGTTTTGTGAATAGTTAGGAGATGTTTCTTTATTATTATTTAAATGTAGCAATGCTCTTCTCTCACCACAATAACAATGTCAAAAAACTTGCCACAAAAGCGAAGACCTTTACCTTCCCCTTTGGGAAACTGGTAGGTCCAGGCATAGGACTGAGTTTGTATCCTAAATAGAAATAGGGAATGTGTTGGACAAAAATAGAGGTTGGATTAGTCATCAGTATATTCATTTACTCTGACCCAGTACCCGTATTCCTCATCTCCATGTGTTGCTTTGTTTTAAGTCTGGCAAGAGCAGCACATTTCATAAAATGGTCAAAATGACAAGGAAGGGCCATCTTGGAATCTGGGAGTTTCCTCTACCACATGAAAACACTGTCAGCATGCCAGAGGTGTACATCACACCAGCACAAAGGAAAATATGGCATTGCAAAGGGTGTGGGAGGGAAGAAACAAAGAGAGACACAGTGGTTATGTCAAGAAAAATACAAACATCTTTTTCCTTGAAAGATGACTATGACTTATCTCAAAACTAAAATCTGTATAGCTCTGAAAGTTTTCTGCACCCAGTATCTTGGTGAGAGACATTGGTGTGGACCATTGAAAAACAGAAGCAGCTCACTGGTTCTCCAGTGTTCTTTACACTACTTTAAAATTCTGGGCACCTGATCCTGAATGGGTGAGTGGCAGATACACCATACGATTTTAACCACAGAAACCTCTGTTATAGTAACATAAAAGGGTGGTGGAAAGGGCTATGAAATCAAAGTGCACTCAGGACTTTGATGTGGGCAGAGTTGCCTGGTGCCTGTGAGTGCCACCTTCGTTGTTCCCCACCTGTGACCGTCAGTGGCTACTGATTCTTGTCTATCCAGGTTGATTCACTGGCAGGTGCAAGTTAGTTAGTTCCAACTTAAAATGTGTAAATCTATATTCACATATGCTGTGCCTGACCCCCACCCCCAAATCACCCAAAAAATAAGTAATGCAGGGAGAAGTTTGAATGCTTGTACCTCACTCATCCTCATATATTCAACTCAAGCTATAAACTTGCCTGATATTTTATTTCCATTCAGAATAGGAAGCCTTGCCTTCAAGTACCAGCCTAACGAGACCATTGGCTGTCTGGTTTCCAGATTTGTATGGCATCAATATAATGCCCCAATCCAACTGCAGGGTATCATCAGCTAAAGCTGCTATGGCACTTTGGGGGGTATTCTTCCTGCCCAAAGGTCAAATAAAAGCTCAGAGAATATTTAGTTCTGTCACATAAACTAGAAGGGCAGAAACAACTCAAAGGGTTGACATTGTAATTCAACACAAAATCTGCAATTGAAATTAATCTTACTAAAATCAGAGCCTTGGTCAAAGTCAGCATCGATTAAAGCAATATTTTTCTAGGACCATAAGCCAAACTAGTTTATTACTATTCTATAACATTTCCTCATGGATACGTGGGCAGGTTGAGCTCGTCTGATGGCTTTGCTTCTGTACAGTCTCAGAGTATAGAAAAGGAGCATAAGAGTGAGCCTCACTCAGTTAGTATACAATGGTTGAGGTCGTTTAGAGATAGAGTAGCCAGGCTGAGCCTGGATGCTGAGTCATCTCTCTCCGCAGGGTGCTCTCCTCACGCATTTCCATAATGAAATTGCCTTCTCTGCATATACACACTTATTATCTCGTGCTTAGTGCAAATTATAACTTTTTAAAACATCTTTATTAGAGTATAATTGCTTTACAATGGTGTGTTAGTTTCTGCTTTATAACAGAGTGAATCAGTTACACATACACATATGTCCCCAAATCTCTTCCTTCTTGCATCTCCCTCCCTCCCACCCTCCCTATCTCACCCCTCTAGGTGGTCACAAAGCACTGAGCTGATCTCCCTCTGCTAAGTGGCTGCTTCCCACTAGCTATCTATTTTACGTTTGGTAGTGTATACATATGTCCATGCCACTCTCTCACTTTGTCCCAGCTTACACTTCCCCCTCCCTATATCCTCAAGTCCATTCTCTAGTAGGTCTGTGTCTTTATTCCCATCTTGCTCCTAGGTTCTTCATGACCTTTTTTTTTTTAGATTCCATATATATGTATTAGCATGAGGTATTTGTTTTTCTCTTTCTGACTTACTTCACTCTATATGACAGTCTCTAGGTCCATCCACCTCACTACAAATAACTCAGTTTCCTTCCTCTTTATGGCTGAGTAATATTCCATTGTATATATGTGCCACATCTTCTGTATCCATTCATCTGTTGATGGACACTTAGGTTGCTTCCAAGTCCTGGCTATTGTAAAGAGAGCTGCAATGAACATTTTGTTACATGACTCTTTTTGAATTATGGTTTTCTCAGGGTATATGCCCAATAGTGGGATTGCTGGGTTGTATGGTAGTTCTATTTGTAGTTTTTTAAGGAACCTCCATACTGTTCTCCATAGTGGCTGTATCAATTTACATTTCCACCAACAGTGCAAGAGTGTTCCCTTTTCTCCACACCCCCTCCAGCATTTATTGTTTGTAGATTTTTTGATGATGGACATTCTGACCAGTGTGAGATGATACCTCATTGTACTTTTGATTTGCAATTCTCTAATGATTAATGATGTTGAGCATTCTTTCATGTGTTTGTTGGCAATCTGTATATCTTCTTTGGAGAAATGTCTATTTAGGTCTTCTGCCCATTTTTGGACTTAAGGTAGGATTGTATTGCTATAAACTTCCCTTTTAGAACTGCTTTTGCTGCATCCCATAGGTTTTGGGATTTGTTTCTAAGTATTTTTTGATTTCCTATTTGATTTCTTCAGTGATCTCTTGGTTATTAAGTAGTGTGCTGTTTAGCCTCCATGTGTTTGTATTGCTTACAAATATTTTCCCTGTAATTGATATCTAGTCTCATAGCATTGTGGTCGGAAAAGATACTTGATATGATTTCAATATTCTTAAATTTACCAAGGCTTGATTTGTGACCCAAGATACGATCTATCCTGGAGAATGTTCCATGAGCACTTGAGAAGAATGTTTATTCTGTTGTTTTTGGATGGAATGTCCTATAAATATCAATTAAGTCCATCTTGTTTAATGTATCATTTAAAGCTTGTGTTTCCTTATTTATTTTCATTTTGGGTGATCTGTCCATTGGTGAAAGTGGGGTGTTAAAGTCCCCTACTATGATTGTGTTACTGTTGATTTCCCCTTTTATGGCTGTTAGTATTTGCCTTATGTATTGAGGTGCTGCTATGTCGGGTGCATAAATATTTACAATTGTTATATTTTCTTCTTGGATCGATCCCTTTATCATTAAGTAGTGTCCTTATTTCTCTCTTATAATAGTCTTTGTTTTAAAGTCTGTTTTGTCTGAAATGAGAATTGGTACTCCAGCTTTCTTTAGATTTGCATCTGCATGGAATATCTTTTTACATCCCCTCACTTTCAGTCTGTATGTGTCCCTAGGTCTGAAGTGGGTCTCTTGTAGACAGCATATATACAGGTCTTGTTTTTGTATCCATTCAGCCAGTCTATATCTTTTGGTTGGAGCATTTAATCATTGGATCATCTTTACTATCATTATTTTGAATTCTTTTTCAGGTAGATTGTCTATTTCCTGTTCATTTGTTAGGTCTGGTGGGTTTTTGCCTTGCTCCTTCATCTGCTGTGTGTTTCTCTGTCTTCTTGTTTTGCCTAAATTACTGTGTTTGGGGTCTCCTTTTCGTAGGCTGCAGGTTCGTAGTTTCCTTTGTTTTTGGTGTCTGTCCCCAGTGGCTAAGGTTGGTTCAGTGGGTTGTGGAGCCTTCCTGGTGGATGCTACTAGTGCCTGTGTTCTGGTGGATGAGGCTGGATCTTGTCTTTCTGGTGGACAGGTCCACGTTTGGTGGTGTGTATTGGGGTGTCTGTGGCCTTATTATGATTTTAGGCAGCCTCTGTGCTAATGGATGCGGTTGTGTTTCTGTCTTGCTAGTTGTTTGGCATAGGGTGTCCTGCACTGGAGCTTGCTGGTCGTTGAGTGGACCTGGGTCTTGGCGTTGAGATGGAGATCCCTGGGAGATTTTTACCGTTTGATATTACGTGGAGCTGGGAGGTCTCTTGTGGACCAGTGTCCTGAACTCAGCTCTCCCACCTCAGTGGCACAGCCCTGATGCCTGGCTGCAGCACTAAGAGCCTGTCCTCCACACGGCTCAGAGTAAAAGGGAGAAAAAGCGCGCCGTGCGTTCTCCCGGGGAAGCTCTCCCTGGATCCCAGGACCCTGGCAGTGGCGGGCTACCCAGGCTCCCGGGAGGGGAGGTGTGGATAGTGACCTGTGCTC
>NW_020172162.1:1425137-1449891 GCF_003031525.2 Neophocaena asiaeorientalis asiaeorientalis
CCCCTCTCCTCGCGCACCAGGAAACAAAGAGGCAAGAAAAGGTCTCTTGCCACTTGGGCAGCTCCAGACTTTTTCCCGGACTCCCTCCCGGCAAGCCGTGACGCACTAACCACCCGCAGGCTGTGTTCACGGCGCCAACCCCAGTCCTCTCCCGGCGCTCTGACCGAAGCCCGAGCCTCAGCTCCCAGCCCCCGCCCGCCCCGGTGGGTGAGCAGACAAGCCTCTCGGGCTGCTGAGTGCTGGTCGGCACCGCTCCTCTGTGCAGGAATCTCTCTGCTTTGCCCAATCTCATGCCCGTTTCTGGGGTCCGCGCTGTTAGCCGCGGCTCGCGCCTGTCTCTGGAGCTCCTTTAAGCAGCGCTCTTAATCCCCTCTCCTCGCGCACCAGGAAACAAAGAGGCAAGAAAAGGTCTCTTGGGCAGCTCCAGACTTTTTCCCGGACTCCCTCCCGGCAAGCCGTGACGCACTAACCACCCGCAGGCTGTGTTCACGGCGCCAACCCCAGTCCTCTCCCGGCGCTCTGACCGAAGCCCGAGCCTCAGCTCCCAGCCCCCGCCCGCCCCGGCGAGTGAGCAGACAAGCCTCTCAGGCTGGTGAGTGCCTGTCGGCCCTGATCCTCTGTGCTGGAATCTCTCCGCTTTACCCTCCGCACCCCTGTTGCTGTGCTCTCCTCCGCGGCTCTGAAGCTCCCCACCTCTGCCACCCGCAGTCTCCGCCCGCGAAGGGGCTTCCTAGTGTGTGGGAATCTTTCCTCCTTCACGGCTCCCTCCCACTGGTTCAGGTCCCGTCCCTATTCTTTTGTCTCTGTTTATTCTTTTTTCTTTTGCCCTACCCAGGTACCTGGGGAGTTCCTTACCTTTTGGGAGGTCTGAGGTCTTCTGCCAGCATTCAGTGGGTGTTCTGTAGGAGTTGTTCCACATGGTGATGTATTTCTGATGTATTTGTGGGGAGGAAGGTGATCTCTGCGTCTTACTCTTCCGCCATCTTGAAGCTCCTCCAGACCTTTTTTTTTTTTAATAGGAAAGATACCACATTTTCAGAACCCAAAATCAAAACACAGAATCTAAAGAATGATTTTAGTCTAAGGATTTTATGAATGAATTCACATGTAAAGTTGGACCACACTAAAGAAATTAAGTTACATTTACTATATATTTAATAACTCTTCTTTACTGCAAAGGATATAATTTTTCAAAAAGAGGCCTCCAAGTTGACCTTGCTAAAGGGCAGTACGCTGTAAACAAAGGAACGTGGGATTTGGAATGAGACCTATGTAGCTTCAGATCTTGGCTCTAACAGTCATTAGCAATCACGCCGAGCCTGGCGTCCTCATTTGTAGAATGAGAGTAATAAACTGTCTTACTGGGTCATTGTGAACATTAAGGTTATAATATCAATACATGTAAGCAAAGCTTCCAGCCCAGTGTCTGGCATATAAGGGCTCAACAAATATCTCTTTCAGTCTCCTGCTTCTTTCTACTTCTTCTCTCTGCCAGTTATATAAACGCATTAGTCCTTTCACAAGTTTTCACAAAGTTAGAGTTGATAGGGTGCGTATAAATTATCGCCTTCAGAAATCCAACGTGACTCAAAGGTCTCCTGACCTCCAGGTGCTACTGACCTACAACAACTAAATCTTACACCTCACGGCATAGGACTTTATTCCATACTCTCAGGCATTTGGGGTGGCCAATTCCGGCTTCCAAATAGAACTGAAACTTCTTAATATCAAGGTACAATTTTTTTCTTGTTTCAGCCTTGAGAATAAATTGATATTCATGGATTAATCTGCCTAAGAACTATGTTTAGTCCTGGACTAAACAATCATTTCAAGAACCCCAACATTAAGAAAATAATGTAGAGTATTCTCACAAACCCTGAAAACTAACAAATTCTGCTAGCAACCTCAAACAACATTAAATACATTCTTGAATTAGGTACAATTTAATTAAGTATAACTCAAATTTTTGAAGTCTTGAGTTAAATGGAATTCCTGAAAAGCTCTTCTGAGAATATATTTGAAATCAAAGTATGTAGTGTTAATTTTCAAAGGGTTGATAAAAATTAAATACTTTACCTCAATAAAGTGTAACTTTCCTGGGAATTAAAGTTTTTAGGGAACCCATTTGTATCTGATTTATTCAAAGACTACTTAAGTAGTATACACTATACTACTTAAGAACTGTGTAGTATAGTGTATTCTCTAACTTTTCTACTGCAAAACCATTGTGTTTCTTGCCAAAATAGTTTGAAAATGAAGAGGATTTAGTAAAATTATAACAATTCTAGACTTTCTGTAACTTAAAGGTTTGTACTGTCACAGACAGAGCTAGTTGTGTGATTTTGCATGATGGATGCTTTTTTTTTTTTCCCCCTGCGGAATGGAAGGAACAACTTCCCTATGGAAAAGTAGTATAGGAAATCAAAAACAGAAGCTTATTTGTGAGGGTTGTGCTTGGAAAACTGGTCACTATTCACTTTTTGAGGTTTTTGAAAAGTCCCTTCTCTACTCCTTATTTCCACAAAGGATGAAAAATAGTCATCATGTGAATTGGGATGTAGACAATCATATTATATTTTTCCAGTTAGCAAACATTAATCTGATTAGACGTCGCTGACCGCTAGAATGTAACGTATGTATATGTGCGTGTATATATACATACACGTATATACACATGTATATTTGATTCATATATGTATGTATGGTTCAATGGCATTTTTCTCTTAAATGCACTATAATATATTGTTCAGTTACTTCCTAATTATGTAGATGGACATAATTTACTGATTTCCTTAGTGCTATCATTGCCTAACAATGTACAGGATTTGCTTCTGAACCCATAAAAGCAAAACTGGGCATTTTTAATTGATTCAAATGGTACTGAGAAGTAACGCAGATTGGAAATGACCACAGGGAGCATCTGGAGAGCCAGTCATAGGCAGATGGGCAGAAGGATGGCCCTTAGCGATCCTATGCCTAATAAGAATCTTCCCCAAACTATTGGCATGGCGGGACAGGGGGTGTAAGTCTCCCAACCTGTGTGGCAACAGGTACCACGTGCACCGACATAATGAGAACAGCTCAGTTTGGAGACCCTTGTGGAGTTTCCATGCCTGCCGTCTGGGAATCAGTGTTCCCAGGGCTCCCTTCCTCCGAGTGTCAGAGGAAAACTTACCACACTCACACAAAGGACTATTGAGGGGGCCATGAGTGAACCGGAAAACATACACGGCACTTTCTCAACTTGTTTCTTTCCACTCCTGCAAAATAGCATGTCTTTTCATTTGAATTTCCCCTCAACAAAAGAAGGGCTCCACTTTGACAAGCATTTACACGTGGGCCTTAAGGCAGGGCGGAGTCTAGTTCATTGGGAACTGAACTTCTAGTAAACACCTTGATGGGCATAAAATCAGGCCCAGTTATTTCGTGCCTATTTTATACCTGGCTGAACTCTGAGTCCCTCGCAACCATGAAAGGCCTATGAAGGGGATGGAGGGTGCATTGGGGGGTCTCACTCTATTTACAGTGGAGGTCTCCCTGGCCACTTCACCAGGCATGTGAGGAGTGTTGCTCAATAGAAACTAATACTCTGCTGCACGTCACACATACTTGTATGTCTGTAAGTCAGTGTCGTTGATTCAAAGAGTTATGTATAAACAATAGCGGGGGGAAAAAAAATTGCCCCTGGCAGATTGCAAAGGGGAATTCTGTTTCTAGTTTATCCTTTTATTGAGTTCTGTGTAAAGTACATGAAGGTATTCCGAAACTCTTCTCTCTTTCTTTTCTCTCCTCTCTCTCCAGCTAATGCTGTTTTCCAGCTTCTGAGCTGCCAATGTACCATGAGAAATCTACTCATTGACATGACAGAAAAGGCAGTTGTACAACAGAAATGGTATGGTCTGTTGCAATAAATTACAGGTTTCCTTTTCATGTTCAGCACAAGAGGCGGCCCTCATGCAATTAGCTACAGCTGGTTAAAGAAAGAAACCATGCATCTGTGGACACATCAGACAGAGATCCAACTCTTACGTTCTGGCATATACCACTATAGGAACAGAGAAGAGACCTGATTTTTGTTCCTGAGCATAAGCCATTTTTAAAACTTGCACTTCCCCCTCTGAATCACCAAGACAGCGTACCATTTGGGAAACAAACCTACGGTCACGTTTTTTCCGTTAAGGTCACTGGTTATGACAAATCGCTGAGTGTCTTCCACTTGGTTCTTGTCTTCTTAAGCCTTTGTAGCAAAATCTTTCCTTAGAGTATCTTAGCCTCATGCTGACTATTAATTATACAATTGCCACTGTGTGCTATTCTCAACTGGAAGCTTATATCGGTACACAAGAGTCCTTCTAGAATAATAATTTGATATGCTTTATGTCTTCCTGTTTTTGTTGAATGATCATTTGCATGATATAATCTGCAGTTTATTTCAGAAAAACTAAACATTCAGGAACACTCAAGAACCATTCTAACTGCACATGCATGGGGCACTGGATCATACAGACATTAATAACATATTCATGTCACTCAATTATATAGAAGATGTAAATATACTTTAGTGCATGTACCAAATGAATAGTTTGTGTTCCAAGAGACAACCTAAGAAAATACTTGCTATTATCAGTTTGAGGAAGGCATTGATATAAGTCTATATAATGCATGTACATTCTAATGATACACTTCTTCATCATCCATGTAAGTCTCTAGCTCTATTTTTTCTGCAAATAAAGTTGGCCCTAGGAAGTCTGGGACTTATTTCGCAGACATATGATTTTCAGATAATGAAATTTTAAATCACTTCAATATTTGAAAATAACTGTTCTTACCAATACTGGTCGAGGATAAATTTATTTTATAAATGAAAGAGGGTAAACAAAATTAAGACAAGTCATGAGATTAAAATCGTTCACATTTATCTCCTGGAACTCTTGGGGTCCCTGTAAAGTTAACAATTCATTCGGACACATTCAAATCATGAAAGTAAAAAGAGATTTTGCCTGGGTGTTTAACACAGAAAAGAGAAATCCTAATGGAAATCATCTGTAATTAGTGATTCTTCCCCCCGGCAAAAAATTGGCTCTGTTTGTTTTACAGAAAATCAGTAAAGCTACTGATGTTTGAAAAAATAACTTGACAGTCCAACTGAAGATCACAGGGCATTTGCTGAGACGTCTCCAAAGCATTTGCCTGAAGATTTATTTTGAAAGCTGCGCTTAAAAGTAAAAAGCCAGTTGCCAGTTTCCCTCCCTCGTGTCGCAACCAACCTTCCAGTGCCATCAGAACAAAGACAACAATGATTCCCATATTTTTATTTCATTAGGTTTAAGAGAGACATACACAGAGTGAACAGCCTTTAAAGAGAAAATCAATATTACATGTTTGGAAGGAAGGAAAAGAACCATAGTGTGTGCCCAGACAACAAATTCTACCATCTCAAAACCTGTAATTTACTTGAAAATGTGCAGTTTCCTTGCACTGGACTTCCAGACTCCTCATGTAATGAGCAACTGACATGTGAATGGAAACAGGTTGGGAGTAGGGGAATTATGAGACCTGAAGGCAAACATTTTCAAAATTGTAAGAATAAGCAATATTTTTTGAACCTTTTCCCTCCAGAGAGACAAATTTTGCTCTCAAAGAAAGAGCAGGCTAGAGAGACCCCCCAAGTGTAAAAATCATACTCAACTTGTATCTATTTAGTAAAAACCAACTTCCAATAAAAGCAAACTCACCGCGGAGTGAAAATAAGACAAATTAAAATGTAAACTATTATAAAGACCTGAGAATCATGGCTATTGAACTTTGAGAGGAAACAACGAGTTCATTATGCCTGGAGACATTTCAAGCTGAGGAGGACCAAACACTAAAATCTAAATCTGTATTATTGCCTAAACAATAGAATTGTTAAGATAAAGGATCTATCCTTCTGAGTCTAAAAATTAAAAATATTCTCTATTGTCCATTTTTTGAGCATTATTTAGTCAAAGAAAGGTGACAAATTATGAAATTGTTAAATAAATATTGCCTGACAGTGACACCGATTACGAAGAAAGGAAATCTCCTGAAGGCACATCTTTTACTTATACCTGGAGAAGAATAACACAGAGCTTCTTAGTGATATTATTCTAATTATATCAAAGGTACTTTGATAGTACTTGAAACAAGGTCATAAAATACAGAAGAAAAGTTCACCAAACCCCCAAGCCCAGAATTTCAAACTACCCCTCAACAGGTGATACAAACTGATAGCTTTGAAAAGATGATTATTTCCTTTTAAAACACCCCTAAGGAGGATACTGAGTTGCAAGTGAGGATCAAAAAGTTCCTACTCTAAGCAGCCGCACAGCACAGGGATATCAGCTCGGTGCTTTGTGACCGCCTGGAAGGGTGGGATAGGGAGGGTGGGAGGGAGGGAGACGCAAGAGGGAAGAGATATGGGAACATGTGTATATGTATAACTGATTCACTTTGTTATAAAGCAGAAACTAACACACCATTGTAGAGCAATTATACCCCAATAAAGATGCTAAAAAAAAAAAAAGTTCCTACTTTATCAAAGTCCTACTACTAGTCTTTCATGCATGAGCATTAAATTTATTTATGGAGCAAAATATATTGAGGGCCTACTATCTCCAGGGAGTCCTCTGGGCCACATTAGGAAACAAGGCAGACAAATACACTTGCTCTTATGAAGTTTATAATCTAGCTGGGCAGGTAGAAGATAAACCATAAGCAAAAGTAAATCATATAGTATGTGAATAGGTGACAAGGGTTATGAAAAGGAAAATGTAGAGTAGAATAAGAGGGATCAGGGGTACCTGTCAGTAGTCCATTTAAATAGGGTGATCAGAAAAAATCTTATTGAAAGAGTGACAACTAAGCCCAGAGCCGAAAGAGGGAAGGGAGTTAGACATGTGGAAAAGCCAGCTTCTCAACCTCAGTCCTATTGACATTATGGGTTAGGTAATTCTTTGTGGTAGGGACTGTCCAGTGCATTACAGGATGGTTAGCAGCCTCCCTCTACCCGCTAGGTGCGAGTAATATGCACCGCAATTCCAGTTGTAACAACCAAAAATGTCTCCAAAAAATAGTCAAAAGACCCCTGGTGGAAAAAAAAACAATCACTGTTGAGAGTTACTGGTCTGGGAGGAGCATGGCTAGCAGGGTTAAAAAACAAAATGAAATCAAGATATGGCTAGAGTGGAGAACAGAAGGAGGGAGTTGGGGCTGAGGTCAGAGAGGTGACAGAGATGATCCTTTAGGGCTTCCTTGGCCTGTGTAGATTCTTTGTCTTGTAGTCTGAATGAAATGGGACGCTATTGGAGAGTTGTAAAAGTACCACTCTGGCTGCTGTGTGGAGAATACACTACGATGAGTGAATGGGCAAGGGCAGAAGCAGGGCGATCAGTGAGAAGGCTATTAGTATGATCCAAGCAAGGGATGATCATGGCACCTACCACGGTGACCAAGAGAGATCAGATGCAGAGATCAGATGCAGAATATCTTTTTAGCGTAATGAATGAAATTTCCTATTATGTGAATGAAGGGCTTGAGAAAAAAGAGTTAAAGATCCCTAAGCAACTGGAAGGATGGAGGTGCCATCGTTGAGATGGGAATTGCAGTAGACAGAGCATGATTGGGAGGGTAGATCAGGGAACGGATTTAAAATCATTCCTTGGCAAGTAAGATACAGGAGAAAATTTATTTTTGCATATGTCATGATGTTTTAAATCAAAGCAGTGGCAAATTTTCACATGTGAATGTAATATTGGATAGGAAGAGAGATAAAAAACTTTATCTTAATGCACAATCTGTTTAAATACTTCTCTTTGGTGCTGTAGGATTTTTTTGTATGAGTGCTTTTTTCTAATACAAGAATCTCAATGTAGACATGCAGTGTATATGTCTGCCCTAAGAACATAAAGCAGCATTTCTTGAATTGAATACATTCAAGGGATATCTCAACAATGCCACAAGATATTTTAATTCTTTTTCTCCTAAAGAGAAACTATAATTGTTTTAATACAGAGAGTTATTACTCTAAAATTTACTTGTGGAGACCCAGAGTTCTAGAACTGAGCTCCTTCAGGGCTTTGTTCTTACTTCTGTCAGAGCTGTGACCAGGTTAGATTGACATCTTGTGCAGTCTTGTGTGTCACCTCCACTGAACCTTGAGCTGTTTAAGGTCACGAACTGGAGTCTCTCTACCTCAGTATCCCAATGCCTATCACCAAATACACACTCAGTAAGTATCAACTATATGAAGGAGTGAATGAAAGGATAATTACAAGGAACCCAGACCTTGCGGTACACATTTACAGTACAGCCTTAGACACACAAACCAATCTCACAAAGGTAGAAACCATGACTCTGCTTCCTCTCCTCTCCTTTTCTTTCGTTCCCTCTCCCACTCCTCCGGCCTGGTGTGAAAGAAGATGGTAGACTTGGAAATCAGTCAGACCTGAGTTGGAATCCCAACCCTCCCACTGACTACTTATGTGAACGTGGACAAATTACCAGGTGACAGCTCAGATTACTTGGTAGGCAGACTAGTTCCCACGTAGATTTCCAGCAAAGCAACAGCTGTGGGTCCAGAATTTTACAGTCAGAAAAATCTGAAAATCCAAAAGTACTTCTTTGAATTTCCACACACATGTGTATTGTTTTAGCTTCAGTGACACAGTCTGGGAGGCAGCGGGTCCTCTAAATGTCTTAATCTTGCCCTGAGACTAGCACTGTTTTGGTCCCTAGGACATAGGGAATAGGACAGGCTCGTCCTTGCCTTCATGGAACTTTCTGCCCAGTGGGGAAGGCAGACTTTAAACAAATAATTACAAAGACAGTTATTTATTTGAGGTTGGGTAAGTGTTGGGAAGGAAAATAATGACATAACGTACTGGAAGAATCCAGCCGAATTTTTGGGAAGGACAGGGGTCGGGGGTATAAGATGCTTTTCTATGGAAGTCACATTGAAGCTGAAAACTGAATCATGAGTTGGAGTTAGGGGCTGGTGTGCAGAGTTGGGGAGGGAATAAATTGGAGAACAAGGGAGTTGGGGAAAGAGAATGGAGGAGAAGAGTGCTCCAAACTTCAGGCACTGAAGGATATCCAATAAGGATCTGGGCTTCTGCATTTCCCCATCAATAAAACAAATATAATCCTCCGAGTAGGTACCCAGTTTATGTTTGATGGATGAATGAATTCTGGAAACCCCTTATTCTGGTAGCTACACTTCACAGACTTCATACACACACTCTCACCCATCCCCTAAAATGCCAAAGTGAACCACCTGGCAAGCCCCAAGTTTCCAAAGAGTTCAGGCTTCCCGTTTGCCAGTGTTCAAATGGCCACTTAGCTTTTTATCTAAGGCTCTTCTGAATCACTCTTCAAACCACAAGGCACTTGACAGCATTTGTGCTGTGAATAAGGTTCCATCTTTCATCTGCGGTTGGCCCTAGCTGATCAACCTTTCTAGTGGACGTTGTATCTATATGACTGGTGAGCTCACCCATTCATTGGGTGGTATGGCTACTGTTGTCCTTATGAAATTACAGCTGGTGTCTGCTTTTGTTTTGCTTTTAATGAAGCCTACAGACTAGAGGAATTTTTCAAACCCTTACATTTTTCTCTTTAGCTCAGAGGAAACTAAATGAAAGGGGGCACTTCCCTTTTATTTAAATAATCATTAGAGATAAGTGGACTCAACCAAATAAGGAAAATAAAACCTGAAGACCTGTTCCCACAGTTGCACCTGCATTCCCTGGTCCTTTCCCGAGAACCCCTGTGGCTCATGTATTTATGTTAACTCTATCATAAAACGTGGTCTTTATTGCAACCTGTCGTATGAAGTTTCAGTTGAGGGACAAGTCTACTTCCCTCCCAGACTACATTTGCAAACTGTCCCTTTTTGAAAACTATTCAAAACTTTGAAAAGGGAGACAAAACCAGTGGCTTGAATCCTAATTCATTCTTCTATTGTAGTTCCTTTAGTACTGTTAAGAAAAGAACAAAAGTTTGGTGAAGAATGGGCCCAGCTCCTCATAAGTTTCTCTCAACACCAACAATAGATATGATCTATGTTGAGTCCTGTAGACTTTTTGCCACATTTGTAATAGAAGATACTGCTATTTTTCATATTTTTTCTTTGCAAAAGGAAATTATTTTATTCCTGTTATTCCTGGCTATAAATATATAATGCTCTCATTGTAAAAAGCATTCAAATATTATAGAAGTTTCTCTCATCACCTCTGTAATTTTGAAAATGAAATTGCCAAGATATTTAGAGGTTTATGAATTGTTTGAACTCTTACAGATTTCACACATCCTACTCAAGGTCATCAGAAAGACTTCAAACACCTGTATTCTTCCAAATAACTAACTGTGCACATCCACAAGCTGTCAGCTTTTCCACATTTCTTTCTAAAAATTTTAAAATCTAGTTTAATCAACCCAGATTCCAGGGGGAAAAAGTAGCATTTTGCATTACAGAACAGACTAAAATTAAATAGCAGATCTGGGAAATACACTCATAGCATGTTGTTCATTCAGTCCATACAGATTGTGAACAGCACGTATGCCTCGATGGAGGAAGACAAAAGATAAACCTATCACTCCTATTTTCGGGAGCTTACGATCTAACTACTGAGATATGATATATAAAAATGGCACATGACATTACGACACAATTTTTTCTGCCGAGGATCACCAGTTAGAAGAGGCAGGTGTTCCTCTGGGTCCCAATCATCTTCACACATAAGCTGCACTGAGATTGATGCTCTGATGCCAGCTTCCCAACCAGTCCTATCGGTATTATACCTTTCGGCGTTGCAGAACATCTGAGACGTCCTTGCCTTGCATGTTTGAACAGCTCTGGTCATGAGATGCTGCTGATAATGAGCAGATTCCAGCCCCTCCTACACCTCCATCTCGTCAAGTAAGTAACCTTTATAGAACACCGCAAGGAGCAGTGACAGAGGCTATCCAGACTCAAAAGAGATTGAAAGAGGACATGAAGAGGCGCAGGTCAGTCATCTAAAGGTGTTTCATGTCAGTGAGTCTGCTCAGGTAGGGGAAGCACAAGCAGGCATCTGAGATATTTTGAAATCCTCTGGGGGAGAAAACAAGGTGGTATGGCCTGACCCTCAATGCTAAAAGGACACTCACTGCTTTCAAATTCTATGCTTCTGAGGTTACATCTCAGTGTGTTCTGAAAACGTACACACAACAAAAATTTTCACTCAGCTTAGAAACTCATTCCTGCCAGTAGAATTCTCCTATCATATAACAGCAGCTACTTCATTCAGAGACAGAATTATAAAGTTGCTGGAAAAAATGAATAAAGGAAGCAAAGATGACCTGAGGAAACCAGTAGAGAATACTGTTCATTCCAGTATGTTTTTCAAACTGCAGGTTGAGATCCTTTGGGGGCATGGGGGGAGAGGTGAAATCAATTTGGTGAAACCAAATACAGGCATACCTTGAAGATACGGTAGGTTTGGTTCCAGACCACTGCAATAGAGTGAATATCGCAATAAAGTGAGTCACACAAATTTTTTGGTTTCCCTACCCAGAGAAAATTATGTTTACACTATAATTAAGTCTATTAAGTGTGAAATCGCATTATGTCCAAAAAATAATGCACATAACTTAATTAACAAATACTTCGTTGCTAAAAAATACTAACCATCGTCTGAACCTTTAGTGAGTCGTAATCGTTTTGCTGGTTGAGGATCTTGCCTAGATGTTGATGGCTGTCGACTGATCACGGTGGTGGCTGCTGAAGGTTGGGGCAGCTGTGGCAATTCTTTTAAAAAAGATGACAGTGAGATTTGCCACATCGACTGATTCTTCCTTTCATGAATTATTTCTCTGTAACATGCAATGCTGTTTGATAGCATTTCATCCCCAGTAGAACTTCTTTCAAAATTAGAGTCAGTCCTTTCAAACTCTGCTGCTGCTTTATCAACAAAGTTTATGTAATATTCTAAATCCTTTGTTGTCATTTCAACAATCTTCATCAAGAGTAGATTTCATCTCAAGAAACCCCTTCTTCTTTTTTTCTTTTTTTAATTAATTAATTTATTTACTTTTGCTGTGTTGGGTCTTCGTTTCTGTGCGAGGGCTTTCTCTAGTTGTGGCAAGCGGGAGCCACTCTTCATCGCGGTGCGCGGGCCTCTCACTATCGCGGCCTCTCTTGTTGCGGAGCACAGGCTCCAGATGCGCGGGCTCAGCACTTGTGGCTCACGGGCCTAGTTGCTCCGCGGCATGTGGGATCCTTCCAGACCAGGGCTCGAACCCGTGTCCCCTGCATTAGCAGGCAGATTCTCAACCACTGCGCCACCAGGGAAGCCCCAAGAAACCCCTTCTTCACTCATCCATAGGAAGCAACTCCTTATCCATTCAATTTTTATCATGAGATCACAGCAATTCAGTCACATCTTCAGGCTCCACTTCTAAGTCTAGTTCTCTTGCTCTTTCCAGCACATCCACAGTTACTTCCTCCACTAAAGTCTTGAACCCTCAAAGTCATCCATGAGAGGTGGAATCAACTTCTTCCAAATTCCTCTTAATGTTGACATTTTGACCTCTTCCCATGATTCATGAATGTTCTTTTTTTCTTTTTTTTTTTTTCCGGTACGCGGGCCTCTCACTGTTGTGGCCTCTCCCGTTGCGGAGCGCAGGCTCAGCGGCCATGGCTCACGGGCCCAGCCGCTCCGCGGCATGTGGGATCTTCCCGGACCGGGGCACGAACTCGTGTCCGCTGCATCAGCAGGCGGACTCTCAACCACTGCGCCACCAGGGAAGCCCTCATGAATGTTCTTAATGGCATCTAGAATGGTGAACACTTTCCAGAAGATTTCCAGTTTATTTTGCTCAGACCGCTCAGAGGAATCACTATCTAAGTCAGCTGAAGCCTTATGAAATTTATTTCTTGAATAATAAGACTTGAAAGTGAAAATTACTCCATGAATGGATGTTGTGTTAGCAGGTATGAAAACAACATGAACTTTTTGTACATTTCCATCAGAGCTCTTGGGTGATCAGGTACATTGTCAATACACAGTAACATTTTGAAAGGAATATTTTTTTTCTGAGAAGTCATAGTGAGCTTAAAACATTCAGTAAACCATGTTGAGGACTGGTTTCAATTTAAAGCCACTGGATGTATTAGTCCCTAACAAGAGAGTCAGACTGTCCCTTTAAACTTTGAAGCCAGACACTGACTTTTCCTCTCTAGCTATGAAAGTCCTAGATAGCATCTTTTTCCAATATAAGGCTGTTACATCTACACTGAAAATCTGTTGTTTAGTGTAGCCACCTTACTTAACTATCTCAGCTAGGTCTTCCGGAGAACTTGCTGCAGCTTCTACATCAGCACTTGCAGCTTCACCCTGCACTTTTATGTTATGGAGACGGCTTCTTTCCTTACACCTCAAGAACCAATCACTGTTGGCTTCAAACTCTTCTTCTGCAGCTTCCTCACCTCTCTCAAGCTTTATAGAATTGAAGAGAGGTAGGGCCTTGCTCTGGATTAGGCTCTGGCTTAAGAGAATGTTGAGGCTAATTTGATCTTCTATGCAGACCACTAATCTCCATATCAGCAAAAAGGCTGTTCTTTTTTCTTATCATTTGTGTGTTCACTGGAGTAGCGCTTTCCATTTCTTTCAAGAACTTTTCCTTTGCAGTCACAACTTGGCTAACTATTAGGCCTGGCTTTTGGTCTGTCTCAGCTTTAGACATGCCTTCCTCACTAAGCTTAATCATTTCTAGCTTTTGATTTCAAGTGAGAGGATGCATGAACTTTCCTTTCACTTGAACACTTAGAGGCCATTGTAGGGTTATTAATTGGCCTAATTTCAATACTATTGTGTCTCAGGGTATAGGGAGGTCCAAGAAGAGGGAGAGATATGGGAGAATGGCAGTACCATAGTCAAAACACGCACACATTTTAAGATTAAGTTTGCCATCTTATATGGGCACAGTTTGTGGCACCCCAAAACAATAACTGGGACATCAAAAATCACTGATTGCAATCACCATAACAAGTATAATACTAATGAAAACGTTTGAAATATTGTGAGAATTACCAAAATGTGACACAGAGACATGAAGTGAGCATTTTTCCAAACACTGTTGGAAAAATGGTGCTGATAGACTTGCTTGATGAAAGATTGTCACAAAACTTCAATTTCTAAAAAATGCAGTATCTGCAAAGCCCAATAAAGTGAAGCTCAATAAAATGAGGTATGCCTGTATTTTTTTAAAAAAATGAAACAGAATGGACAGGAGAAAAGGGAAAAGAAGAGGGGAAATAACAGAGGGCACCTCATAAGAATAAGTATTATTTTGACTATGGGTCATGGTGAAAATCATATAAAAAACACTGTATTATACAATTGCTTCAATATACTCATCAAGCTAAATTCCTCAAAACAAAACAAAACAAAACAGGTTACCATTGGTATGACACTTGGATCTGCCCCACAGGCATAGCCCAACTGCGCCACGGCAGTGGTTCCAGGATATCATTTGGCTCATGGGATGGCACAAGAGAACATACTCAGACAAAGAGACACAAAATCCCAGCCAGTGCTCCCAGCCAGATCACTCTGCAGTACTCTGTACATTTGTTTTTGCTTCTTCTGGAGGGGAGGTGTTTACATGTACACTTACTGAGGAGGGTTTCCATTGGATCTTAGCTTCACAATACTATGATAACAGCAACTAATAAGGACTGAGCACTTATATGCTTTATATTGCATTATCTCACTTAATTTTTCACATCAAGCCTATAAGGAAGGTTCTAACACTGTTCCCATTTTTGTGTAGCAAAGTTGAGATTCAGAAAGTCAAGTAATTTGCTCAAAGTCCACGTAATGGTGGAGCCAACACTCCCACAGAGACAATACTGTGATCATTCATGGTGTTGTTCACATAGAATTAGCCATTCACAACTTGAACACCTCTTTTCTTTGCTTTCTAGGCCAATTGACCATAAAAACAAACAATAATCAGTGTCTTAATCACCTTTTACTGCCATCTACATTTTCTTTCTATTAAATTTGCACCCTAAAAGCAGCTGAAATTTTTCAATAAACTAGGAATCAACTAAGAACACTAATTCAGTGACGGATGGAATTGACTTTGTGGTGATCGTCTATCTGTACATTGTACTCATCCAAATACAGCTCTTCTAATACAAGTAGAAAAAATAATTTGGCTTGTGAAGCAAAACAAAAAGGTTTTTAAATCTGTTCTTTCATTGCTCCTTTGCTTTAAATAGATAAGCCTATAGCACATTTATTAATAATAATCATTCCTTTAGATCTCAAGTTAGTAACAGCAGCTCTCTCTTTTAAACTTCCCTACTGTGAATATTGTCCTGTTATTTATTCCTCCTAGTTTTTCCTCATTAAAAAAAAAAAAAAATCCCTTCAAATTCTGATTTTGTTTTGTAGGTTATTTGGAGATCTGGTTTACTTTAAAACAATGAAGCAGGCAGAACCCCCTGAGGGCAACCCACTGAGAACTGGGAGGTCCTAGTGGCACAATTAAACTGGCAACAAATCAATAGAAACAAAAGAAAAGACGAAAGAAAACAATAATTAAAACATTCTGCCAAAAAATAGAACAGGAATTAAAAGATGCAAACTATTGTTTTGACACACTAATTACATTTTAATTTTCATTTTGCTGAAGACCAAAAGTAGACTTTGCCTTTTACAATATTCTGGTGCCTCCTTGCTAGGTTGATAACACCACGATTCTGTCACAACTGAATGGCAGATATTTTCACCAAGAGAGGATGGGGTAAACAGTTAAATGTTACCCTGCTTGTTGATTCACATTATGTGAATCAAACCCTTTACAGATCATTCTGGCATGGCCCATCATGGTCCATGTGTTTACATGTGCACCTAAGATGACGTATTATCATGAGGCTGAGGATGTCAATGAAGGTGAAAGCCACTCTATTGAGTTCCATGTAATAGGCACTTTGCCAAGCACTTAATATATATTATTTGACTTAATTCTCATAACAAGTTTAATACCTAGGTAATTTTATTATTCTCCTATTTTATAGTTGAGTAAACCAAGATTTAGAGAGTTAGACAAAAAATTTTGCCCATGATCACACATATAATAATTAGAGGAACCAGGACTTGAATCCACTCCGTCTCCAGAGCCCATTCTCTGAGCCATAAGGTTCAACTAGAGCAGGGGTCCCCAACCTTTTTGGCACCAGGGACTGGTTTGCGGAAAAAAATTTTTCCACGGACCGGGGGTGGGAGGGTGGGGATGGTTTGGGGATGATTCAAGCGCATTACATTTATTGTGTACTTTATTTCTATTATTATTACATTGTAATATATAATGAAATAATTATGCAACTCACCATAATGCAGAATCAGTGGGAGCCCTGAGCTTGTTTTCACTTACCACTCACTGATAGGGTTTTGATATGAGTCTGCGAGCAATTGATTTATTATGGTCTCTGGGCAGTCAAACCTCTCTGCTAAGGATAATCTGTACTTGCAGCCACTCCCCAGCGCTAGCATCACCGCCTCAGCTCCCCCTCAGATCATCAGGCATTAGATTCTCGTTAAGGAGTGCGCAACCTAGATCCCTGACATGCTCAGTTCACAGTAGGGTTCGCGCTCCTACGAGAATCTAATGCCACCGCTGATCTGACAAGAGGCGAAGTTCCGGCAGTAATGCGAGCAGTGGGGAGCAGCTGTAAATACAGATGAAGCTTTGCTCACTCGGCCGCCCCTCACCTCCTGCTGTGCAGTCCCGTTCCTAACAGCCCACGGACTGGTACCACCAGTCCATGGCAGGGGGGTTGGGGACCCCTGAACTAGAGCTTCCCGATCTCAAGCAGCTACAAGTTTGCTGGGCTGTTACTAATCATTGCTAGACTCCTGTAAGTAACTGTGAGTATTCCTACTTCAAAGCTGTTAAAACTGTGGGAGAGGAGGGAAAGTATGCCTTTTAACTCTTCTGAGGAGTTTTGATGCAAAGGGAGAGAGAAAAGAACCCTAGTTGGAAGGAAAAGTGTGGCCAAGAGAAAGTTTAAAATTGCAAGAAAGAACAGCATGTGTGTGTGTTGACGGAATGATTCAGTGGAAGGGAAATATTGAATGATGTAAGAGAGAAAATTGCAAATTTCTGTAGTGATATCATTTGAATGGGTGAAAAGAAATGGAAAATAGAGTAAAAGTGGGGGCTTGGATTTGGTGGGAGCAGTCTGGCGAATTTGATGAATGGAATAGGCATGAGGCTGAGAATATGGTGCAGGTGGTGGGTGTGTCAGTAGGTATGGTGAAGGGAGTCTGTGGAAATTCTTTTAAGATTGAGAAGCCTGGAAAATGTGAACAGTTAGAATGTCTCCATGAGTGGCTAATGTTTAAAAAAAGCAAGAACTTAGAAATGCATACTGAAAGTATTTTCAGGTGAAACGACACGATGTCCGGTATTACTTTAAAATACTCCAGAAAAAAATTCTAAAAGTGCTGCTCAGAGTTAACAAAATGTGATAATAATGATACCAACTGACACTTACTGAGTACTCACCGTGAGCCACTGTATTAAATGCTTCACAACTGACCATGGTTCCTGGCTCTCTTGATTCTGTTTCCATTTTCACCCACTCTCTTAGAAGGTTAAGAGAGACTAACCTTGGCCTTTCCTTCTCCATCATGGAAACACTTCCCTCTTGTATCCACAAGCCTAAAACCCCTTGGCTGTATGTTGGAAACCACCAGTGACCATGGAGTGAGATACCGAAGATTGTTTCCCTGCCTGTAGCTGGGCTGACAACATTGCTTGCACTGAAAACATCCAAGTCTTATAAACTTGGGCATTTCCTTAACTTTCAATCCTCCTACTACCTTGTTTTAGTTTATTTCTCTGAGGTTAAAGAGACTCTGGTATGGGGGCAGGGAACGCAGAGGCCCATTCTGGGGCAACTCTACTGATAAATCCATATCTACATACAAGCAGCATGATTATTAAGCTATCAATTAAAGGAGTTTTGTCCTTGGAATCTTCCTTTACATCCTTGCCCCAAAGTTGTCTCATGTAGTCACCTAGCTTGGCTCACATCCATTGCTCAAAGAAGAGATATGAGCACAAAAAACAGAGGAAAAAGGAATCCACTTCCTGAATATTGAGTTACAGAAGTGTAGATCTTTAGAGGTCAAAGGGTGGATTCTAGCACAGAAACAATTTGAGATGAAGGCTTGAGAGGAAGAAAAATTCTCCCATTAGGTATGAAACTAGACATGACTTGTGAAGGGGAAGTTGGATGGTGGACAAACCAGGGAAAGAGGGGGCCGGCTGAGGGAGGTCAAAGAAACAGAAATGTCAGAAGAGCTGTGTATTAGCTGCCATAACAAATTACCACAAATTGAGTGGCTTAAACAACAGAAATGTAGTCTCTCACCATTCTGGAGGCTACACGTCAGAAACTGAGGTGTCAGCAGGGTTGGTTTCTTTCAAAAGCTGTGAGAGAAAAGCTGTTCCAGGTCTTTCTCCTTGGCTTATAGATTGTCCATCTTTTCCTATGTCTCTTTACATCGTCCTCCCTCTACATGTGTCTCTGCGTCCAAATTTTCCCTTTTTATAAGGATGCCAGTCATAGTGGATTAGAACCCACCCTAATGATCTCACTTTAATTTGGTTCCCTCTGTAAGGACTCTATCTCCAAATAAGGTCACATTCTGAGGTCTTAGGGTTAGGATTGCAACATATGAATTGGGGGGCAGGGAGGGATTGGACACAATTCAACCCATAACAAGCTGGAATATGAGAATTTTCTTGAAGGGACCCTATCGATGAGCACCGCAATGGCTGTCCATCACTAGAACCCTGGAGCCACGTGGGAGCTGAGGCAGCCTCCACGGACAACTCAGCTCCTCTCACCCATTCCCTGAGCCTCAGTACCTGTCGCTCTTATCATTGTCTGATGACGGTTTTCCTTCATCCAGTGGGACAACTCAAGTGGACAACAGCAGAAATCAAGTCCAGCCGTGCTCTAACACCTGCAGCTGCCTCATCCAACTAACCGATGCAGAGCATCCTCTTGAATCAATCCACAACAGATTCAGCCACCACATCAGGTCAGCAGGACCCTGGCTATGTGGCAGCGTAGTGGCAGTGTAAACGGAAAGTTCTTCCATCCCTACTGTGGTGGAACCACAGAGCACTATCTAGCAATGCCATCAGCAGTGGGGCAGTGCTAAAATCCATTCCCGGAATATGTAATATACACGACAGAGATATTTTTATTACATATTTCCTCACCTATAAGGGTTTTCTTTTCATCATTCTGTGTCTAGCTTTAACAGTTAGGGTTAAATAAAAATTTTGATAGTCTGCCATCTAATTCCTAACTTGATTTCAAATTTTTAAGGTACTTATTAAATCCAAGATATTAAAACACTACAAAACACAGGGATGGAATTACCAAAAATGCAGTTCTGCTTTCTAATTTTATAAGGGGAAACCTCATTAATCATCACATATCATATGAAATAATAAATGCCCTGTAATAACAGGTAATAATATATAATGACAAGTATTATTCAGCTTTATGGTTTTCTCCATGATTTCTAAGGTCATGGCTGGAAAACTCAAAAGGAAGTTTGAGTGTAATTTGTTTCCCCTCTTCCAATAATATTATTAGACACACTTTGAACATAAATTTGATAAGCTCAGCAAATTAAACCAAATTTTTGCCCCTAATTCAAACCAAGTTAATACAAGTCTTAAAGGGCAGGAAGTGAGTGGGTTAAAGAAAGTATTGAAGTCAGTTGAATTTAAGAATCACTATCGCTGCAATGACGTGTCAGTTTCTACCTCTGATTATCAATTTCTACTTAGGAGGGAGGTTCAGAAGCCTTGTCAACTATTCTTAGAGGCATCAGTGCTGCTGTGGCCATAAGGACACACGAAGTGCTGGGCATCCTTAAATGGAATATTCAGATAGAAGAGAAAATATAATCATTGCCTTGTACTAAGGAAGCTATGTCACTATACCTCAATACAGATGGAATAGTATGCAAGAAGACCCAAAGAAATGAAATTTAAAATACTATGGAAATTTAGTGCTTTCCAAGTTAAGATATATTAAATGAACTAGAAGTCTTAGATTTGGTGGATAAAGCCAAAGAGACAATATGATTAAAGTCTCTAAAACAATGAACAGTAAATGTGACCATTCTGGAAAATGAAACTTAACCTCCCTATAGGCACCCCACCCCCAAATACTAGCCGTGACCAAAAGGAATGTTATTCACAGTGACTGATATTATGTTGATCGTTAAGGTATACTCTGAAAATATCCCTTGGTTCCCTAAATACAGCCATTTCTTCTTCTCTTTTCCTTTGTATAATTCAAGATGGCAGTTAGGTACAATCCTATGCTTTCCTACTCAGCCAGGCTAGTTTCACTTTCTACCTATCTACCGTCTCATATGCCAGTTTTTCTCCAGCTATCCTAGTACCCTATAACCCTAGGGAGCTTCCTTTAAGGAGTGCAAGCTCCCCTTCAATCACATAGAATTTTAGTTTTCTCAGACTTTCTTTCTTTCCTCTCTTTGTACCATTGCTTTGTACAAAGATTAAATTCCCCTTTATTCACCCCAACTTCTTCCTTCCCTTCTCGATAGACTTCTTGAAAGAATCATTTATACATAGATTACACCCACCAATTCCTCTTCTCCAACCTCATTCAGGCCCCTATCCACTGCCAACCACTCTATTTCTTTAATTCTCTATTGAACTTCTATATATCAAGGGCATTAGTGACCTAACTACCAACTCTAATACCTAAATTCAGACCATCCCCCTTCTTCTTGGAGTTGTATACATAATGGCTTCCTGGATACGTTTCCTGTCTAAATTTTCAGCTACACTTTTTACTGTTCCCTCGTGTTCTATCCTCAGTCCTCTTCTCTTCCCGCTCTCTCTGTTCTCATAAATTTCCATCTACACGTAATTTACTCCCACATCTATGGGTCCTACTCCTGCCTTTCTTCAGAAATTAGAATTATATTTTTAAATTCAATCATAGCATTTATTATACTTTATTGTAATCGTCTAATAGCAGTCTGAGATAATCAGATCCTAATCCCCTAAAGAGAGGAACCATATCGTCCTTCTCTCCTTCCTGTTTTTCTTCCTTCCCTATCCAACAGGTCTCCAGAGTAAGTCGGCCTGTTCAGGTAAGTCTTATGGAGAAGGGGACATCTCCAGTAACCAAACACTGGCAAGAAGTAATGGAATGAGGTTTATGGATAGAGCATTCCAGGCAGAGGGAACAGCAACTGTGAAATACCTGCATTAGCAGTGTGCCTGCTGTGTTCACAGAACACCAAGGAAACCAGTGTGCCTAGAGCAGAGAATCTGAGTAGGAGATAAGGACAGAGAGATAACAGGGGCAGAGGTCTTATAGGGCTGCCCAAGGACTTTGGATCTTTCCCAGAGTGAAAGTGAGAGCCCCTGGGGAGGGGGGGGGCGGTGTTGGGGCAGAGAAGTACCATAGTCTGACATATATTTTTTTCTACTCTGGTGCTACCTATAGACTATAGGGAGACAAGAATGGCAGCAAGGAGATGAGATATGGGCCTTGGCAATAGCCTAGGCACAAAATGATGGTGACTAACATGGTAGTAAGGTTGATGACATTAAATGGACAGATTCCAACTACGTTTTGAAAATAGAGTTAATTGGCTTTTTCTGACAGAAAGAAAGAATCAAGGATGAGGCAAAGGTGTTTGGAAAGAAGTCTAAGGATGAAGTTTCCATTAATTGAGATAGTTTCAAGGCAGTGAATATAATAGTCAGATTTGTGATTAAGTGGGTCACTATGGTGGCTAGATGGCGTCTGTTCTGAAGGAGCAAGACTGTGTTGTCAGGTTGTGACAAATTATCACAGTAGTCCAGGAAAGAGATAATTAAAACCTGCACCGGAGCAAGGAAGCTGAGATGCAGATGATAGACCAAATTCAAGAAATATTTACGGGAGAAAACTGCTTTCTATACTTATTGATAACTGTAGCAAAAGAAGTAATGTCAAAGGACATAAGCTTAAAACTTTAATTTTTAAAAAAAACAAATGTCTAGCTCAATAGAATTTGTAAATTCTGTCTGCCTGAGAGTTCAGTGATACACACCCTTTTTTGGAATGATCGTTAAATGTAAGGTTGGCTTAGAACCATTTTGCTTGGTTAGTTTTTCTTTTCTTTTCTTTTAAAACTTTCTAACATATATTTGCTGAAAAATGATCCCTCAAGGAGGATAATAAAAGGAACATTTTAATCAAAATGACAAAATTTATCATCACCAAATATTCATTCAGAATCCATAGCATTTCAAAATAGCAAATTATAAACTCCAGGAAATGTAATAAAATGCATTTTACCTCTACTTTTTAAATTAAACTTTTCACTCAAGCATACTGTCCGTAAAGATAGGTGCACAAATCTTAAGTATACACGTCAATGAATTTTCACAGAGTGAACATATCCATGTAACCAGCACCCAGATCAAGAAACAGACCGTGACCGACCAGCCCCCAGCCCCGCCCAACTCCCTCTTGCTTCCTTCTGGTCCTTACACACCCCCAGAGGAGTCAATCTCTTGACTTTCATCCCCAGGGAAGAGCTTTGCCAGTTTTCAAACTGTAAATGAAAGAAATAATACACATAGTATTCTTTGTTTCTGGTTTCTTTCACTCGACATTATGTTTGTTAGTTTCAGCTGTATTATTGCATGTACTCCTTTCATTTTCATTGCTGAATATATTTTAATTGATTGAAATTCACAACATTTATTTATCCATTTTACTATTGATGCACATTTGAGTTATTTCCAGTTTTCATCTATTATGGCAGCACTACTATGAACATACTTGTAGTGTCTTTTCATCTATATATTTTTTCTATCTATCTATCTATATCTATTGTGTATATACTGAAAGTAGAATTCCTGAGTTATAGGTTATGTATCTATTCAACTTTAATAGATACTGCCAAACAATGTCCCAAAGTGGCAATTATATTACTTTTTTTTTTTTCCTGTTTAAACGTTTAGAAAATACTCTGTTCTAGAACTGATTTTGACCTTTCCTGGAAATAATTTGATCATACACCAAACATTCTGTCAGTGCAAGTTGTGTTTCAGAGTAGATTACACAAGATTCTGACTATGTAAGGAAACTATCTTAGAAGTTCAGTTCACACAAAACACAGTAATGGAAATCAGAAAATTAAGGAAAAGAGAAAGAATATACAGTAATAATGAAAACAGCTAAGTTTTTCTGAGCACCTACTTGCTCCCCTCATGAAGGAGAGCAGCTTCTTTCCCTCAGATGCCCCAGCATGGATGTCCTTGTGTCTCACTGTGGCAAATACCCACCTCTGAATTAGGCCAAAAGTGAAGCTACTCCTAAGGCTTGAGTGGAGTCCAGTTACTTGAACTGGCTTTGCTGTGCTGTACGTGCTGTGCTGTTTAGTGCAGTATCCTCAGCCCTTCACATGATGTCTAGCATGTGCTAGATGCTGAGTACATATTCGTCCAGTGAATGCATAAATTAATTATTAATAAAAATAACGGCTGGTGAAAACATCTGATTGGAAAAGATAAGCCTAAAGATTTATGCTACTGATACAGTCACACCATAAAATTGTACTCTATCTGTTTGTTCTTCAGTTACATGTGTGACCTGGAATCAGCTAGGTCACCCTGCCCTTCAGGCTTCAGATGAGTTAGCTCAGACCACCATCACCTATGGCCTGGGAAACCCAATGTTTATCCCAAACCCTCCTGAGAATCTTAGAGCAATCTCTTTTTTTTTTTTTTCTCATCACTGATGGTTTCATACTCCCAAATCCAATGAATTAGATCATCTTCTGAATTATCTTGCCATATTCTGTATGCTCTCCTTTTCCTTTACTGTGTGGTCTTATATAGGTCTAGACACCAACCTGATTTCTTTCTATCTTCAAAGTACTACCAATACAGGACAGTACATACAGCAAATTTTTACTAAGTCTTGGAATAGCAGAGGAAGTTTACATCACTGAACCACAGACAACTTAAAATTAACTAGTAGATAGCCTTGTTTTAAAATGTCTCCCAGACATCCCGACACCAGGAATCTTACTAGTTACTACTTCTCAGTAGATAATTTTCTTCATTAATTCCAGCCTTATGACTAATTGCTCAGTCTTCCTTTCCTGGACCCATCTTCTTCCCCTCTCCTTTTTCAAATGCCTGTTGACTTTACATGCAAAGAATTTAAATTTTCTGGACTGATCTACTGCAAAGCTCTCATCTCCCACCTTCCATTCTTTAGACTCTTATCATACAATAGCCAGAGTAACCTTCTTAAAGTGTAAATCTGATTATGTCACTCTTTTGCTCCAAACCTGCCAATAGCATCCCTTCACACTTAGATTAAAATACAAACTCCTAACTTAAAAAGTTAAAAACCACTAACTTAAAAAACAAACAACACTAACTTAAAAAGTTTTATCAATATGAATGGAGAAAGAAAATATGACATACACACACACACACACACACACACATATCATTAGATACACACACACCCCTGTGTGTGTGTGTGTGTGTATATATATAATATTCAGAGCCATGAAAAAGAAGAAAATCTTGGAAATCTTGGATTCACGACAACATGGAACTTGAGGGCATTATGCTACGTGAAATAGGTCAGACGGAGTAG
>NW_020172162.1:1450019-1580136 GCF_003031525.2 Neophocaena asiaeorientalis asiaeorientalis
AAAAAAAAAAACAAAAAAAAACAAACAACACTAACTTAAAAAGTTTTATCAATATGAATGGAGAAAGAAAATATGACACACACACACACACACACACACACATCATTAGATACACACACACCCCTGGTGTGTGTGTGTGTATATATATAATATTCAGAGCCATGAAAAAGAAGAAAATCTTGGAAATCTTGGATTCACGACAACATGGAACTTGAGGGCATTATGCTACGTGAAATAGGTCAGACAGAGTAGAACAAATACTGTATCTGTATGATCTCACTTTTAACGTAGAATCTCAAAAAGAAAAACAACAAGTGCATAGATACAGAGAACAGATTAGTGGTTGCCAGAAAGAAGTGGGAGGTGGGAGGTGTGTGACATGGGTGAAGGTGTTCAAAAGTTACAAACTTCCAGTTATAAAATTAGTAAGTCATAAGGATATAATATATAGTGGCAACTCTAGTTAATAATACTGTATTGTTTATTTGCAAGTTGCTAAGAAACAAATCTTAAAATTTTTCACCACAAGAAAAAAATTGTAATGATATGTCAATTATATCTCAATAATTTTTAAGAAGGCCTGAGAGAATGGTATTAGCAGAACTGCTCCATAAAAATGTTAAAAAAGTTCTTTAGGTGAAAGTAATTATGTCAGATGGTAATTTGAATCTATACAAATGAAGAGCTCTGAAAATGGTAAAAATATGATTAAATAGAAAACAGATTTTTTTAGTTTGAAACTTCACTCAAAGATAATTGACTATCTAAAGCAAAAATAATAACAGTGAATTGTTAGGTTTATAGTATATGTAAAAGTAAAATGTATGACAATAACACAAAAGTGGGGAAATTGAAACATTCTGTTATGAGTCTTATGCTATATGTGAATTGAAGGTAAACTGTAGTAAGTTTAAAATGAATATTGGAAGCCCTGGAGTAACCACTAAAACAATAAAACAAAGTGGTTTTAACTAAGCCAATAATGGAGAATGAAATTTAAGTGAATTTTATTTAAATTTGAAATGAAATTTAAATAAAGCCAAACTAACCCAAAAGAAGTCAGGGAAAGAAGGAAACAACAGAACAAAGAGCAGATGGGACAAATGGAAAAGAGATGGCAACATGGTGAATTTAAATCCAATGATTTTGATAATTACATTAGATATCATGATTTAAACACCCCCCACCCAATTAAAAGGCCGGGATTGTCAGGTTAGATTTAAAAAGGAAGACCCAATTATATGTCCTCATAAGACATATAAATAGTAAGACACAGATAAAAGTTAATGAACGGAAAAGATGCACTATGAAAACACTAATTAAAAGAAAGCTGGAGTGGCTATATTAATACCCTACAAAGTGGAGTTTGGTGCAAGGAATAATACCAGGATGAACAAGAAATTTCACAATGAGGGGTAAATTTATCAAGAGGACATAAGAGTACTAAACATATATGTACCTAATAAAAGAACTTCAAAGTACAAAAACAATATAATACATATAAAACAAGACAGATATAACTGAGGGGAGAAATAAATATATCCACAATTATACTTGGGGGGTTCAACTTTCTTTCAGTAGTTCAGAAAACAAGTACAAAGAAAATAAATTTAAAAAGATGTGAATAATATTATCAAAACTTTGACCGAATTGACATTTATAAAATACTCTACCCAACAACAGCAGAATAATACATACTCTTTTCTAGTGTTCACAGAACATTTACCAAGAAAGGCCATTATCTTGGTCAGAAAATAAGTGTCATAAATTTAAAACAATTGAAACCATAAAAATATGTTCTTTGACCACAGTATTATATTTGAAAGCAATAACAGATAGCTATATGGAAAATCTACAATTATTTGGAAATCAGTCAGTGTATTTCAACTAACCCATAGGTCAAAGAAGAGTTCACAAGAGAGATTGGAAAATATCTTGAGATATATGAAAACAAAAACACAACATATCAAAACTCGTAGGATGCATTTAACACAATGCTTAAACCTAAATTTAAACCACTAGCTGCCTGTATTAGAAAAGAAAAAAGATTTCAAATAGATGATCTAAGTGTCTACATTAAGAAATTTGAAAAAGAAGAGTAAATAAAGCACCAAGTAAACAAAAGAAAAGAAATAATAAAGATCAGAGCAGAAATCAGTGATATAGAAAACAGTAGAGAAAATCAATGAAAACAAAAGCTGTTTCTTTGAAATTATTTTTAAAATTGATAAAACTCTAGCCCAAGTGCTGGTAAATTATGACCAACGGACGAAGTCCAGTCTGTCACCTGATTTTGTATAATTTGCAAGCTACAAATAGTTTTTATATTTTAAAAAATTATTGGAGGGCTTCCCTGGTGGTGCAGTGGTTGAGGGTCCACCTGCCGATGCAGGGGACATGGGTTCGTGCCCCGGTCTGGGAGGATCCCGCGTGCCACGGAGCGGCTGGGCCCGTGAGCCATGGCCGCTGAGCCTGCGCGTCCGGAGCCTGTGCTCCGCAACGGGAGAGGCCGCAACAGTGAGAGGCCCGCGTAACACCCCCCGCCAAAAAAAAAAAGATATTGGAGAAGAAGAGAAGGAGGAGCAGGGCAGCAAGGAGTAGGAGGAAGGAGCCTAAAATAGTTACTATCTGACAGTTTAGAGGATAAAGTTTGCCAACCACTGGTCTAGCCAGATCAATCAGAAAAAAAGAGAGAAGACAAATTACATTATCAGGAATGAAAGAGAAGCTATCACTACAGATCTTACAGACATCAAATAGATAATTGGTAATTTAATTTGGCCAATAAATTCAACAATTTAGAATAAATTTTAAAATTTCTTGAAAGACACCAACTATTAAAGCTGACTCAAAAAAATCATCTGAATACCAAAATTTAGAGCTAAAAAATCTTCTCATCAAGAAAACTTCACACCCACCTTCAACAGTTACTTCTGCTAAACATTTAGAAAGAAATAATACTAATTCTATATAAACTTCCAGAAAAGAGAAGAGGATGGAATCCCTTCCAACTCACGTATAAGGTCAGTATTGCCCTGATCCAATACCATACAAAGATATTATAAGAAAGATAAACCCCACAGAATATCAAGATACTGTATCACGTCCAAGTGTTGCTTGTTGCAAGAATTCAAGGTTCATTCAATAGTTGAGATTCAATTAGTGTAAATTTAGCAAACTAACAGACTATCATGAAGGATACACTAGAGGGAGATTTGAGAAATTGTTCAATGGGTGTAAAGTTACTGTTATACAAGATAACTAAGTTCCAAAGATCTGCTGTACAACATAGTATCTATACTTAACAATAAGGTACTGTGCCCTAAAAAAAATTTGTTAAGAGGGTAGATTTCATGTTAAGAGTGCTTACCATTAAACAAGATAAGACAAGAAACACAAAGAAACTTTTGGCGGTGATGGATATGTTTATTGTCTTGATTACAGTGATGGTAAGAGAAGTTTATACATATATCCAAACTCATCAAATTATATACATTAATTATGTGCAGTTTTTTGTATACCAATTATACCTCGATAAAGTTGTGGTGGAGGGAAGGAGAGGTCGTTATATGGTCATCTCGGTCGATAAAACAACAACAAAGGAAACATTTAATAAACTTAACACCCATCTCTGATAGAAACTTTCAGTAATTTAAGAATAAAAGTGAACTACCTCAACTCGTTTAGGAACATCTACAAAAAACATGCAGCTATTAGTGTAAGAATAGATATATAGATTGCTGGAATTGAATAGAGACTCCGTAAATAGATCCACATACACATCATCAATTGATTTTCAGCAAGATGCTGACATAATTCAATCAAGAAAAAGTAGTCTTTCCAACACAATGATGCTGGAAAAAATGGACATTTATATGCATGTAAATATTCACATCATCTACAAAAATTAATTATAGATGTATCCTAAACCAATATGTAAGTTCTAAACCTATAAGACCTCTGGAAGAAGACACAGGAGAAAATCATTGTCACCTTCAGTTAGTCAAAGATTTTAAAATATGACACCAAAAGCATAAGCTATAAAAGAAAAACTATGGATAAACTGGACTTATTAAAAAATAATTATATCTCCTCCTCAAAAGACATTCTTAAGGAAAGGCAAGTCACAGGCTAAGAGAAAGTATTTGCAAACATATACCTGAAATAGGTCTACTGTGCAAAATATATAAAGATCTCTAGCAACCCAATAATAAGACAATCAATCTGATTTTTTTTTAAAAGGGCAAAAAATTTGAACCTATACTTCATCAAAGAAGGTATATTATGGCAAAAAAGCACATGAAAAGATACTAAACAACATTAGTTACTGGGGAAATGCAAATTAAAATTACAATGAGATTACGTGCACACCTACTAGAAAACCCAAAATTTTAAAGATTAACAATAGAAAGTAGGCGAGAATGTGGAAGAAGCGCTCTCATACTTTGCAATCAGAAATGCAAAATAGTACAGTCCCTTTAGGAAACACTTTGACAGTTTTGATAATCCATCTAGCCTAAAATTTCCAGACCCCAAACTGGTGTTCTTTCCTCTGTATCATGCTGCCATCACATGACCAAGACATCCAAAAAGAAGACGAGGTAATAACAACCATTAAAACTGACTTTTCTTCATTTGAGGTCTTAGGTGGGGAAAGCATGAAAGCAAAGCAAGGACATTAGAATCATACGGAATTGCTATAAAACCTCTCATCAGTAATTTACCCATACACAACCTTTAAAGAGGTACATCTCTCTGAGAGTTGATTCCCTCTGCTATGAAATTCAAATAATAAGGTATTACTTGAAAGGTTATTATGTGATTAAAGGTATTCTACGTATACCTTAGTGTAGCACTTTAGCAAGCAGTTAAGTCTTCTGTATATTTTTGTGCTCTTAGTGAAGCAGAGCCATTCTCTATTAAAATAAATGTAGGGAATGCTGGTTAACAGGTTTCTACACATCAGGATTTTTTAGAGCCATCAATACTCAATAGTCATATTTAATCTCCAGGGAAGGAAATATGCATGAATTATCTTTCACATTTTTTCCATGAAATCATTTATCCATGCTACATGAATTACAAAACTCTGCCTTTAAAAAAATGTACATGTCCCTCCTAATTTTTTGTCCAACATTTTTTAGCTTGTTCCTCTTGAACATTGAGACTTTTAAAGGTTTTAGTTAATGGCATGGGCTTCAGAGTCAAATCCAGGGGTTCAAATTCCTCCTCTATCATTTCCTAACCATGTAACCTGGGCCCAGGATAACTCTCAGTTTCCTCATCTGTAAAGTGGAGATAATCACCTAATGTAAAGGGTTATTGTAAAGATTAAATGAGTTCATAAATGTTAAGCATTTGGCACAGTCCTTACCTCATCATAAGCACTCAGTAATTGTTAGCTATCACCCAGTTTTGGTGTTTTGATTTAGGAAGAAGGCTGCAGTTCAAAGTAGCCACATTAGTGTTGCTCGAATAAGCAACGACTCTTCCCCTGAACCCATGGGTACCTGCCTGCTAACCCCTTCCCACTTGTTGCATGCTCAGGGTATTCCTGGGCAGGAGACCAGGACATTCACAGCTACCTCAGGCATGAAGAAAAAATTTCATGCCCATGGGGCTACATGGTTACCTTCTGGACAGGATATGACCTCCATGATCTCCATGATGACATGGTATTATTGGATAGCATTTGCTTCCCAGATAACTGGAAGGAGTTTGGAGGAGGGCAACCAACATGATAAAAGGTTTGGAAATGAAAAACCCTATGAGAGCAGATGAAAAACCTGGGCATGTTCAGTCTGGAGAACAGATAGGGCAGCAGGAACCAATGGACAGTCTCTTCAGAATGTCAATTTATTCAGGATTCAAAGTCCCCAAAGAGAGTCTGATTGGCTTAGCTCCAGCCATACGTCCATCTCTTGCTTAGGTAAGAACTGAGAATTTTGGCAATTACACCAAGGGAGAGGTAAGAAAATCAACATTCTGTAACCAAAGGAAGGAAAAAAGAACGCTAGGTGGAAAAACAAAAAAGCCCACTACACCCTAGGAATTCACATTAAATCTAACAGGTATCATTTGAGTACTTAATGTAAACTGTGAGAACAAAGAGGCTTAGAGGATTTTAAGGAACTCATATAAGGTCATAGAGCTAATAATTCATGGAGAAGGGACTTGGAATCAGGACATTCTGAAACCGAAGCTCAGTTTCTTAATTAATATACCATACTGTTCCCACTCATCCTTTTCATAATCTCTGCTATCACTGCCACTCCTTAAACCAGCTTTGTCACCAACAAATAAGACAGAAGTCAAAAAGAGTCAACATGATCCTCTTCCCCTCTTAGGCATTATGATCCAACACAAGACTGAAAGCCCTTGTTCCTCACCACGTACATACCATCCCACACGTACACTAGATTTGGAGGACCTAGGGAGGGCAATCTAGGGAACTAAATTCCCTTGCAATGGGCCAAGATTTGATCTTGAGGGGCTTGGAATAAAGGATGACTAGGATTAACCATTCCAGCATCAGAATCTCCTTATCCTCCTAAGAATCTTGAAGAGCAACTTGAAACATCACGCCAAGCTATTACACAGGTGAATAGCTTAAAAAGGAGCAATGTGAGGTGATGTCTCTCTCTATATACACTGTCCTGTGTAAACAGACTGTAACTCTCCTGCGGGTAGGGGCCATGCCCCACTTCTGCTTCTTTGTAGCCACTGCAAAAAATAGGCATGTAATGATGTGGATAAAAGCAAATATAATGAAGATAAAGGTGACAAGTTTGACTTTCTAGTTTTAGATCTAGGGTAAATCTCCCACTTTCATGGTCTCTAATCCTAAATATTTAGATTCTATGGAGCCAAATCAGAGTTCTGGAAAGTGAAAAATAAAAAACAAGGAAAACCGTTACGTCTATGGAGCCAAGAAATACTACAGTGTCATTGAACATCAACAGCAAGACAACTGGGAAAAGGGAAACCCATCCAGTCCAGTTTAATGGTTAAATCACAGACTTTGTTTTTTCCTTTTTGGGGGGTTTTTTGTTGTGCCACTTGGCATGTGGGAATCTTAGTTTCCCAACCAGGGTTGGAACCCAAGCCCCCTGCAGTGGCAAGTGAGGAGTCTTAACCACTGGGAATTCCCCATAGACTTTGGACTTAACCAGACCTGGGCTCAAATCTCAACTCAGTTACTTACTGTTGAGGGACCTAACTGTTAAAGGTTAAAGGTGACTTTTGTAAATGACCCTCTATACCTTGTTCCATCATCAGCAAATGCAAGGCCCAAAAAATTTGTAGAGAAGGTGAAATGAGATTATGTATGTGAGCCCTTGGCATGGTCCTTCTACCTAGAAAGCCTCAGCAAATACTAGTTGCTATTTCAATACTTTGTTACCTATCTTTCTACCACCACTACAGTGGTGTAGGGCTAGTGCTGTGCTGGGCCTGATTTTAAAGCTACTGAATAACATTATAGGCTCTAGTCTAAAATTTTTGTACATAGTATCATAATTTCTAAAAAGACTTCAGAGCTAATATAGTCTACATCAGTCATTTTATACCAAGATATAATTCTTGTTGTCTCTGAAAATTTTTTCCTAATAATTTTACACTTTTCTTAATTTGAGCAATTTTGTTGCAATATAATTCAATAAACTTTTATTCATCATCTTCTCTGGGCCAAACACTGCATTAAGGAACTGGAAATATACCGATCTGAAACACAGTCTTGGCTTTAAGTTGCTTGGAGCCCCGAAGTATCAACAAATTGCAAACAGCAGAGGGGAAAATATTAAAAAATTAGAAGATAATCTCAAAAAAGTTACCCTATAACTCAATTACGTAGAGATTAATAAAATGAAAGAAAAGATAAAGGCTGTGAAAAACAGTTCCATGAAAATTTTTGTATATTATAGTGTTATATGTGTATTAAATTCCAGAAGAAATATGTGTATTAAATTCCAGAAGAAAAGAAAGCAAATGGACAAAAAGCTAACACAAAAACCTACAGAACTTTGACCTACACCATTGGGACACTTAGAATTTAGATCCTTAGAATTTGAGTTTATAAAGAATGATGCAAAATTAATGAAACGACTTAACTGGGTCAACATTTTGAATCTCAAAGGGAAAGAAAAATCACACAAATCTCATGTAGGGAAATAAACAAAATCAGTTTCCTAGGAAGGGAAAATCTTGCAGCTATCATTGTCTTCATCCCCTACAACAAGAAGTCTCCAAGTTCCATACTTATCCCTACTGTTTCTCATGTATAAAAACAACAGAAAGTGCTTCCCTGGTCGCGCAGTGGTTGAGAGTCCGCCTGCTGATGCAGGGGACACGGGTTCGTGCCCTGGTGCGGGAGGATCCCACATGCTGCGCAGCGGCTGGGCCCGTGGGCCATGGCCACTGGGCCTGCGCGTCGGAGCCTGTGCTCCGCAACGGGAGAGACCACAGAGGTGAGAGGCCGGCGTACCGCAAACAAAACAAAACAAAACAGAAAGACCTATTCTTGGGTATATGAGGATAAACAGAAACCAAAAATCATTTATCCTTTCTGATATTTTTAATTGAAAATATACACCAGCTGATCTAGAGATTAATAAAAAGAACAAACTCAATGCATACTTATTAAACTTAATACAAATGTCAAAAATAAGCTTTGAAAGAGAGTATAAATACTGTAAAGGATTATTAGAGCACAATAAAAATGAGCTCTAATAGGGCATAGTAAGCAAATTGAGCAGGAAGAAAGAGGAAATCAAAGAATACTAAATTTTCATTTTATATAGGGATATTAGTAGTTTTACATAAGCAGTCTTAGAAAGATATAAATATTAATACGATAAGCTAGTATCTCAAACCATCAAAGTGAAAATGGATTACCTAACTTCTGGTTAAGACTACCAGCTAACTATGTGGGAAAATATAAAGTTAAATTACTGCAACATACAAGGCACCAAAGTGAATCCCAGATGATTTAAAGATAGAAATGCAAAAAATAAAGTCATAATTATACTAGAGTAAAATATAAGTGACTCTACAGTCTTACGAGAGAAAAACTTTTCAATGTGTGACACCAAAGATAAAAATATAAATGAAAAGACTGATAAATACAAATGCTGACTAAATGGGGAAAAAATTTCCATTTGCAACAACATGGATGGACCTTGAAGGTATTATGCTAAGCAAAATAAGTCAGATGGAGAAGGACAAATACCCTATGATTTCACTCATGTGTGGAATAAAACAAACAAACAAAATAAATGAATAAACCAAACCAAACAAAAACAGACAAATAAAGAGAACAGAGTACTCATTGCCAGAGGGGGAGGGATGGGGGTGGAGAGTAGGAGGGTGAAATGGGTAAAGGGGTTCAACTGTAAGGTGATGGATTGAAACTCAGTTTTCGGTGGTTAGCACGCTACAGTATAAATAGAACTGGAACTATAATGTTGTACACATGAAACTTATATAATGCTATAAACTGTTACCTTAGTAAAAAATAAATCAATAAGGCTTCCCTGGTGGCGCAGTGGTTAGGAGTCTGCCTGCCGATGCAGGGGACACGGGTTCGTGCCCCGGGCCGGGAGGATCCCACATGCCGCGGAGCGGCTGGGCCCGTGAGCCATGGCCGCTGAGCCTACGCGTCCGGAGCCTGTGCTCCGCAACGGGAGAGGCCACAACAGTGAGAGGCCCGCGTACCGCCAAAAAAAAAAAAAAAAAAAAAAAAAAATCAATAAAATAAGTTTTTTTTAAGTCCATTGTCATGTTCAAAAGTGCAAACAATGCAAATGAGAACATTTTAATGGTGTTTATTTAAAAAACTCACAACACAAAACAGATACTCAGCAAATATGTGCTGAATGTTTCCCCCTCCACTTTTAATTTCTCTAAGTCTTTTCTGAAAATAAGTATCAGTCTGATGCTGCAGGAGACATTAATATCAAGGATGCTTCATGATTTTATTCTACAATGGATGGTTGCTTTTGTTCTTTGCTTGGCTCTCCTTACCAAGCAAAACCTATAATCATTTTAGACACCTTGAAAAGTGATTCATTGTAATTCCATTGTAACTAGAACTACAGACACTAAAAAGTCAATATAACTAGAAAATTTGTTTGTGTGTATAAGTTACACCTTTACAATTAGTGCCCTGATTTGAGCAGTTTAGGGCCAACCAAATTGTGCTATATGTGTGTGTATGTGTGTGTGTTTTCCTTTAAACTTGCTTTCATTTGGCAAAGACAATGCAAAATATTTTGCATGTTTTAATTCCCCTTTTAGGAGGAAGAAAAAAAAATGCCCATTCCCCACTCCACCCCTGCAATCCCCCCAGGCTGTGGCTGCAAAATTTGAAGAACTCTACCTTCTCCAGTGTGGATTAACTCCAGCCAGATTAATCGATTCCTCCCTTGAAGGATCCCAGGAGCTCCAGCCCAGCCTTGGCCCCTGGCCAATTGGAGGAAGATGCTGGAAAGGCGGCGTCTGAACCAAGATTAACCCAGTGAAACAAATCTACTCTGAACTAGGCTCAGAATGACTTTGTCCCTTGGATCACTTGAAAGTAACTAGGCTTCTCTGAAAATCCTGTAAACCTAAGATCATCTGAATCTAGTGTATGCAAAACCCGCTTATTTCTGGATTCAATACTCAGAGGATTGAGTGGATCCAAATTGCCCTTAGAAAGTGAAAGGAAGAGTTGAAGACCACTGAATACATTAGCTACAGAATCAACAGAGATGAAAATCAGGGAAAAAAGAACAAACTCAATGGAAGGCAGGTAAAATTAGGTTAAAAAAACCCAGTGAACCTGACAAATCATTTCATGAGAGGGTAATTTTAGGATAATGGATATATTACTGGAAATAATGTTCACAGTCTTATGGACCTGGAAAGAAAAGGAACCAGTGCCAGGAATAAATAAAAATTAGGGAAACAGAGTTGACAGGAAAGATGGGAAAGGGAGGTTTTACCTTCAGACAGCTCTCCCATTTTATTTTTCCTAATGCCAGCCCCAAACCCCCCCTTTTGAAAAAAATTTTTGGTATATGTGTGCACTGTTTTTTTTTGGTGGGTTTATGGATTTATTAGTAGTAGTATTTCCTTGTAGGGAGGATTAGAATCCCTGATGTAGGGAAGGGGAAAGAAAGTTGAAAAATTCTTACTACTTAATGGCAGGACATAAGGTCTGTTAAGATCTATGTTGCAATAAGTTTTTCAATTTTTCTCCCCAGTGCCAACTGCCAATGATTAGTTAATTTTATTATACAGTCTAGCAGGCGCATAGAGGGAGACTAATAAAAATATTTGTTGAGTTTATTATGGAGAAAATGCTTCAGTTACTTTCCCAAAAGCACTGTTATCATAGACCAGTGTCTGTCAGATCATATAAACAGCTTTACTATAAAGAATGTTTTCCTTTAAAGGGATCTATTGTCATGGGACTTTATCTATTTGAGAAAACATAGATTTATCAGTGAAGAATATAAGAATGTGAAGCTTGTGACGTTATCCAGACGAAATAATTAAAGAGATGTCTTTAAATGTATTTAAATAATGTTACTTTCAGTAGAATAAAGAAAAAAAACAAACTAAAGTTTTTAATTACTGATACTATCTAAAGCTTAGAAGAAACAATTTTAAGACCTTGGCTAATTTTATTAAACTTTTATTCAGTCTTATAAAGCATCTTTTATATACGACATGTGATACACACACACACACACACACACACACACACACACACACACACACGCATCCACTCTAACGGCTGCTGTTGGGAATTCGAGAATGTAGAAAACAATTCCTATAAGTCATTTACCAAACAGGATCAATTTTTCTGAATTCTTTTCAGTTGGGTCTACTATTTGTTCCTTTGTTTTTTGAACAGTGCTGCTACGTGCCCAGGAATCACAGCTCACTTCCAAGGCAACCGTTTCAATGATGGAAAAGAATCAACAGTGACAGATCAATCCCAGGAGAACTTTCTCATGGTCTCTTGGGGGTGTATTCCTCTATTCTGATAAACCCAATTGTAGTGGACTACATCTACGCAGTAAGTGGTTATAAAGCTTTTGATGCAATAATTATTATTAATTTGACATGTTTTGATCTTCAAGGTACTCAGGCAAGGGCAAAAGAACATGAAACCCCACTGCTTTCATTAAAGAAATCCAAGAAAACAGCATACTTTACTAGGAACTTCATTTCACCTTTAGAAAGGGAAAATTTCTATTTTCTTATCAGAAATGCATTTTTATTTTTCTTTGAAAACAACTTCAAATTTTAGACAAGTGATTTTAGTATATAAATTTGATTTTGTTTTTATACAGAATATAAAGATTTCCCTCATTGATCTTCCAGGTGAAGGGGATTATTTCAGATAATTTCAGATACTGAAATGATTATTTCAGTATTTCAGATACTTTCTGCTCACAAATGTGTATCTTATGTGTGGGGTACTGGAAACCAATGTGTAGTGATTCCACACATAAATTAGGTCAAGTGACACCACATATTAAAAAGGGGATAAGAGAAAAATTCTATTAATCAGATTCAAGAAGCAAACATGACACAAAAACTGCAGGTAAGACCAAATGAGTAACTTTAGTTAGGACACGGCAAGTTATACTAGAGTAACAGGTTTGTGAAGCTAGAGTGTGTACCACATTAAAACAGCAAGAAAGAACTATTTCTATAGAAAGGCTGGAATGAGGGATTTTTTTCACGAAAGCAAATTAACTTCTTGTCAACTGCCAAAACAGAACAGAACTGAGCATATAAGTGTTAGTATACTGGAGGCATATTAGACCAGTTTTTGTGCGGCATGCTAAAGTTATTAGAACTTCTTCACCTGTACATATAGAACATTATTTCACCTGTAGAAAGGGAGAATTTCTATTTTGTGGGACTTTTGAGGCCCTTTTCTTGTGGGTTCGCCACTAGAGGGCCTCACGATGCTATACACTTAATAAATACTTCGAATATTGATTACTCTTAAACTAATTACTCGTAAAACACTGTTTTTCATGCTCAGAGTTCTCATTTAAATGGATAAAAACGGGCAGGGGAAAAAAAACCGATTTGTTTTCCGTTATATCTGCATTAAGAACATTCGGCAGAATTGGAGACAGAGACTAAAGTCTCATACTACCAAATCTACTGAATCACACACCAAGAGAATTCATCTCCTGAAAGAGTGGATATGGCCAACAGAAAATGGGACACTTCAACATGATTCTTGAAATTCATTCCCTGTTCCATCGTTTTTTTCATCCTAATCTTTATAAACCAAGAACCAACACTCAACTAATTGCTCCTCTGGAGACAGCCATGTTCAAAGTTTAGCTTGTATTTATCAGAAAATGCAACAGGGTGATGGCTACTTCTTGATCTAAGACCTCTGGATGTCAGCCAGTGGTCCTTCTCTCACCTGCCAGTTTGGGAGAAATTGTTGGGAGTTGTTAAGTTGGGCTTGGATTCAGTTAATATCTTGCTTCCTTAATTTCTTTCGCTTGAGTTTTGTGAAAACATTTGGCAAAAGATGGCCAGGACATGTTGCCTTTTGTGGTGCATGAATAACTTTAACTTAAACTTCAAATTATTATTGCCTAATATGTAATTATTTCTCAAGAAACTTGGGCTAATAGTGGTTTAGCTATGTTTTGTTTGTTTCTCCAGTTAATAAGCTTTGTTTTCTTAGAGCAGTTTTAGGTTCACAGAAAAATTGAGTTGAAAGGACAAAGGGTTCTCATGCAGCTCCTGTCCTTACACATGCACAACATCTCCCAACACAGGGGTACATATGTTATAATTGACGAACCTACACCAACACACCATTATTGCCCGAAGTCCATAGTGTACATTATGGTTCACTCTTTTTTTTTTTTTTTTTTTGCGGTACGCAGGCCTCTCACTGTTGTGGCCTCTCCCGTTGTGGAGCACAGGCTCCGGACGCGCAGGCTCAGCGGCCATGGCTCACGGGCCCAGCCGCTCCGCGGCATGTGGGATCTTCCCGGACCGGGACACGAACCCACGTCCCCTGCATTGGCAGGCGGACTCCCAACCACTGCACCACCGGGGAAACCCTGGTTCACTCTTGATGAAACCATGAGTTTGACAAATGTATAATGGCATGTAGCCACTATTGTAGTATCATACAGAATAGTTTCACTGCCCTAAAAGTCCTCTGCGCTCTGCCTATTCACCCTCCCCATAACTCCTAATCCTTAACCCCTGGCAACCACTGATCTTTTTACTGTCTTCATAGTTTTGCCTTTTCCAGAATGTCACATATTTGGAATTATACAGAAGGTAGCCTTTTCAGGTTGGCTTCTTTCACTTAGTGATATGCATTTAAGTTTCCCCTATGTCTTTTCATGGCTTAGTAGCTCATTTCTTTTTAGTGCTGAATAATATTCCATTGTCTGGATGGGCCATAATTTATTTATCCATTCACTTACTAAAGGACCATCTTGGCTGCTTCCAAGTTTTCTCAATCATGAATAAAGTTGCTATAAACATTTGTATGCAGGGTTTTGTGTGGACATAAGTGTTCAATTCATTTGCGTATTTTGTTTTTAGCCAATCTGAGCTCTTCAAGCAGGGCTTCCTTGAAGTAGCTGATGTTTGGCCATTTTGGTTCTGTTGACTCATAGAGAGCAATACGGTATCGGAATTGGAAGGGGATTTAGTTGGCTAATCCAACCATTGATTCTAAACTTTAGGACAGTGGTCTCCAGCCTTTTTGGCACCAGGGACCAGTTTCGCGGAAGACAATTTTTCCACGGCGGGAATGGGAAGATGGTTCAGGCAGTAGTGCGAGCGATGGGGAGCGATGGGGAGTGGCAGACGAAGCTTCTCTTGCTCGCCCGCCACTCCCCTCCTGCTGTGCTGCCTGGTTTCTAACAGGCTGTGGACCCCTACCGGTCCGCGGCCCAGGGATTGGGGACACCTGCTTTAGGAAAATGAGGCTCACACATGTGAACTAGTTGTTATTCTATTCTTTTTAAAAGACAAATATTCCTGGGTTCTGTTTTCTGTTTGTTTTGCTTTGAGATGTTTTTTAAATGCAGCCACATTACTTTTTGAACAACTAGTAAATTTCAAAGGTCTCTTTCCTATTGGGTTCAATCTGGAATTTTACCATTAGCCTTTTCAGAAAAAAAAAAAACATAGAAATATGATAAAATACAGCAAATAATTTTTTTTTTTTTTTTTTTTTTTTGCGGTACGCGGGCCTCTCACTGTTGTGGCCTCTCCCGTTGAGGAGCACAGGCTCCGGACGCACAGGCTCAACGGCCATGGCTCATGGGCCTAGCCGCTCCACGGGGGACCTTCTCAGACCAGGGCACGAACCCGTGTCCTCTGCATCGGCAGGCGGTCACTCAACCACTGTGCCACCAGGGAAGCCCCAGCAAATAATTTTTTAAATGCAAAGCTTGGAATGGGAATAAGCATGGAGAAGAAACACTGTTTTAACAGAGTTATGGTTAAAGCCTTGTCCCAGGTAGTGGTTTTACTTCAATGCTGCCATAGAAAATCTCATCTTGCTGACTGCCCGACTGGCCACCAGCCTCCTCCTCCCCAATCAACCCTCCAAGGAGAGTACTGGCCTCCAATCTGGAAAATCAGCCACAGTAAGTAGAACTAGATGCTAAATGAGACCTCTCCTATTATCTCCCTTTCAGCTGAGGTCCCAGAGCTGAGAGTCATAGGTGAAAGAGACGATGGTGTTTCCCTCAATTCAAGCGGGCCTTTAAAAGAACCTAGTGTGAGTCTTGCCAGGAGGGGATATTGACATTTTACTCATGTCACACATCTCTTATCCTTCCCCCATGCCCTCTCCAACCAGAGCCTGGTTGGTTACAGAATTCTTGGGAAAACTTGGCCTGCATTTCTTGGCATAAGGAGACTGGAAGAGCCTGAAGAATAGAAGTGTGGGTGTCCTGTCAGTTGCAGTAGCTGCAAAGGCATTGCAGGCAATCAGCCAGGGAAGCACCCCTTGCTCTAGGAATGGTAACACTGGAGGTCCTCTAGGGAGGAGGGGAGCGGTCTCATCAAGAACCTGCGAAAGCTCCTGCATCAGTCAAGACAGGTGCTTGCAAAATCTTCAGAAGAGCAAAAGGAAGAAGCCTCCTAGAATGCTTCACAGAACAATATATAGAACTGACCCACTACGGGAACTAGCATCTCTGGGGCCATCACTTGAGCTAGACGTGAAAGCCGCATCCACCATCACTTCTCCCCACACAGGACTGTGGCAATGAGCGCAGGAACACCGCTGCAGGAAAGCCTCATGTTTCCACTATTCTGCTTACTAGACACCATAGCCTAAAGCCTCAGGAAGATGATCTCCACCTCATGTCCGCTTCCAAATCTCCTGGTGAGTGAATCCAATTGACAGAAATGAATTCACACCTAGAACTCTACCTGCAAGGAAGTCTGGGAAGTGTAGTTTTCATCTGTCCACCCCCTCCTACCGGAAGCAACACACAAGGAGGCTGAGCCATCCTGAGTACCTAGGACAGCACCCATGAGAGAAAGGACCTCTAACTGGGCTCCTGCTGCACAGAGAGCCTCATTTCCATGTTACAACAGCAATGGCCAAGTAAGATATTTTTTCCCTTTTACTTCACTTCATCTCCTTCTCCTTCTTCTCTAGCCTAGAAGAGCCAGAACTAGAACACAGCTGGGACTAGTAGACAAGGTGAAGAAATGGTAAAGAGGCCGTGTCCATCTATTTCTTACATTGCAAGTTTCTGAGACTGGGTTGGGCCTGTGTGACATGGAAGGGGAAAAACTTTGAATTGATATGAAATCGGAGTTTTGATATTTTTAACTGCTGAAACCGTGACTGGTCATTAATATCAGAAGGTGATATTTAGTATGTCACCAACTAGGATAGCATGGACGTTGAACCATCAGAACGTACACTAGCCATCAGTAATTATTATGTACTTTTCAGGCTGGACATTGGCCCAGCCTGAAAGTGACCTGAACTGGAAAGGAATCTTCCAAAGATATTGTTTAGAGGAAGGAAAAAAGGATATTGACCAGACAGATGTGAAAGTTAAGTGTGAGCAGACTACAGTGTTGTTCTTTGCTTATACCATACCATACTCAGCTCATTAGATCAACTAGTTACAACACATTTTTCACTCGGGTTAATCCCACTGATCATTTCATTGTGCTGTAGTAGTCACTCATGGCTGGAGTTTAGCAAATAGATACTGGACTCTTCCTTCTCGATTTGAGTTTAACGACTTGCGTCTATGTAGGTTCCCTGGACTCATCTGCCACATGACTCACTCCTCTTTCAGCACTTCCAGATGGAAGATCCACTCAACGGGGAGCTTATCTGGGTATCTCAATCCTAATATCCTCTTTCTGATGCAAGAGGTAGAATTTATCAGAAAGGAATAGTGGATGATTATAAGAACAGAGTATGTAGATATCTTAAGTTTCAGTAGGTGAACTTTTCATGGGTCTCAGGCACATATTCCCAAAGGTAACAACTCATCCTTATATCCATTCTGTAAAGCCTGGCATTTTAATGTATTAATCTTTTTGTAGAGTAGCACTGAAGACCATTCCTTTCGAAACCTTTGAGACATTTTTTTGGTTTGTATATAATGCACTTATTTTTAAAGTTAAGGGTCATGTAGCAGGAGGACATTAAAATGCAATAAACTCTCAAAAGCTTCAAAGGTATTAAGCAAATAAGTTTGCTTTAGAAGTTTGTCAATCCCATTTGTCATTTTAAAACTTTACTGAATTAAGGGACATTATCTTAGCACTAATATTGGATTTGGGGGTTCTCCCTGTGGCTGTGTTATTTCTGTGTTACTAGATCCCAGTGATTTTTAGATGCTCATGAATAATGGGTTACTTTGCAAAACTAGTGTATACTGAAGTATGATTGGTCCAAATCAGTTCTATTCTCTAACTAAAGTGATGCATCTGCTATCTATATTGTGGGGCTCCATGCATAGAAAGAGTGCCACGATGACTAATGTCTACTTGCTATTGTAGGGTAAGGAGAGAGAGGGACAACATTCATTTGTTAAGTATTGCTGAAAGCACCTGGTTTTGATGTAGATTTCAAAAAAAAAAAAAATCTTCCAAAATTAGCTTTTAGAAAAGTTTTAAAGATAATTCTGTCTAGCTTTTTCTCCATCTGCACATATAGCCTTATACCCCACCCCCCCAAAACAAACATGTCTACTCATAAAGTCAAGCCTATATTTTACAGTTCTTATTTTGTTTAAAGTTCTCTGTTTTGAATCACAAAGCCAGCAACTTAGCTGCTTCTTTTGTCATTACGCTGGCTTTCTGCCAAATTCTGACCCTACTTTTTTAGTTTGTTTATTTTATTAAGCAGAATGGGTACACTCACAAGCATCTCCTATCAGGCAGGATATCATAAAAGAAGTAAAAGGGAACAGGCATCCATATTAAAGAAGACGAATGAGATAATAACCAAAATTCATCTTCAAGTTGATCCAAGTTAAGTTATGAGTGTAAGATGGCGGTTACTTAAAGAGAGAAACAAAAAAATCTATTCTCATTCTTAGATTTGATACAAACCTGGGTTTCCAGATTTAGACAAAACCCACACGTAAGACTGCACTCAGCAAACACAATACCTGTCATGGCGCCAAGCCTCGTGGTCATCTGTACTAGCTCATGCATAATTATGCCCCGCCACAGACAAGCTTCCATTGTTTCATTTCCTTCTGAGTAGAAATAAAAGACTAAGGTGTGGAGACCCGGAAAGAGATTTCCATCTCAGAAACGGTGAGGCTCTTGCCTGAGGCAAGATGTTTGAAATGTGCTTATAAAACTTATCTTTCTGTTCCCAAAGAGGCTTCACGTGCCAGGGAAGATGGAAGTGAGCACTGGTTAAATTAAAGACAGTTTTGCCTTTCAACACAACAGATGAGGAACTGACTCACCCAGGACACCCTAAACAGTCTCTCTCTTTCCTTCTCTTTCTTGCACTCTCTCTCCCCCAGAAAACCTGGTTTTGCGATGGATTTTCCAGGATGAGAGTTACAGAACTATAACCCAGGGTACAGACCCAGGAACTACAACTCATCCTGGCTTCTCTGGTCCCACAGATAGACGACTGGTCTGGAGATAAGAAGTGAGAACTCTAAAGAGATGAGAATAGCAGAAAGACCACGTCAAATTGGATGACTCCAACAGATCAAGGCCGTAGCATTATGACAGTGAGATTTAAGATTCGTGATGCCACTATGAGAAGGCTGCAATCTGAGTGTTGCCCAGATCCTTGAAGTCTCCCCAGGGCAATGCCCAGGAACTGGGTCTTTATCCCTTAGTGCGTGCAGTGTCCTTTGTGAAAGCTCTCCCCACAAAGCCATCAGATGGTAACAATTTTCAGTCACTTCCAACATGAGATGGTTTTGAACTTTAATATGCAACGTAATTATGACTGCAAACACTTTGTTAAGCAAACAAACTTCAAACCCTTTTTTAAAAAACAGCTCTTCTCTGGTCATTTAGTCTTGCACAAAGGCTTTAAAAATAAAACTGTGTGGGGAACTAGGGAATCCAGGGATGGGAAGAAAAAAAAAAAAAAACCTGAACAAAATCAAATGGCTTTAATATAATCACCACTTGTGTGCTGAGTATCTGAAACTTTTCTTTCAAATCAAAACCTAGAAAATACAGCATCCTACACTCTATTTCCACTCTTTAACCATCTGACTTCTACTGCAGAATTACAGATATTTTTAAAGATAGAGAAATAGACTTTGTTCCTCAATTTTCCTTTGCTTACTAAACTCCTCTTTTCCAATTCTGAAATATCCAAGTCTTCTGAGGTTTTTTTCTCTCCCCCCGTCTCCCCCCACCTTTTTTTAATCTTCTCACGGTCACTTTTATTTTTGCCTTTCTTCATCATTTTTCAAGAACTGGGATCATTACGTAACACATAGAAATCCATGGATATCCTCTTTTGAGGAAAAAAACAGGGAACCTGGCAGATTTGCAGTGTGAAGGGATACTGGGAACAACTGGACCCTGAAATAAGTCACCTGAGGAGACTGCAACCTCTATATCCCCAGATCCTATAGAAGTCTGCGTTTTCCCTCATCTGTATGATCCCCCAAAGTTCATTTCCCTGCCATCTTCTCTATTTACGAGGAGACTTGATAAGCTTTTCGAGTATTCCTCATTCTGCTCCAGAGAGAGGTCAAGGCATAGAGAATAGATCTCTGATTCCCGCCTGTATCATTCAGTAAGTTTAAGAAGGAGAAGACACAGTAGACGTGTTCCCCAGATCTCTACAACACAGATCTTCTTACAAAAGGGGAAAGTTATCAAGACGAGGAAACTTCAGGAAAAATACTAACACTGACCCCACTTGGGAATCACCTAAGGTAACACCTAAAACCCATGTTCTGTCAACACACCATGTTGCCCTCTTTTCATTCCCATACAAGAAATTGCTTCACCACTTTGAGAAGGTGGGGAAAAGGCTGAAGTCAAAATATTGTCAATAATCAAGCACATGTGACTACCCTCTCCCCTAGGAACATCTACCTGTGTTTAGTGTGTCGAACTCCAATTTTGTGACTAACGCTGTTTATTGTCTACTAAACTGCTATCCCTCTCTGTGTCTCCTTCCCTGCAACAGTGAGGTGTAAAATATACTGGTAACTCAGGGAAAGTGTCCTTTATTGATAACGGAAGACACACACAAAACGAAACAAACCCTTTGCTGCCTCTGGATCTTGCTATCTGCATTTGAGGGTTGGAATGATGGCAGCCATTTTGGGGTCATGAGGAAATTCAGCTACAAGACAAGCCAACTTGTTATAGAGGAGAGATGGAGAGGTGCTGGAACCTTCGTGATATCATTTGGACACTAAATTAAATAAGTCTGGAATCACGAAAATTTCAAATGCCTTGTTGTGTGAAATATACATGCTCTGTGTTGCTTAGGTCACTTTCAGTTGAGTTTTCTTTATTTACAACAAAAAACGTTCTGATGTTGACAGCTGGATTAAAACTTTGAAAGCAGGGAAACATAAAAAATTATTTTGCTGTATACTCCACTGGCAAACATTCTTATTTTAAGTTTTCAGTGCAAAGTGCCTTGATATATGGAGAGTGGTCACCAAACGCCACTGTGCCTGATGTCTGATAGCTCTTCTTAATCCTGGCCAACCAGTGGGCCTTTTTTAACCCTCTGTCCTGGACTGACTGAAAACAAATATAGACTCATTATGAAAATTTAAATTACATTATTTTATCAGCTCTTATAACAATAGCAATCTGAGGAGCGTTAATCCTTTTATCTTTTTTAACATCTTTATTGGAGTATAATTGCTTTACAATGCTCTGTTAGTTTCTTTTTTCTTTTTTTTTTTTTTAGTTTCTGCTGTAAAACAAAGTGAATCAGCTATATGCGTACGTATATCCCCATATCCCCTCCCTCTTGCGTCTCCCTCCCACCCACCTTATCCCACTGCTCTAGAGGGTTGCAAAGCACCGAGCTGATCTCCCTGTGGTATGCAGCTGCTTCCCACTAGCTATCTATTTTACATTTGACAGTGTATACATGTCAATGCTACTCTCTCATTTCATCCCAGTTTACCCTTCCCACTCCCTGTGTCCTCAAGTCCATTCTCTACGTCTGTGTCTTAATTCCTGTCCTGCCCCTAGGTTCATCAGAACCATTTTTTTTTTTTAGATTCTATATATATGTGTTAGCATACTGTGTTTGTTTTTCTCTTTCAGACTTACTTCACTCTGTATAACAGACTCTAGGTCCATCCACCTCACTACAAACAACTCAATTTCATTTCTCTTTATGGCTGAGTAATATTCCATTGTATATATGTGCCACATCTTGCTTATCCTTTCATCTGTTGATGGACACTTAGGTTGCTCCCATGTCCTGGCTATTGTAAATAGTGCTGCAATGAACATTGTGGTACATGACTCTTTTTGAATTATGGTTTTCTCAGGGTATATGGGATTGCTGGGTCGTATGGTAGTTCTATTTTTAGTTTTTTAAGGAACCTCCATACTGTTCTCCATAGTGGCTGTATCAATTTACATTCCCACCAACAGTGCAAGAGGGTTCCCTTTTCTCCACACCCTCTCCAGCATTTACTATTTGTAGATTTTTTGAAGATGGCCATTCTGACCAGTGTGAGGTGATACCTTATTGAGGTTTTCATTTGCATTCCTCTAATGATTAGTGATGTTGAGCATCCTTTCATGTGTTTGTTGGCAATCTGTATATCTTCTTTGCAGAAATGTCTGTTTAGGTCTCCAGCCATTTTTGGATTGGGTTGTTTGGTTTTTTTGATATTGAGCTGCACGAGCTGTTTGTATATTTTGGAGATTAATCCTCTGTCTGTTGCTTCATTTGCAAATACTTTCTCCCATTCTGAGGGTTGTCTTTTCGTTTTGTTCATGGTTTCCTTTGTGGTGCAAAAGCTTTGAAGTTTCATTAGATCCCATTTGTTTATTTTTGTTTTCATTTCCATTTCTCTAGGAGGTGGGTCAAAAAGGATCTTGCTGTGATTTATGTCATAGAGTGTTCTGCCTATGTTTTCCTTTAAGAGTTTGATGGTGTCTGGCCTTACATTTAGGTCTTTAACCCATTTTGAGCTTACTTTTGTGTATGGTGTTAGGGAGCGTTCTAATTTCATTCTTTTACATGTAGCTGTCCAGTTTTCCCAGCACCACTTATTGAAGAGGCTATCTTTCCTCCACTGTATACTTTTCCCTCTGTTATCAAAAATAAGGTGACCATATGTGCATGGGTTTATCTCTGGGCTTTCTATCCTGTTCCACTGATCTATATTTCTGTTTTTGTGCAAGTACCATACTGTCTTGTCTACTGTAGCTTTGTAGTATAGTCTGAAGTCAGGGAGCATGATTCCTCCAGCTCCATTTTTCTTTCTCAAGACTGCTTTGGCTATTCGGGGTCTTTTGTGTTTCCATACATATTATGCAATTTTTTGTTCAAGTTCTGTGAAAAATTCCATTGGTAGTTTGATAGGGATTGCATTGAATCTGTAGATTGCTTGGGGTGGTATAGTCATTTTCACAATGTTGAGTCTTTCAATCCAAGAGCATGGTATATCTCTCCAGCTGTTTGTATCATCTTTAATTTCTTTCATCACTGTCTTGTAGCTTTCTGCATAAAGGTCATTTGTCCGCCTAGGTAGGTTTATTCCTAGGTATTTTATTCTTTTTGTTGCAATGGTAAATGGGAGTGTTTCCTTAATTTCTCTTTCAGATTTTTCATCATTAGTGTATAGGAGTACAAAGAGATTTCTGTGCATTAATTTTCTATCCTGCTACTCTACCAAATTCATTGATTAGCCCTAGTAGTTTTCTGGTAGCATTTTTAGGATTCTGTATGTATAGTATCAATTCACCTGCAAACAGTGACAGTTTTACTTCTTCTTTTCTGATTTGTATTCCTTTTATTTCTTTCTCTTCTCTGACTGCTGTGGCTAAAACTTCCAAAACTATGTTGAATAATAGTGGTGAGAGTGGGCAACCTTGTCTTGTTCCTGATCTTAGAAGAAATGCTTTCAGTTTTTCACCATTGAGAATGATTTTTGCTGTGGGTTTGTCATATATGGCCTTTATTATGTTGAGGTAAGTTCCCTCTATGCCTACTTTCTGGAGGGTTTTTGTCATAAATCAGTGTTGAATTTTGTCGAAAGCTTTCTCTGCATCTATTGAGATGATCACATAGTTTTTCTCCTTCAATTTGTGAATATGGTGTATCACATTGATTAATTTGTGTATATTCAAGAATCCTTGCATCCCTGGGATAATTCCCACTTGACCATGATGTATGATCCTTTTAATGTGTTGGTTGTTGGATTCTGTCTGCTAGTATTTTGTTGAGGATTTTTACATCTATATTCATCAGTGATATTGGTCTGTAATTTTCTTTTTTTGTAGTGTCTCTGCCTGATTTTGGTATCAGGGTGATGGTGGCCTCGTAGAATGAGTTTGGGAGTGTTCCTTCCTCTGCAATTTTTTGGAAGAGTTTGAAAAGGATGGGTGTTACCTCTTCGCTAAATGTTTGATAGAATTCACCTGTGAAGCCATCTGGTCCTGGGCTTTTGTTTGTTGGGAGACTTTTAATCACAGTTTCAATTTCAGTGCTTGTGATTGGTCTCTTCATATTTTCTATTTCTTCCTGGTTCAGTCTCAGCACATTGTGCATTTCTAAGAATTTGTCCATTTCTTCCAGGTTGTCCATTTTATTGGCATAGAGTTGCTTGTAGTAATCTCTCATGATCCTTTATATTTCTGCAGTGTCAGTTGTTACTTCTCCTTTTTCATTTCTAATTCTATTAATTTGAGTCTTCTCCCTTTTTTTCTTGATGAGTGTGGCTAACGGTTTATCAATTTTTTTTATCTTCTCAAAGAACCAGCTTTTAGTTTTATTGATCTTTGCTACCATTTCCTTCATTTCTTTTTCATTTATTTCTAATCTGATCTTTAGGTTTTCTTTCCTTCTGCTAACTTTGGGGTTTTTTGTTCTTCTTTCTCTAATTGCTTTAGGTGTAAGGTTAGGTTGTTTATTTGAGATTTTTCTTTCTTGAGGTAGGATTCTATTGTCATAAACTTCCCTCTTGGAACTGCTTTTGCTGCATCCCATAGGTCTTTGGTCATTGTGTTTTCATTGTCATTTGTTTCTAGGTATTTTCTGATTTCCTCTTTGATTTCTTCAGTGATCTCTTGGTTATTTAGTAGCATATTGTTTAGCTTCCATGTTTTTGTATTTTTTACAGTTTTTTTTTCCTGTAATTGATATCTAGTCTCATAGCGTTGTGGTCGGAAAAGATACCTGATATGATTTTACTTTTCTTAAATTTACCAAGGCTTGATTTGTGACCCAAGAAATGGCCTACCCTGAAGAATGTTCCATGAGCACTTGAGAAGAAAGTGTATTCTGTTGTTTTTGGATAGAATGTCCTATAAATATCAATTAAGTCCATCATGTTTCATGTGTCACTTAAAGCTTTTGTTTCCTTATTTATTTTCTTTCAGATGATCTGTCCAATGTTGAAAGTGGGGTGTTAAAGTCCCCTACCATGATTGTGTTACTGTCGATTTCCCCTTTTATAGCTGTTAGCATTTGCCTTATGTATTGAGGTGCCCCTATGTTGGATGCATAAATATTACAATTGTTATATCTTCTTCTTGGATTGATCCCTTGATCATTATGTAGTGTCTATCTTAAAGTCTATTTTAAAGTCTATTTTGTCTGATATGAGAATTGCTACTCCAGCTTTCTTTTGATTTCCATTTGCATGGAATATCTTTTTCCATCCCTTCACTTTCTGTCTGTATGTGTCCCTAAGTCTGAAGTAGGTGTCTTGTAGACAGCATCTATATGGGTCTTGTTTTTGTATCATTCAGCCAGTCTATGTCTTTTGGTTAGAGCATTTAATCCATTTACATTTTAAGGTAATATCAATATGTGTGCTCCTCTTACCATTTTCTTAATTGTTTTCGGTTTGTTTTTGTAGGTCTTTTCCTTCTCTGTGTTTCTTGCCTAGAGAAGTTCCTTTAGCATTTTTTGTAAAGCTGGTTTGGTGGTGCTGAATTCTCTTAACTTTTGCTTATTTGTAATGGTTTTAATTTCTCCATTGAATCTGAATAAGATCCTTGATGGGTAGAGTAGTCTTGGTTGTAGGTTTTTCCCTTTCATCACTTTAAATATGTCCTGCCACTCCCTTCTGGCTTGCAGAGTTTCTGCTGAAAGCAGCTGTTCACCTTATGTGGATTCCCTTGTATGTTATTTGTTGCTTTTCCCTTGCTGCTTTTAATATTTTTTCTTTGTATTTAATTTTTGATAGTTTGATTAATATGTATCTCAGCATGTTTCTCTTTGGGTTTATCCCGTATGGTACTCTCTGTGCTTCCTGGACTTGATTGACTATTTCTTTTCCCATGTTAGGGAAGTTTCTGATTATAATCTCTTCAAATATTTTCTCACACCCTCTCTTTTTCTCTTCTTCTTCTGGGACCCCTATAATTCATATGTTGGTGCATTTAATGTTGTCCCAGAGGTCTCTCAGACTGTCCTCAATTCTTTTCATTCTTTTTTCTTTATTCTGCTCCCTGTCAATTACTTCTGTCTCTTTTATTCCGCAATTGATTCCTTTAGAGTATTTTTAATTTCAGTAATTGTGTTGTTCATCACTGTTTGTTTGCTCTTTAGTTCTTCTAGATCCTTGTTAAATGTTTCTTGTATTTTCTCCATTCTAGTTCCAAGATTTTGGATCATCTCTACTATAATTACTCTGAAATCTTTTTCAGGTAGATTGCCTATTTCATCTTCATTTATTTGGTCTTGTAGGTTTTTACCTTGTTCCTTCGTCTGCAACATTTTTTGTCATTTCTTTATTTTTATTTATTTTTTTTGATGGGCGGTGCTGTATTACTGTCTTACTGCTCGTTTGGCCTGAGACGTCCAGCACTGGAGTTTGCAGGCAGTTGGATAGAGTCGGGTCTTGGTGCTGAGATGAGGAACTCCGGGAAGCCTCATTCTGATTAATATTCCCTGGAGTCTGAGGTTCTCTGTCAGTCCAGTGGTTTGGACTCGGAACTCCCACCACAGGAGCTCAGGCCTGACCTCTGGCCTGGGAACCAAGGTCCCGCAAGTTCCTCCTGTCCCCTTAGGTGTCCTTGGTCCCCCACCAGTGCCGGGTAGCTGCCCTAGTTGTGCAGAGATGCGAATTCCACATCCTCCTACTAAGTCATCTTGACTGGGACCATTAATCTTGACTTGGAGATATTTCTCCTTTCTCGTTCACCATTTATTTGGGTTGGCCAAAATATTCATTCATTTAGTGAATACGTTGTTCAATAAAGTTCTTTGTGAAAATGAAAAATGTATTTTTTATTTTTACTTAAAACCAAACGAACTTTTTGACCAACCCAATACATTACCTCTTCAAAGTCAACACGGAAACAACAAAACCCAAGTTTCTACTGTGACTGTGATAGCTTAAAAATGAAATCCCTTGTTCCCTACACCAAAGAAGGCCCCAGTACAGTTATTCACATCAGTAACCTGGTGACATGAGAACACCAGTAAGCTTGCTGTCACTACTTAATTTCTTAAGGAAATTAAATAGAGCCAACCTCAAGCACAGTTTTACAACTGAACTTAGACGAGCCCCAAATTCTGTTTTTGTAGAATTTTTAAATCAGAGCTGAAGCCTTTTGTCCTCAGCCTGCTCCTTCAGTCAACAAGGTAGAAGTTCCATAATCGGCTTTCAGCCCATTTTGGGAGGGGGCACAGTGGGAGGCTGCATTGGGCTGAGGCCCTGAGGAGATTCCTTCCTTCCTAACGGAGGCTATGCAGACCAGACAACAGAGGCCATCTTCTTCCCTCCTGCTCCTCAATAATGAGAATGAAAAAGAACCACTTCACAGATGCTTCTCACCTAAAGCCTTTCTGGATGCAGATTCCTGGATGAAGAAATCTCAGGGTCATAAAAAATGTCCACTAGGTTTTCAGACTCTATTAAGTGGAGCATTGCATCAAGAATTAACTGCTGCTCACTATTTACAATAGCCAGGACATGGAAGCAACCTAAATGTCTATCAGAGAGGAATGGATAAAGAAGGTGTGGTACATATATACAATGGACTATTACTCAGCCATAAAAAAGAATGAAATAATGCCATTTGCAGCAACATGGATGGACCTAGAGACTGTCATACTGAGTGAGGTAAATCACACAGAGAAAGACAAATATTATATGATATTGCTTATATGTGGAATCTAAAAAAAAAATGGTAAAAATGACCTTATTTACAGAAATAGAGTCACAGATGTAGAAAACAAACTTATGGTTACCAAAGGGGAAAGGGGAAGGGGGGATAAATTGGGAGATTGGGTCTGATATATACACACTACTGTATATAAAGTAGATAACTAATAAGGACCTACCGTATAGCACAGGGAACTCTGCTCAATATTCTGTAATGGCCTATATGGGAAAGAATCTAAAAAAGAGTGGATATATGTACATGTACAACTGATTCACTTTGCTGTACAGCAGAAACTTAACACAACATTTTAAAATCAACTATACTCTAATAATAATAGAGTATAATCTAACTATACTCTAGTAGCCAAAATTGGCTTTCATCAGAGCCTAAACTATACCATTTGGGAGATTTTCTGACCTTTCATATATTTTTATACTCTAATAAAATTTTTTTTAAAGAAAATATTAATTGCTGCTACCTAACCTCACCTTTCTGGGTTTCCTGCCCTCACACACATTGATTTGGGGAACAGCTGTAGTCTAATGATTAACTAACCATGGGAATGCCCCCCAAGTGGGGGACCCTATGATCTCTAGGGAGAGGGGATGGGGGGACTGGGGTCCTATCTTGAGATTAAGCAGAGTATCTCCTTCTTCAAGCTAAACTGGCTTGTTTCATCTGCCCCTGCCAGGGCTCAGGTAGCCAAAATTGGCTTTCACCAGAGCCTAAACTATACCATTTGGGAGATTTTATGACCTTTCATATTTTTTTATATCCTCCTTTTTGGGTCACTCTATCCAGAAAGTTCTTCTCTCTTGCTCACCATCATTCTTTTTCCTTCATATAGCTACATTAAAATCTGCCTAGGAGATTTGATTTTCTCTAATCATTCCAAGGTTATTGGCATTGGGACGAGTATTTCAGCTTGAGGAGAACCTTGGAAAATGAATGCATCATTTAAAAATGAATACTGATAGTACCCAAAGAAAAATGTGTTTTCCATTCAGAAAAAAAAAATTACTATGTGTTGTTTGGTTTGGTTTGGGGAGTTTTAGTTGGGTGTTCGGAATGATGTTTTAAGGTGTAATGCAGAAATTTCTCTTGAATATTAACACTGAATAAAATGACTGGTGGTTGGTAGGGACATGTAGCATAGGGTTCATTCACGGAAATGGCCATCTTATGGGTCATAAAATGAGTTAAAACAAAATTTTTTAGAAAAGAAGAAATACTGACAATATCATTCAGGATGTGTGGCCAACTTCAGTTTGTTATAATATTACTCAAAATGATTCCCTCATGTGGGAAAATATTTTTTACTGCAAATAAATACAGAAAAACATAATTGATCTAGACAAACAAAACAGACAAATGAGCACATGCTCAAATCGCAGGGTCTAAAATAAGTCAGGCTACAGAACCTAAGAGAAATTCCATAAACTCTGCCTCTTATTTCTGTTTCCAGGTTGGTTTTCACAGAATCCTCATTTGTGGTTGAAATTTAACATTACTTGACCATGACTCCAGGGATTAGAGATGTAATTAGGAAGTAGTGGCAAAGAGAATGCTTTAAAAAAGAGAGAGAGGGCTTCCCTGGTGGCGCAGGGGTTGAGAGTCCCCCTGCCAATGCAGGGGACACGGGTTCGTGCCCCAGTCCGGTAAGATCCCACATGCTGCGGAGCGGCTGGGCCCATAAGCCATGGCCACTGAGCCTGAGCATCCAGAGCCTGTGCTCCGCAATGGGAGAGGCCGTAACAGTGAGAGGCCCGTGTACAGCAAAAAAAATAAAATAAAATAAAATAAAAGAGAGAGAGAGAGAGAGAGAGAAAAGAAAGAGAAAAAATAAAGCAGGGACCCTAAGTAGTTCAAATAGATCTGTCCAGCTGCAATACAGCTAAGAAAACTCAGAGGCTATATTTCAAACATGGATGAAATTAGTATGCAGGAAGCACTTAAATCAGAGCTCTTTTTATTCAACAACGTTTATTTATAGAATCTGAATAGCTCTAGAAAAAATTCTGATGATTCACATTGCTTTGACCTAAACTTACTTTTTTTTTGTTACAGTTTTTTTTTAACATCTTTGTTGAAGTACAATTGCTTTACAATGGTGTGTTAGTTTCTGCTTTAAAAACTAAACGAATCAGTTATACATATACATATGTTCCCATAACTCTTCCCTCTTGCGTCTCCCTCCCTCCCACCCTCCCTATCCCACCACTCTAGGTGGTCACAAACCACTGAGCTGATCTCCCTGTGCTATGCAGCTGCTTCCCACTAGATATCTATTTTAAGTTTGGTAGTGTATATATGTACGGGAGTTGTCCCTGGATCCCAGGACCCTGGCAGTGGTGGGGTTCACAGGCTCCCGGCAGGGACAGTGTGGATAGTAACCTGTGCTCGCACACAGGCTTCTTGGTGGCGGCAGCAGCAGCCTTAGCGTCTCATGCCCGTCTCTGGGGTCCGCGATGTTAGCCGCGGCTCGCGCCCATCTCTGGAGCTCCTTTAAGCATCGAAGGGGCTTCCTAGTGTGTTGTATCCTTTCCTCCTTCACAGCTCCCTCCCACTGGTGCAGGTACCGTTCCTATTCTTTTGTCTCTGTTTATTCTTTTTTCTTTTGCCCTACCCAGGTACGTGGGGAGTTTCTTGCCTTTTGGGAGGTCTGAGGTCTTCTGCCAGCGTTCAGTAGGTGTTCTGTAGTTGTTCCACGTGTAGATGTATTTCTGGTGTATCTGTGGGGAGGAAGGTAATCTCCGCATCTTACTCTTCCGCCATCTTCCTCAACTCCCTCTGGCCTAAACTTTTATTTATTCTTTCACTCCATCAAATATTTATTAAGAATCTTCTGTGTGGCAAACATTGGTCCTGGGAGAACAAGAGGAGTTTGCTGGCCTCATGGAGTCTATCCTAAAAAATTACCCAGATAATCATTTGATGAATGCTTAAGGAAACCATAGTGTGCTCTGAGAGTATACTTTTTCTGGGGATGGGGGTTCAGGGAAGGTTTCTGCAGACTTGACGTTCCAACTGAGATCGGAAGAGTGAGAAAGAATTAATGACTAGGTGACAGGATACTGAAAAGAGTCCTCAGCAGAAGACACAGAATGAGTCCAGACAGAGATGCCCTGGAACCAGCACATTCAAGGAAACCAGAGAAAGTCAGAGCGTGACTCCAGGGACAGTGAGCCGGCGATGAGGCTGGGCAGGGACTGAGTTACATAAGGAGGAGTGATGTTCTAGACATGTAGCCATTTGCAAAGGCACAAACCTGGCAGGTCAGAAGGGAGGTTGACTCTCAACAACCTGGGTGGTGGAACCAGTACAACTGGCTGACCATCAGCCCAGCATCAAAGGCCTGGTAGGACAGAGTATGAGCTCTGGATTTGATGCTTAGAGCCAGAAGAAGGCATTGAAGAGCTGTCAGCAAGAGACCATGAGGATCACATCTGAGCTGCAAATGTTTTCTAGACGGAGCAAGATGAGAAGATGAGCTCAGCTGGCCCATGAGTGCTCCCCACGCAGACGCCAAGTGCCGCTCGGGGGTTCTGAGATAAAGATCAGACCCTGCAGTGACTGCTCTCAGAAAGCTCACAGTTGATAGCCAATGCCTCCCAGATATTAACCACTAAAAGATCTGCGCTGGTTGGGTAGAAAGTTCTAAAAGCTCTTCAGAGCAACAGGTGGGAGCAGAGAAACAGCGTTTGCCTGAAATTCATGATCTCTTTATGTAGTATTGTTGGAAATGCCATCCCAGTAGCTCTGCATTATAAAGGGAAAATAAATTAAACTTTTTATTATTGAAGGATTTTTCATCTGAGAGCTCAACCTTTCTAGCTAAATCACTGCTCTCCAGGCCTGCATAAACTAGTCTCCAAATACAGAAAAGCCAGAGAATGTCTGTGAGGGTTTCATGTCTGTGAGGGTTTCATTTCAGTGAGCTGTCACTGGCATTCGCATCTCTGTCTCCATGTATCTATCAGTCTTGGTATTGCCAGACACAGAGAGGACAAGAATTGCCGGAAACACTTGCATGTGGGCGCCATCATGTCTGTTGGTCAAGAGAACAGGTTAGGGGATGTCTTCCCCAAATGTCCTGTAATGTCAAGGTGGTCTCATCTAGTGATTCCCTTCCTAAATAATGCTTTAGCAAAGCTATGGAAATTAGTGTAGACCCATAGTATGGGGTAGGAGGGAGCAGTCAACTTAATATTAAAGAAAACAGACTAAGGTCAAAATTTTATCTTTAAATCTTCATTTGACATAGTGAAAATTTTGGTAACAAATACCTAAGTAAATGAAAAACTCGTAACGTTTTCAGAAAATGTAGAAATATATACAGCATGTACAAAGAGACAGTTCTCTTTCCTCTCTTTAATCTCACTCCAACTTGATATGTATATATTGGCATTTTTCTCTGTTTATCAATATATACACATATGTAATTTTTATTCCTTATAAAAAAGGGACCATCCTAACAAGTTATTTGAATATCATTTTCATCACTTAATAATATATCCTGAACATCTTCCCAAGGTCATCTGTGTAGCAGCATCTCATTCTTTTTAATAACTGTATAGCAAGTCACTGAACGGATTTGTCATCATTTTGTTATGTGTTCCCTTATTATGGAGCAATTTATATTGTTTTCAGGTTGGGGTTTGTTGTTTTTTTTTTTGTCTTTTAAGCAAAGCTGGAATAGTATCTTTACAACTATGTCTTTATCCATTTGTAAAATAAGATTCCTAGAAGTGGAACTGTAAGATCGTAGAGGATTCACATTTTTATATTGAAAGAAAATTTCAAACTGCCCTCTAAAAAGGGTTATGCTGATTTACTTTCTCAAAGAAATCATTTTAAATGGGGGGCAGGGGGAAGAAATGACCTAGATTTTTAGTGCCACTGACATTTACTCACATGATGTTAAGAGATTTCGGATACATTACCCCCAGGGGTCACTACTCTATCCTAGGAAGTGGGCAGAACAGAAATTGTGAGGTCATTTTCCTGCTGAGACATCTGGGAGTAGAGAGGCTGGGCCATCTGCACACGGCCACACTGGCACCCGACATGGGTGAGAAAGGTAGAGGTGAAGGCCATGGGCTCTGACGACAGACTGTTGGAGTTCAAATCTTGCCTCTTTTTTGCATCTGATGACATGGGCTTCACTTCTCTGTGATGGTTAACTTTACAGGTCAACTTGGCTAGGCCACAGTCCCCATGTATTTAGTCAATATCAGTCTCAACGTTGCTCTGAAGGTATTCTTTAGATGTGATTAACACATGAATCAGTGGACTCTGAGTAAAGCAGGTTACCTTCCATAATGTGGGTGGGCCTCATCCAATCAATTGAAAACCTTAAGAGAAAGACTGAGGTCCCCCGAGAAAGAAGAAATTTGTCCTCCAGACTCAAGCTGCAACATCAACTCTTCTGTTTCTCAGCTGGCCGGTCTGCCCTGCAGATTTTGGACCGGCCAGTCCCAACAATTGCATGAGCCAATTCCTTAAAATAAATGTCTGGATAGATACATAGGTTAGATAGATAGATAGACAGATAGATAGGGAAAGATAGAGTTGGACACACACACACACACACATGGATAGAGAGAACACACACACACACACACACCCTATTAGTTCTGTTTCTCCAGAGACACCTAATATTGATACATTCTCTAAACCTCAGTTTCCTCATCTATAAAGTGGTGACAACACTACTTACTTTGTGAGATTATGAAATGAAATAATCCATATTAATAATAATAATCCATATTAATAATCCATATTAATGTGGATGGGCCTCATCGAATCAGTTGAAACCCTTAATGAAAAGACTGGGGTCCCTAAGAAAGAGGAAATTCAGCCTCCAGACGGCCCTCCGACTCAAGCTGCCACATCATTTGCCACTGCCAGGCATATGGTCTGGAGTCCATACATGTTGACTATGATTTTTAGCTAAATGAGCTTGAACCCACTGCTCTGTTCATTACCACCCTCCTCCTCCCCCTTCCCAACACACACGCCCTCTCACACACATTCACATTCACTCACATTCTCACGCACACTTACACACAAGACCCTCTGAAAAACTCGGAGCACAAGCCCTTCCGTTTACAGACAAGACATAGAAGGAAGCCCAAGCTATGAAGAGACACATTCAAGAGATTTCTGAGCAAGGTTGAAACCCGAAGTGAGAACATGTCTATCTTCTGGAGGTTTGTTCCCTAGGCAGCCCTGCCTCCCCACTATGAGCTGGGAATTGCCAGTTGCATTCGTTTAAGCTGTTTGCTTCCCAGCCCACATAGGATATGGGCCTTGATCTCTGCATCACACAGTAGTGATGCCATGAGACTTTCATTTCTTCTGCTATGTGTCACCTTTAGTCAGGACTCTCATTGTGTCTCCTTCTTCTCCCCTGGGTTTCACTTCAGTCAGTCATACAGCAAAAGGCAGGAGGAGAGGGGGAGGAAAACTAGAGAAGGAAACATGTATCAGTGACATACTCAGCAGCTAAGCCATTACCTAAAAGCAGACAGGCCACTGCTCCACTTTGGCCCAAAGGAAGCAGGTAGGTTTCCACCACCTTTATTTTGTGATGACAGCAGGCCTGATGGAGTTAGAGCTAGTGTTGGCCCCGGGTTGCTTGTTCTCCTAGCTATAGATGGTCCTGTGTGGCCAGCAACACGTTCTGAGTCACACTCGCTCCGGCTTTGGCTTTGTGCTTTCAAAGATGCTGCGAGTATGTCTCGCTACGATCGGTCTTCAAGCAGGCGGGCTTCCCAGAATATGTCCAAATATGAAGAAGAAATTTGAAAATCGATTCTTGGTTGAATTGCCAACCCAGAGTGACATTCAAGAGAGGCTCAAATGAAAATTTATTCATAAATATGAGTATATCTTAGGGAACACATCATGGCTAATTGAAATGGCATTTTGGTATCTTCAAATTCATTGCAGATATGGAGGTGGCCACTCTCCTTGCCTGGAAGTCACATCCTGAGCAGACAGAGTGGAGGCGTGGAGGGAGATGCACACGCCCATATTTGCAGTAGATCCACCGAAAAGTACCTCTCCATTTGATGCTCAGAAACTTAAGTTTGAGGGTAAAACGTTGAGAAATATTAAATGGCCTTATTTATTGCTTGTCAACACCAACAGCGCTCAGGAGAAACTTAATACGCTCTCGTAAAATGAACTCAATTGGTAAATAAACGTTATGAATTGTGAACAGGCTTTGAAAGGCTTAAACCTTTCCCTAGTGAATACATTTCTGTTAATAATATTGCAGCTCTTAGCAAAACTCATTAAAATTAAGTCTTTTGACGAAGATCATCCTTGTGACTATGTGTAAGTCAACTAAAAGTCCATAACTAATCCCTGGTGTGGTGGAATGAATTTGGACTGGGCTGGAGGCCAGATACCTATGTCTTTGTTTACTTGTTTGTTACGACTCCTCAGTGACCCTGGCACTTGTACAGTCTCAGAGCCTGTGTGTGGCCAACTCCTCTCTTGTAAATTGAGCTGGATAAGCTATTTCCCAAACTGGAAATACGACGAGGGTAACACCTCTTTTTTATTACTTCTTTTAAAATTTAACCTGCTCTGTTAACCAGCCATCTGGTAAGTCCTTCTTGAGTAGCATCCAGAAAATGAGCAAGAAGTCCAGGGGCATCTGCAGGTCCAAAATGGTGCGGAGACCTGGAGTCTGACAAAGTCACAAACGAGGTCGCCACTCAGTGTCACAGAGACGCTCTGTGCACTTTGCTCTCAGTCCTACATGCTAAGACTGGTCATTCTTGCCCACTGAGTCAGGACTGCCCAGCCCAGGGGGCAGGACTCACTCAGGTCTTCGCTGGTAAGCTCCCCAGCTTACTGTCACATACTACCTCCAAAGAGTACCCACTGTGCTAGGGAGGCTGTGGGTAAATGAGATTCCTAGGGCTTCTGCAACAAAGCATTACAAGCTGGGGGGCTGAAACCAGGCGTCCTTAACCCCCAGGCCACAGACCAGTACGGGGCCACAGCCTGTTACTGAACTGGCTGCACAGCAGGAGGCGAGCCGCAGGCCAGCGAGCGGAGCTTCATCTGCCGCTCCCCATCGCTGGCGTTACCACCTGAACCACCCCCCACCCCATCCGTGGAAAAACTGTCACCCAAGAAACCCGTCCCTGGTGCCAAAAAGGACGGGGACCGCTGGCTTAAGCAACAGAAGTTTATTGTCTCACAATTCTGGAGGCTAGATGTTTGAGATCAAGATGTTGGCTGGCTTGGTTCCTTCTGAGGGCTGGGAGGGAGGCTCTGTTCCAGGACTCTCTCCTAGCTTCTGGTGGCTTCATGTGATCCTTGGCTTTCCGATGGCATTCTCCCTGGGTCTTCACATTTTCTTCCTCTACATGTCTATCTCTGTGTCCCAATTTCCCCTTTTATAAGGACACCAATCCTATTGGATTAGGGCCCACCGTAATAACCTCATTTGGACTTGCTTTTATAAAGACACTATTTCCAATAAGGTCACATTCACAGGTACTGGGAGTTGGGACTTTAACACCTTTTGGGGGAATGCAATTTAACCCATACCACTGGGTCAAAATGAACATCCATGTTCAGTCAAACCAAATGCTGGAGCTTCAACTCCAACATGGACCCACCACACCGGGTCTCCCAGAAACACTAGAAGCAGGGGTTGTGGTTCTGATTCTTCCTCTCATAGAAGACCCTTTGCTTCCTAGGTATAAAAGTCCACCCCCTCCTCTAAGACAGGATTATTATACCAGGCATCCCCATTGTCTTCAAAGCACTGCAATATTTTACCCCCAAGTAATGGCTGTGATGATTCGACGTACATTTCCAAAACTAAGGGGACTGTGACAGGACATACTTCTCAGCTTCGCTCAACTTTAAAAATCTCTACATAAAATAAAGATAATGGTGTCTGTTTTGACCACTTCATAAAACTGCAAAGACCATATAAGATGTTAGGGAAGAAAAAAACACAATAAACCCTAAAGAATACCTCAAGTAAACCTTTATCATAGAGCAGGCGTTGCCGAACTTTCTCTGTGGACCAGATAGTAAATACTTTGGGCTTTTTGGCCCAGGAGGCAAAACAGGGAGGGATATTATGCAAATACTTATATAGTTTTAAAACCACGTAAAAATATGAAAACTATTCTGAGGCTGTACAAACACAAGCAATGGGCCTGCTTTGGTCCTAGGACTGCCCTTTGCCAACTCTTGTTATAAAGGATTCTTTAACTGGAAAAAAAATTAATCCTCATCTGATTACTTCTATTTGACTGAGGTAATTTCATCATCTTAGTTTTCACCAGTCCCTCCCCCACTGATATTTTGAATGTTTTCTTATTAATACACTCCATTCACTTTACACCTAAACTGAGTTGTGTGTTCTGTAAATTACTTTGCACAAGCAGCTCAGGAAAGAGCCGGAGTGTGTGAAGACAGGGGATCCTGGTTTGTTTCTTCTACATCTCCCAACAGCCAAAGCAATGTTTGTCGGAGAGTCATTTATACAAATTGAACCTTATAAAAATCCTCATACGGGACCTTCCCAAACTATACCCATTGTTCTAAGCCGATTGCCAGCTCTCACTCCTCCAGCTATTCCAGTCCATCCTGACGGCCACCTTTTCTGCTTTCCCACTGAATGCATAATCCATGCCACATAATTTACAAGTTAACCCTTGATGCATTCTCACGTTCCTTTTGACTCTTCGATAAGACCAGAAACACTCCAAGAAAGGAACTGCTTATTTTTCTTTCCCTTGGAAACTAATTAACTCCATGCTAAGCCCAATCAGAGGCTGTGGGTTCCCCGATGGGCAGGACCGGCTGCTGCCCTGGTACTCCTTTATGGACTAGGCTGGGTCACTGTCCTCCCACCTCTCTGGCCCAGAGCTTCTCACCAAGGCCTGACTACACTGAATCAACAGTGATGCCATCCATGTGGGCACCAAAACTCCAGAGCTCAAAGAAGGGAACTGGTCCCCACCACTCCAGCCATGGCTGGAAGCCAGGAATCGGTACTGACCTCAAAACTGATAAATTAGAAAAAATATTAATAACTGAAAGATTTTCTTCATCACAAAGGTTTTTTTTTTTAAGTCTCATACGGGTACTTTATAATGAACAGTAATATAGTATAAATACTCCTTTTAGGTTTTACGCAAACTGTACTTTTTTAAAGTTGCTCTGATCTGATTTTTTTTTTAATTTTATTGAAGTATAGTTGATTACAATGTTGTGTTTAATTTCTGCTGTACAGCAAAGTGATTCCATTATGGTTTGTACAGGGTCTTGAATATAGTTCTCTGTGCTATACAATAGGACCTTGTTTATCCATCCTATGCATAATAGTCTGCATCCAGCACAAAGTTTTAGAGAACATGAACCAAGTTTATTGCCTAACTTGTACCCTCTCGAAATATATGAATTTCTATAATAAAGGGGAAAGCCCAGCATCTCCCATTTCACTTCAGTCTCCTCACTTGGCATCTTCTTTCTTAGAAGATATTGCAGTAATCACTATAACATTTTGAATATTAGGGGACTTCCCTGGTGGTCCAGTGGTTAGGACTCCGCCCTTCCACTGCAGGGGACCCAGGTTCGATCCCTGGCTGGGGAACTAAGATCCCGCATGACCCACCAGCGTGGATTAAAAAAAAAAAAAGGAATAAAATTTTGAAAATTAGTAGCCTGATCCTTACTATATAGTATAAGTCCCACAGCAGTGACCAATATTTCGAAGGTTGTCAAAGGAGGGGCTTAAAGCACCAGACCAATCTGTTTTCCTTGAGGGATGACTGCAGTGCAAGATTAATGAAATACTCCAAGATGTGGTAAGAATAGGTGACATCACCACGCCTTGGGTGCGGGGGAAGCCACCTGGCACGGGCACCCGTCTTGCCCCACCCCTGAGGTGTGGCAGAACACCACAGTATCGTCACACCTTCTGAGTGTGACGGCTCAGTGAAAACCAAACACTTCCAAAGGCGAAGGAGGGAAATCAATAGAGGCGCCTCAGGAAGTGATACTGGAAAATGATGTGGTGCTCCCAGAGGGTTTTCACTGCCAGTGAGGAAACACAATGAAAAAGACCACTCTTTGAAGGGATGGGGCACCCTTGCCAAGGGCGCGTGTGCACCCCCACAGCCTTGATTTTTGAGTAGCTTTTTGGGATTAGTGTCTTCTCTGGTCAATCCCCACCAGGACATTTCCCAAGTTACTCAATCTTCCAAACACTCTGAGGGTTTAGAGACAGAGCTGAAAACTTAATTAGCATGATATGTACTGTGGGCTTCTGGTATTTCTAGTAAGCTTAGGGAGCTGCCAAACCATCTTGCCAAGTTTCCTTGAGCCTGGAAAGGCCTGGGAATGCTAATCCAAGAAAGTGGCTGGCTGGTACAACAACAAGAACTAATTCTCTCACAGGCTGAAAGGGAAATGCTTCGAGATTGGGGAGGTGGGCTTTCTTTTGTGAGGGAAAAATTAGGCCTGAAGGATGTTGCCCTTGGAAGAAGCTCTAGGTGGAACTGGACAGGGTTGAGAATAGTCTGCAGGACCACAGAGACATGGGATGTAGGCACGAGGGATCAAATGCACATCTTCGTCCGCAGTAGCACCCGCCTCCTGCAGACAAGAGCAAATGTCTGAGGAGCTCAGAGAAATCGGTCCCAGTAAAATCTGTTTTCCTCAGTAAAGCTGGAGAATGCCAAGGTTCCCACACATGGTTATAGGGACAGAAATACATTATGTTCCTTGGTGAAAGCTTTGGTTTTCACACAGGTTTGATTTTATTATAGTTTATATGTAGTTCTTTAAAACTGGCACCTGACTCCTCCTTCTTTTTGTTCTACTTTATTTCTTGGAAGACTGACTAGCCGTCGTGAAGAATCTATTTCTGCAACAAGTAATTTCAAGGATCACACATAACGATATTAACAACATAATTTTAGTAAAGAAAGGAGTGAAAAAACAAAGCAAACACATCGAGCACTCTACACATGCCAGGTTCTGTTTTAAAGTATTTTGCATTCATTGTCTCATTTTTTTGAAGAAAGATATTTTCTGTTAATTTTAGAATTGAGACAAATCAGAAGAGCTATTAAATTCCCAAGGGCTGAAGAATAAATGAATAATGGAGAGAAAGGTTTATCAGGAGGGAAGGTCCTTCAGCTCAAGTCTGGCTGGATAGAGGAATCACCACTGTCTTGATTAACATGTAGGTCGATGATGGCCCTAGTAGGCATCTCAAATCCATTCTTCAAACAACGATTATCCAGAACCTCTGCATCCTCCCCTCCCCACCACGTGCCTCGCAGGAGTCTCTCATTAGAAGCAAAATGGAGGGTCAGTCATCCTTTGGCCTTTCTGAGGAACCTATACCTTGACTTCAATTTCCACCTAATGCATACTGTTGATTGGTTATCACTGCATCTAACAATCATTCATTTATTCAACCATTATTTTTTGAGTGTCTACTCTATGCCAAATATTGGGCTACATACTGTGTGTCCAAGGTACAATTGCTGCCCTCAAGAAGTCTGCTGCCAATTCCCTTCTCGCCAGGAAGCAGGAGGCAGGGATGCTGGCCAGAGCTGCAGAGTGGTGCCCAGGGAGCCACTTCAGGCTGCATGTACACGGTACTTCAACACGTGACTCCTCTACCCACACAAGAACTGGAAAACTATAACTTCTAGAGGATCATTGCCAGAAGTCAGGTAGAAGAGTCTTTGACACAGAAGAAGAATCCAATTAGTGATCAGAAAGGTAAGAAAACAAATGAAAGTGATTGTCCCCATCTTGGGCTGGAAGAGGATATGCAGGAGTCTCTGAGTCAAGGGTGCCTAGTACACAGACTTTTACTGGGCTCAGATTCCTCCATGAGCAGTGAGGGAGCTCTTAAGGATGCTGTTCATGGCACTGAGGCAGCTCAAAGGTCCAGAGAAGGCAAGAGGACAAGAAAACGATCAACCATGCTGCAAAGGAGCATGGCATATAGTCAAAGGACAACGGATTTCAGAATCAGACCAGACTGTCAATCCTGGTACCACTGCTTCCTTGGACAAGTAACTTTCAGCTCTGTGAACCTCACTTTCCTTATCTATAATAGGAATAATGTTTTTGTCGTGAGGATTAAATGAAACGATGTATATAAAGTCTCTGGCACATCCTAGATATCCAGTAAGCAGTAGTTATTTCTGTTATCTTTAAGCGTGGTAGCATAATTGCTACAATAGAAGAAAGCACCAAAAAAGCCATCTTTAAGTCTTCCCCAGGAAAATCTAGATGAGGTTTCACTGGTGCACAGCCTTGAAGAACAATAAGGAGTTCCCCGAGTGGTCATGGAGGGAAGGGAAAAGAAATCACCTGGGTGAAACATGCCTAGTGCCTACCAGTGTGGTGGGAGCACAGAGGACAGAGCACAAGAGGGAGAGCTGTGAGAGGAGAGGTGGAGCCATGGCAAGGGGCCGCACCACTAGGGGATGCGGGCCAGGGACAGGAGCTACGTCTTCCCTCACCGGAAGAGAGGGAAGGGTTTTAAGCTGGAGCCCACAAGGATCTGGTAATAATAGCCAACATTTATGCAGCCAACACTTAATTAGAATTCCTATGTGGGGACTTCCCTGGCGGTGCAGTGGTTAAGAATCCTCCTGCCAACGTGGGGGACACGGGTTTGAGCCCTGGTCCGGGAAGATCCCACATGCCGCGAAGCAAATAAGCCCATGCGCCACAATTACTGAGCCTGCGCTCTAGAGCCCGCGAGCCACAACTACTGAGTCTGCACGCCACAACTACTGAAGCCTGCGTGCCTAGAGCTCGTGCTCTGAAACAAAGAGGAGCCACCGCAATCAGAAGCCCCCACTCGCCGCAACTAGAGAAAGCCTGCATGCGGCAATGAAGACCCAACGCAGACAAAAATAAATAAATTTAAAAAAAGAATTCCTATGTGCCAGATGCTACTTTAAGCACGTTACATATATTAATTCACTTAAGCCTCACATAACCCTTTGAACTAACTACTAAGAGAACTAAGCCACAGATAGTTAATGAGCTAGCCTAGAGTACATCACACTAAATGACCTCAGATGTGTACTTAGATGGATAAGACTAAGAGGAAGGACATTTGGAGAGAAGACAGATTAGAAAAGAGAAGGCAACCCCAATGTTCACTGCAGCACTATTTACGACAGCCGAGACATGGAACCTGCCTAAGTGTCCATCGACAGATGAATGGATAAAGAAGATGTGGCACATATATACAATGGAATATTACTCAGCCATAAAAAAGAATGAAATAATGCCATTTGCAGCAACATGAATGGACCTACAGATTATCACACTAAGTGAAGTAAGCTAGAAAAAGACAAGTATCGTGATATCACTTATATGTGGAATCTAAAAAAATGATACAAATGAACTTATTTACAAAACAGAAACAGACTCACAGGCATAGAAAACAAACTTATGGTTACCAAAAGGAGGGGAGGGATAAATTAGAAGTTTGGGATCAAAGTATACACACTACTATATATAAAATAGATAACCAAAGAGGACCTTCTGTATAACACAGGGAACTATACTCAATATATTGTAATAACTTATAATAGAAGAGAATGTAAAAGAATATATATATGTATAATTGAATCACTTTGTTGTACATCTGAAACTAACACAATATTGTAAATCAACTATATTCCAATAAAAATTTTTTTAAAACAATTTCTGGCTCTTTGGGGAGAGCAGCAGATCAAAAAATAAACAAACCTGTTCCCTATGTTAAAAAAAAGAAAGAAAAGGGAAGGCATTAGAAATGAGTTAGGAGGGGCTATTCAGGTAGGAGCTGAATGCGGCAGAACTAATGGAGTGAGGGAGAAAAAGGACACACTTCAGTGTAAAATCCAGAGTATAGGGGGTCTAGTGACCAACTTGGATATGGGAAAAACTCTTGTGAATTCGGTTGGTCTTTTTTTTCTCTTTGAAATATTTCTATAACATGGTCCTTTTCCAAGGGGATGGGCTTTACAAGAAAGACAGCTTACACTTTCACCAATAACCATTCAGTTGCCCCTAACCCCCAAATCTAAACACTCAAGGTATTAGGACTTCAAAAAACATTCAACCTGGTGTCTTAGTTTTCACCTTGAAATGGAGTACTCTTCATCTAACAATAGACATGTTGTTTCTGTCTTCTAGGAGTTTCACTTTGATGTGTCAAAGGAAATGCCATGAACTCTAGAGGACAGTCATCGCTGCATGAGTGCAGAATAAACAGCAGGTGTGGCTGGGGCTTTAGGAGAGGTGCCAGGCCTCCTGTTCCATTTTCAGGGATAAAAATGATGAATATTTCAAATGCTTTGGTTCTCAGGAGTCAAAGACAGTTTCCAAAAGAGTCTGCAAATAGAAACCCAACACTTCGGAGTGAAGCTGCATCCCAGAGAGGTGCCTCTCCATGTCATGCTGACCATGATTAGGAAGCTGAAACCAACGCGCTCTTCTTTGAATCACTTGGGTGAAGCAGGTGGGAGGTAGATGCACTGTCTGTACACCTGGGTAGGTTGACGGCAGCTCTTAGTTTGAACCTTATGCAATGACCTTCCCTTTTAGAACCTTACAAACTAATAAAGATGCAAGTAAACAGGTGACCTGCGATAGCCAGCTCCAGGGGCCAGAAAGAGACAATAGCAATAACCCCTTCCGTTCTTACTGTTTTTGTATCTTTCACACAGTGGTCTCGCCGAAATGATCAAGTGCAAATTCTTGGTCCCATTGAACAACTAAGGGGTCTGAGGCTTAGACATGTCTTACCCAGGGTGACAGCATGATGGACACAGAGTGGAACAGGTCTGGCTGTAAGCCTAGTGCCTCTGCTACCAAACCATGATGAAGTGGATTGTGATGTCTTTCATTCTTCTAGCAACAGAATGCTCTCTTCCTGACAATAGAAACTTCTCGTTCCTGGAGGGCCCTACTCCCCAACTTAGGAATGGACATGTAATGTAGGTTGTAGATCTCCTCCATTTGGTTAAAAGATGGACAGCTGATCTGAGCTGGCCCATCTTCCATTCTCCTCTGTCCTCCCCATCTTTCACTTTTGGTGAAAGATGCTCTCTTCCTGCTGAGGTTGTGAAGCTGGTAGGCTGAGGGTCTTAAACATCCACTGGCCGTCCTCACCCAGGAAAAATGACTTGCAAAGAGATGGACCTGGAAATTGATCACTTTTAAGCCTCTGATTCCAGCCATGTCAGAAACTAGCCTACCCTTGGACCTTGCAGTTACATTAGCTAATAAATTATTTTTATTGCTTAAGCTCATTTCAGTGTTTTATGTTCGTTTTTGGGTTTTGATTTGGTCACTTTCAACCAAGGGTCCAGACCAACTGACGCCCAACAGAAAAACCAAATCACAACATGAGTGGCTCAGAAAAGACCTCCTGAACACGCTACGCAGTTCTCCACCCTCACTTTCCACTCCCAGGCCCACCCTCAGTGATGGTTCACCCATGCTGTGGGTAGCCTACAGCCTGGGGTTATTCCATGCCTTTCTATAACCAGAATGGTTTCTTCCTTCCTCTGTTTTGGATTCTCCAAAAGGCACACCCTGGATCAAGTCAGTGGCTGGGATAAGGGTTTCTGGGAGGTGGAAGGGAGGTGCAGGTGGGGCTATCGTGGGCCATACACGGCAATATTCGTGGAATCAGAAGGAGAGGGGTGGGTTTTGCTCATCTTACTTGTTTGTACTCTTTCTGGCTGCTTTCAGGGCCCCAAATCAATAAAGTAGAATCCTTCACAGGACCTCCATGTGGCCAGAAAGCCCATGAGGATTTGCCTATTGGAGCCCTTACCCACTCTCCTAGCATGAAGGCTAGCCCAGCAAAGACAAACTCTGTGTCCCTTCATGTCTCTCCCAAAGCTAAACAGAGACAGTGATGGGACCTAAATGTGTTTGCTTTCCCTATTTCTACCAAATATACAGTGTTTCAAAAGAAATGCCTTATGTAAACACAATAACACAACCTAATATGCACATAATGAAGTTGGAAGGAAACTGTGCCCTGTTTCACTACTACAGCTTACAAATTGCTTCTTTGGCAATGCTAAATTCTGAGAAAACTGTAGCTATTTTGAGGCACAAATTCCAGCCCCCAAACCAAAACAAATATCTTTGATTTCTTTAAATAATGACACACAGGAGGTTTGAGCCAAAGCTGTCTCATTGCCTCTCAAGAATGCACACACCCTAGTGATGGGTTTGCTGCTGGTAGCTCTGCATGTCAACTTGCACGATCTGGCCTCAAGAGCATTGCTGACATATTGTTGCTTGTTTTACTCAGGATTAGCAGAAAATTTTTGTGGGTGTTTTACGTCACTGGAGTAGGAAGCACTGAAAAGTTGTACCCGCCTGGTTGATATTTCTGGAAAGACAGCTCTAAATTATTAGAAGAAGGGAGAGGTGGGTGGCCAGGAAAGAAAAGAATGAGTAAGAATCAAGAAAGCCCCGTCAGGAAAGTCCCACATGGAAAACGGAATTGATGGCAAATGGGATTTCTTGCATGTAGCAGCATTCAGCTCTCCTGGGACAAGGAGATAAAAGTTCTCATTGTCTCAGTGGGGTGGGAAAAAAGCATGGGTTGCATCTTGGTGTCTACCAATTTGTGGAACTGCACTTTGGCAAACAACAGTGAGAGTTATTACAAAGCAGTCGAATTTCCCTTTCAGTAAACTACAGATCTGTATATCATTGGATGGAAAGGGCTAGTAGAGTTTAGTCTGGAAACATTTGGTATGAAGTTTGAGATTTTTCAGATACTGGTCCAAAGAAGTAGAACAGTCACGGAAATAAAATCTAGCCCACGTCTTTTTTTTTTTTGGCCCAAGAAAAAAACTGAAATATAAGAACGGGCAAAGGATGTGAATATACTGCTTGCAAAAGAAGAAATACAAATGCCGAGGCTCAAAACAAGCAAAAACAAGAACAAAAAACCCTGGCCTCGTTTATAAACAAAGAGATGCAATATAAAGTAATAAGACCCTATATTTTATCCATTAAATGATCAAAATATTTTTTATGTGGTAATCTCATCTTTGACAGTGTGTCAAGAGACAGGGACATTTGGATACTGATTCAATTAATACTACCATTATGGAAAGTAATTTTGCCAGTACTTTTTAAAAATGTGGCCCTTTGTCCTTGTTAAGCTTACTTCTAGGAATTTACCCTAAGGAAAATTATAAGCAGACACAAATATTTACATTCATGGTAGCACTGTTTAAATATTGAAAATGGGAAATAACACAATGTCTAACGATAGAAGGGTAAAATGAATTAAAGTTTACTCATATAACCGAATATGACAAACATGTTTAAAAGCATTTCTTCAAAAGTGTTTAGGGTCATGGGAGAACGCTAAGAATATAGCGTTAAGAAGAAAAATCCAATTCCAAAGTTGTGTTTGAAATGTTATCTCATATATAATTTATATAACATATATATATATTAAATACATATTATGTAGTAAATATTATATAGCATTACGTAGTATAAATCATGTAGTAAACACTGTATATGTTATCTATAGTAAATATTTATACATAGAAAAAATATGGGAGAAAGTAAAATTTGTTCATGGTAGTAGTTCCTGGCTGATGAAACTATAAATTATTTATATATATATTTAACTATCTGCAATTTTTAAACATTTGAGATGCGGGAAACCTATTTTAAGACAAAGCACACTTTATATGTCCTAAGTTATATCTCTAAGGTAGTCAGATAGCCGGACAGCCAAATATAATTGGGCAAAGCATTACTCTTTAACATTTTATTGTATTTACTTTTTAAAAAGCAAAGTAGAAGGGTGGGATGAAGTTGTAAAAAAAGTGTTAGACTCACAAATATGTTATATGTCATATAATATGTGTGTATATGATATACATAAAAGATTTTGATCTCTTAATAGTAAGAAGATGTGTGAGAAACAGGTAAGTTACAGATATATAAAAGGAAACTTAGAAACTCTTTGGAATATTAGATAAAAGTGAAAGTTCATAGTACCAGAAACATGGAGTATATTTGTATGAACACTATATTTAACTGTGAGCTCCTTAGAAGTCAAGCCAAAATGAGGAAACATAATGAGTTACACAGTTCTAATTATCTGATGAAAGGAAGCACACAAATATATCTGGAAAGACAGACTTCTTTTTCCTAAGGATTTCTAGTAGAAATTTGCTGTGTATATCTGTATAAGAAATGCTGCATAGCAAAACAGACATTGATCTTTGATAGAAGTCAAGGGCATCATATTAAAATAAAGCTCAATGAATATTTCTATAAGGAGTCAAGCAAACATAGCCTTGGATGTTACTTTCCGGTGAGCTAGCTTGATGCAGGAATAAAACTTAAAGAATCGAGAAAGGATTCAACTGGCTGCCACAGGCTGAATTTGGCACACAGGGTGTTTTATGAAAATTTTTAATCCATTGCCAACATTCAAAAATCAGATTTTACATAAAAATCCAGCTTTGGAGTTTCTTTTAAAAGGCTGCTATATTTGGCAAACTAAATCACTTTTTTCATAGCCATTGGATGGCCTCAAGCAGCCATGACTCCTGGGAAGGGTCATCTGTGCACTGTGATCTCAGTTAGAAGGCTTCCTTCCTGTGCCACGGTGGCCTGGCCCCTGGACGCTCGTGCACATGTGAGCCTCGATCTAGAAGAATGAACAGAGAGCATACTCTTTGGATTGTAGCTCTCAAATATAAATTGTTTCATGTTCACTAAATCTAGATAACAGTCAATTTAACATTGATTTCTCAGATGGTACATTAGAGGGCAACATAATTGATTCCATGATTCAGAAAAAGTTCATGAAATAGCACGCTGGAAGCTGCCATCTGATAGCGATTGTCTTAAAGAAGTCATGTGTTTAAGTCTGAGGGGCTTTGGAATTCCCACTTCCTCCGAAGACCAAGGTGGTTGGCATGCAATCAAGCAAGCACTGCCTCTCCCTTGACATTATTCCTTTTCCCCCTTTCTCCTGCCCCACTCTTTTGACTCTTCCCAGCACTGGTCACGAGGCATTTGTCTGAGTTTTCCCAGTAGCGGTGATGACTTTGCACTGGCCCACATGCACTCTCCCCAGTTCTCCCACCCTGCCCTCCACACAGGGTGACTCATGCTATATATACTTGTGTAAAGACAAGTGGGAATTCAGAGTTCAATTTGTGGCACAGAAATGAGAGGTGTTAGCTAATCCAGACAGAGACTGAACTATAAAAAATATATCCTTGACCTTCTTAGCCAATGTTATACCCAAACAAGTTGAGAGGTCTCCAGCCCATCTACCTACTGGACCATTTTTAGTGGTAGCAAGAAAGAGAAGTTTTCTTTAGTCAAGCAGTCTGTGGCAGAGTGTCGGTTGCATGGTTGATAGCCATCCCCTGTCCTTTTTCTTGCTTATGGTTTTGTGGGTCAGAAATTTGAGGAGGGTGAGCTGAGAAGCTCTTGCTTGGAGTTTCTCATGCAGATGTAGACAGATACTGACTGGGGCTGCTGTCATCTGAAGACCGGACATGCAAGGCAGCTCATTCTCGTGGCTGGAGTTTGTGTTGGCTGCCGGCTGAGAGCTCAGCTGGAGCTGTTGCCTAGAAAACCTACATGTGGTCTCTCCAGCATGGTAGTCTCAGATACTCAGGCTTCTTTCCTGGCAGCTGTCCTCAGAGTGCGCATTCCAAAAGAAACAGGCAGAAGGTGCATGGTCCTTTATCCTCCTGTGGCTTCAGAAAACACACAGCATCACTTTCACCACGTTCTGTAGGTGGAAGTAGTGCCAAGCATGTCCTGATTGAAGCAGGAAGAACACAGTTCTCCCTACTCAATGGGAGGAGAGTCAAAGAATTTGAAGATGAGTTTAAAATCTTCTGCCAATCGCGATGCATCGGCACATGGTACCTTCACAGATAGGCCTGCATCCACAAAGTCGTATGCTGTCCGAGTCAGCTGTTCATTTTAATGCAAGAAGGATCCATTCTAAATTCGCCAATGTTATGAGGCACTGTAGGTGAAAGGCTTCATTATCTGCTGCCTCTTTTTCCCCATGCAGAGGAACGTGGTTCCTTCTCAGGCTGCCCCAGATTTCTCTACCCTCTGTCTCTATTCCCTCTTCCTCGCGCTCTCTCTCTCTCTCTCTCTCACACACACACACACACACACACACACCCTCCCTCTCATTCTTTCTCTTCCCACCACAACTGGATCTTTTGGCTCTATGTCTCCACATACACACAACTTAGTGCAGACATGGCCATCTCACCATCGCCCTGACATTACCCAACGGAGACTAAGGACATTCTCTGGGTTGCAGTTCCAAATTCTAGGATCCAAGTGCAGACCCGTTGAGAAAGGGCATAGAAAATTAGGAAAACTAACCTACTATTTGAGTAGCAGATAACAATGAATTCTATGTAAGTTGGCTTCTAGTAACACAAAATAGCTCTTCCAATCAGCATCCCCTTCACCGGCTTTCTATTACCTTCAACACAACTGCTTGATTTGCCCTCCATCCTGCCCTCTGCGTCCACATCTTCTGTGATCCCCACAGGTAGCGATGCTTACCTGTCTTTGTTTCCTTCACCTGCACAGCTCACTGACTCCTAATACAAGCCCCCAATTCTCCTTACCAGAACACAACATCTCTGGTCATGGAAAACTCATCTCAAACATTACTTGCTCCCGAAAAATAGTTGCAAACACATGGTCAGACTGCGAGCTGGGCTCAGATATTCGTCAGCTTAAGGCAGAATCATGTTCTCTAGGGCCCAACCTCCTGGTGCCCGCTCTTCCACTATAGGCCATGTAAACTTACAGGTGTCTCCCTTGTGGCAAAAGCCCCATTTGCCATTTCCTTACATTTTATTTTTGCATGTCTTTTTTTTTTTTTTTTTTTTTTTGCGGTACACGGGCCTCTCACTGTTGTGGCCTCTCCCGTTGCGGAGCACAGGCTCCGGACGCGCAGGCTCAGCAGCCATGGCTCACGGGCCCAGCCGCTCCGCAGCATGTGGGATCTTCCCGGACCGGGGCACGAACCCGTGTCCCCTGCATCGGCAGGCAGACTCAACCACTGCACCACCAGGGAAGCCCCTTTGCATGTCTTTTTAAAGAACAATATGGAAGATAAAAATGAATCTAGCTTGTATATGATTTCAACGTTTCCAGCATAACACTGCCCCAGGCATGTGTAGCTGGGTCACTTAGTCATGGAAGTTCACAGAACTGAGGAGCTTGGTTTTATGTCCATCATTATATAGGTGCTTAAGAAATACTCAAATGACTCCTTCACTGCCTCACCCAGATAAAAAAAAATGTTGATGCAGATCATCCTCAATTATAAGAGAAAAGGATGCTGTAGTAGCAGTAGTCACGCTCCAAGTAAGGGTACATGTGCTTTGGGGTGGGATTGGGGGAGGGGGCTAGCGAACAGGAAGTAGAACTTGCAGATATCTTGTGCTGGCTTCCTTCCTAATGAGTGGAGGAAGAGACCACACCAGAATGCTGAGGATTTTGAAGAAGTCAGATACAGTACCTTTAGAATCTCGAAGCATGCAGTCTTCTCAGCTAACTCAGATTCTACTAAAACTCATAAATAATAGTATCAAATATCACAAGAAATCAGAGAACTATACTCTTTTCAGTAATTTTAACAACATGGGACATTTACTGTTCTAAAAGTCTAGACAGTATCAGCTGTCCAGCCTCAAATTCACAAAGAATAAAAAGCATCATATTCAAAACAAGACCCGATGAGTCTCTGAGACAAGGACAGTGCATGTAATCCAGTGATTAATTTATAAATATTTGAGAAACTGCTCAGCAATCCCATCCATCGCAAAGCATCTGCGAGTGGTAACGTATTTTCTCATTAATCAGACTTTAAGTCACTGTGCCCTGTTCTGATAACTTTCAATCAAGAGACTCAAACTGCTTAGGTGCTCTAATCTGGAAGTGTCTTTAGACTAAAACTTTTATTTAACCTTATATAATCTCATAAACCATAGTGAGTAGAAAGAACCCAAGACAAATACCATATCCTCCATTTTCAGCTCTTCTACTCTTTCCCTTTTTATAGATGAAATGTACATGGACATGTTTTTAGTACTGACCACACCTTTAAGAAGGATTCATCAAACTAACTGAAGAGAGAATGTTCTAGGATCAGCTACTTGGCAGGGCTGAGAGCTGTGGCTGAAGGGAAGTGGGGTTATCTCTGTCTCTGTTGTGAAGCCTCTTATCTGTATTTGGTGAGCTCAGAGGAACACCTGAGTTCAACTTCACCAATTTCATTCTTTATTGTGCTTTCAACTTCTTTCTGAAGCTAGACACATTTTACCGACTGAATAGACTGAAAAGATTGTTTCCTATAAGCAGGACATTTTTAACACTATTGCATCATGCTTTGATTTATTATTGCTTATTTCCTTATAAACCTACACTATTTGCCTCCAATCTCTTACATCACTGGCGCATAGACAAGACTAGTGTATTTTGTCTCTTTGATTTATTCTGAAAAACACAAAAGACGTTCCCCACTATACGCATTTATTTCTGTAATCAAGATTTTGAAGAATCCAGGTTCGTTGGGGGTTACTGAGAGCTTCTGAAGCGTATGTCACTGCCCTCTACCTGTTCCACCTTTCTCTTAAGATAAGTCAAGAAACACGTGATCTACCCCATGAGCAAGCCAGCAAGGATACAAGGTGGATTTACAAACAGGAAGCTACTAAATGCACATAATAACACGGACGCATAATGTATAAATGATACACAAAGGTCCAAGTCCCATCTCAGCGCAGTTACAAATAAAGGAGGAAGTAAACGTGGTGGTCAAGAGTTCAAATTCTGTGGTCAAAACCATCTGAGCACAAACCCCAGTTGTGTGATATTGGGCACAACCAATAATCTCGTCAAGCCTCAGTTTCCTCTTCCATAAAATAGAAAAATAAGAAGAGATGCCCCATGGGACTTCCCTGGTGGTCCAGTGGATAAGATTTCGCCTTCCAATGCAGGGGGTGCAGGTTTGATCCCTGATTGGGGATCCCACATGCCTCGTGACCAAAAAACCATAAAACAGAAGCAATATTGTAAAAGACTTTAAAAATGGTCCACATCAAAAAAAAATTTTTAATTAAAAAAAATAGATACCCCATACAATTATTGTAGGAATTCAGTAAAATAAACTAACATATTCCCTGTACACAGTAACCATTTTTTACAATGCTGCTGCTGCTATATTATAAAAGGTAGAATGAAGTAATGGTTTATTGTAATTGTTCAACAAAAATTAGAGCAAAGAGAAAGTAGTAATCATGTAATTCATGAAGACACTTTTCTCCCATCACCTTCCTCTTTCACAGAACACAAGTAACAATGTTCTCAATCTCAAATGTGATCTCTCTGTAAAAGACCGCTGCCCATTGTTGTAAGCATCGAAACTGACAGGATGAAAACTTCCCTTGATTGCGACACATCTTGACCGCCACACACACGTATCCATACAGTGGCACATACAGTACCAGCCTACTGCCCCATTTCTTTGCTCTCCTTGACAAGGAAGCTCTCGAAAACAACCTTCTGTGTTCACTAATTCCATTTCCTCCCCTCCCACACTCTGCAGCCCATTCTTATTGCTCTATCATCAGCACCCTTCATAAAAACCGAATGCAGTAGTATGTACCACAATCAGCTGTAGCCTCCACATTGCCAAACCTAATGTTTAACCTTCAGCCACCTTCTGACTTGTTCTCTCAGCAGCGTTTGCCATGGTTGATCCCTTCCTTCTTCACCTTCTTCACCTTCTTCACTTGGCTTTCAGGGCACGCTCTCTTCTGGTCTCCACCCACCTCACTGGCCAGCCCTTCTCAAACTCCTTTGTCATCTTTCCCAGAGTTCAGTCCTCTGCTCCCTTGTCTTCTATCTACATTCACCGCTTCCGTCTTATCTTCTAGTCCCATGGCTTTATATACCGTCTATAACTTACGGCTCCCAATTTTTATATTTCCGACGTTGATCATGCACGTACTGTCCACGTTCTTATGTCTTCCAACTAGACATCTCCATCCAGTCATCTAACAGAAGTCTGAAACTTAAAACGTTCACATGACCATTTGATTACCCACTCCTCCCCCAAATAAAGCAAAGCCTTTACCTGCTTTAGTCTCCTTCGTCCCAGCCAATGGCAACTCTATCACTATCGTTCCAGGTGCTCACGCCAAAGCCTTCAAGTGGTCCTTGCCTTCACTCTTTCTAGCACACCTCATATCTAATACTTCAGCAAATCTTGAAGACCTCACCTTCAAAATATACCCAGAATTCCACCACTTCTCACCTCTTACCACTAAACTCTGATCCAAGCCACCGTTGGGTCTAGGTCATTGCAACAGCTTCCCAACTGCTTTCTTTGCATCCACCCTTGCCCCAGCATCCTCTTGTCTCACGGTAGTGAGAGGGAACAGTTTAAACATGTCAGAACAACCCTCTGTCCAAAAACTTTGGGGGCTTTCCATTCCACCCAGAGGGAGTGATCTGGCCCTGGTTCCCTCTGCAAAGTCTATCTCCTACCAGTATCCTGCTCTCTTGGCTGTCTCAGCAGGACCATTTCAACAGCCTCCTGTTTCTCTGCTTCCTATCTTGCCCCACTCCCCTCAGTCCTGCTCTAATCTCATTGGCCTCCTTTCTATTCCTCAGATACTCTAACCCACCCTTTGCTACAGGCCTCTTGCATTTGCTGTTCTCTCTGCTTAGAAAAATCTTTCCTCAGATAACCCATTTGACTTGTACCCTCTTCTCCTCAGGTCTCTGTTCAAACATTACCTAATCAGAGGGACCTTCCTCGACCATCCTAAATAAAAAAAGCAATCTCTACCCCAATCACTTCCTATCCTCTACCACACCGTATTTTTCATTTTAGCACATAGGAACACTAGACATGTTATATGTGTTTATTTGTTTACTGTCTATCTGTCCCCCCAGGAAGGTAAACTCCATAAAGGCAAGGACTTAATTCTAATCACTGGTTCAGTCCAGTGCATAAAAATGTGCCTGGCCAACAGTAAATGCTCAATAAATATTTGCTGAATGGATGAATCAATCTATGAATCTGTGAATAAATGAATAAATAAATGAATTGGCATTCCTCTCAATGCACAATTTGTGGTAAAGTTTTTAAAAATTAAAGGAGTAGGTCAGACTTGGGTGAGTTAGAAAAAAATGATAGTAAAAAAAAAATCATTGAGGGGCTTCCCTGGTGGCGCAGTGGTTGAGAGTCCGCCTGCCGATGCAGGGGACACGGGTTCGTGCCCCGGTCCGGGAAGATCCCACATGCCGCGGAGCGGTGGGGCCCGTGAGCCATGGCCGCTGAGCCTGCGCGTCCGGAGCCTGTGCTCCGCAACGGGAGAGGCCACAGCGGTGAGAGGCCCGCGTACCGCAAAAAAAAAAAAAACCAAAAAACAAAATCATTGAAATTGGTTAATTGTCCAGCTGATACGATTAGAAGCTGATCTTTTCATTGCTGACATTTCCAATCAAAGAATCACTCCCCTGACTAAAACCTACCACCAGGCTGAGTCACAGGGGACGAACTGCTAGGCCAGTTTTTCTCCTGGGTGATCTGAATGACTCAAAGTGCCAATGACAATGGCGGCTTTATGTCCCAGCAGCTCCACTTGGAAGCCTGGAATGAACTGCCCGCTTCATTCAAGTACATCTTGCTCCACATGGTTAACTGGAAATGTTCATTCCTTGAACAAGATTGCTGCCATGGCTTTTGTCATCCACTCGCTGTGAGACTGATTTGAATGTTAACATTTTTAAGTGAAAACACTTTGATGCTAAACAAAACCATCTGAAGACTTTCAAATGTCTGGATATGATATTTTGTGGGGGGAAAGGCAACTTAAGTCTTACTAATCATGAACTAAATATACACGATTTTAATTGTCAGGAGTCCAAACGTATCCTAAGCGTAAGAACATCTTACCAAACGCTAAGTATTGTGGCATGCTCTTTGAATTTGTGTCTCACATATTAACAAACTATGCTAAGCTTCTAAGGCATGAAAACTCCCTCCCCCGCCCTGCCAACTGCAACTGCGTAAAGTGAGATGAACAATAGTGAGGTACGCAAGCTGATAAAGAAGGTGTTAAGGGTTTTATTATTACTTATTATCATCACCATTTGTTTTGGAAAAAACACTTTTAAAATATTTTTAGTGAGTTTTGGTACTATCTTCACAATCGATTTATAAATAAAAGGGACTGAGTATTTCTACAGATTATCAGGAAAACAAAAAGAGGAGAAAGTAAATGGCTTATGTTGTTATAACCAGGTTTAAAAAAAAAAAGGTCTGGATAGCCTTGGGTGATAGTCTAAAACTGCACACAAACCACTCCTTTGTGTGAGCTTCCCCTCGCCCCCCATACGCGGGCCTCTCACTGCTGTGGCCTCTCCCGTTGCGGAGCACAGGCTCCCGACGCGCAGGCTCAGCGGCCATGGCTCACGGGCCCAGCCGCTCCGCGGCATGTGGGATCCTCCCGGACCGGGGCACAAACCCGTGTCCCCTGCCTCGGCAGGCGGACTCTCAACCACTGCGCCACCAGGGGAAGCCGAAGCCCCCTTTGTGTGAGTTTTTGACCTTGCCTTTCAGAAGATGTTCAGATTGTTACATTTTCACCTCCAGAGAGGAGAGGAGTTGAGCAGCTTGGGATACCCAGGTAAACTTTCTAAGGTAGTTTCTTCAATTTCTCCCAACCTGAGATATTGGTTTGCCACTTCCTGGAAAATTTGCTTTTAGGTCTATAAAAATGAGACCACAGCTGGCAACAATGAGCCGGGAACTGGACAGACCAATGCAGAGTGCTGTGCTAAGTTCCTCAACAATATGAAGAGAATTTGTATACTCCAACATGATCATTTTAAAGGGCGACATCTATTGACACTCAGTTCTCTGGGTGGATCAGAAGGTCCCCTTAGATCAAGTGAATTAACTTGTTTTATTCATTGATGGTCCCAGTGCAACATTCCACAATCTTTCTCCTACGTAGTCATAGAATCTTATGCCTGAGAGACTCATCGACTCCAATCCTATTCCATCCACAGGGAGGCATTGATCAGCTACAAGGCAACATGTTGGATACTTGGAGATGAAAAGACACAGTCCCAGAACATCACAGAGCTCCCAGTCTAGTGGATAAAATCTTTATCACAGTGCTGCTGGGATCAAAGGAAGGCGTTGCTATGGGTGCAAAGATGGGGCCACAGAAATCTGCGTGTGGCTTTAGAGGGAGAAGGTACAGCAAGGACAGGGAAGGCTTTCCGGGAGATTGGCTCTTAAATCTTCAAGAACGAGTAGGAGGTGACCTGACAATATGGATCTAGAAGTGGAGGAGGACGATTTATAAGGAGAAGACCATCTGAGCTGTGCTGTCCCAGACTGCAGCCACTAGCCACTTGTGGACATTTAAGTTACTGAAAAACCAATAAAATACAAATTTTAGCCTCTCAGTCACCCTAGCCACATTTGACGTCCTCGGTATCTACACGTGGCTGGTGTTTACCATAATGGACATCCTTACAGAAAGTTTTACTGGAGAGTGTAAGCTCTGAACAAAAAGAAGAGTGAAAGCATAGAGACCTAAGCAGAGGATGCTGGTGGGAAGAGCTGCAGTGGGTTGAGTACAGCTGGAGGGCAGGGAATCCTGAGAGGGTACCCAGGTGATGAGGTGGGAGGCACCGGCCAGCACAGGCAGACCAAGTTCCTTGGCTGATATCACAAAATGTAGCAGGATTGGAGTTTTGGCAGGTTCTGCCTCTTGTTATCAACCAGTCACTGCAGCATGGGAAACCTGCACGGCCAAAACATTTCAACAAGCCTCCTTAGTTCACCCATTGTGTTTATGAAACCATATGACTTCTGGTAATGATGGCAACTTACCACATCATGAAAGCGTTACTTTTCCTTGAAAAAAGAAGATTGAATTTTTTATTTGGGCATCTTATCCCTCTTTCTTTTCTTTCTTTCTTTTTTTTTTTTACTATATTTTTAAAAATCAGTTTAATATTTTGCCCTTAAAAAACTGGGTTTTTATAGTTTCTTGGGTCTACAACATACAGATTTTGGTAGAATCAAGTTTAGGCTGTAGGAACACACGATCACGCTGTTAAGAATTCAAAATGATTATAGATAAGCTACATCCAACCTTACCAAGCATTTTTTTTCCTCAAACAATTAAAAAAAGATCAAAGTGAGACTTTTAAAATAGTATCAATTTGGAACCACATAGGATTTCATCGGTCATTTAGAATCCCCTCTCCTATAATCCTCAGCTTTCTTAGCAGACCGTGGGAGGGCACGAGAGACCGGGGCCAAACATCTGTCACTTAGCTAAGTAGCCTTGGTTCAGTCCTTTACCATCTGCAACCTGTTTATTCATGTGTAACAAGGTGTTAAAAATGCCTCTTGAGAGAGTGGCAGAGACTAAGTAAATTAATATATGTAGAGCACTTAGCACGTAAGATCACTCTATGTGTTTGCTGGGGAGGGTAAAGGGATGATGGAGGCTGTTGGCCAGGCTATTTACATACCCTGATGATGCTACAAGTTTGTTCTAATACTTCTGGTATTGTTTCCTGAAATGGGTTTTAAAACTCCTTGCACCAAAAATGCACATTAAAGATTATGAAGTGACAAAACCACCAAAAATAAATAACTCCCATTTATGCCAGACACCAGTGCCCAGCACCTACAAAGCTTTCCCCAAATGGATATTTATCCGTGAGATTCCCAAACTTTCTCATTCACAGTATGCTTAATGACTCAATAATTTTTCTCACAGGATCCTACACCAAAACGTATACTTCATATTTTTGTTAAATAGTTAGGGCCAAACAATAATAACTCATGCAGCACTCAACAGCTGTTACTGTGTTTCCTAAGACAATTTAAAATAAGCCACAGCACCCTTACGACTTCATTGCAACATCCCAGGGTATCTTGGTACATAGTGTGAGGAACCATGGGTTCCACATTTTACACGTTAAAAAGCACTTTCCCAGCATAATCAGCTCACTTATCTTCACCACAAATACTGTGAGACACTATGTAGATGAGAAAACAGACTACAAGGGTGAGTTCAAGATTGCACAGCTAGGAAGTTGCAAGTCAAGAAGCGAGTTTCCTGAATTCTGACTCCTGAATCTTCCCCCTGATCTCTATGCTCTTCCTTCCTCCACTCAGAATGTCAGCTGCATCTTTTATTCACCTTCATTGTTTTCCAGTATTGTTCCCCACAAAAACTTAGTAGACTAAGGTAATGTAAGAAATATTTCCATGCCAGGATACTCCTTTTTAAATTTATGTTTTAATTCCTCAACTAGACAAAGTGTTATTCTGAAAAATTATTTTATAGTAAGTGAACCTCCACCGAAAATTTTTTTAAATGGCAGCAGGTGTACATATGTTTCAGGATACAGTAAAGTTCAGGTTTCAGGTGAGATAATAGAAAAGTCGTCTTGCAAATTAGAGAATGAAAATAGTAATAATAGCTCACAGTTATTGACAGATTAACACGTGCCAGGCACCTTACTGTATGATTTACAAAACGAAACCTTTCCAATAACTCTATGGTGTCGGTGTGATTATTATCTACATTTTTAAAGGCGAGAAACTTGAGGATCAGAGGCTGCAACTTAACCAATAAACAGCAGAAAAAGATCTGGAACAGCCAAAATAATCTTGAAAACAAGCTGGAGGACCCACACAACCTGATTTCAAGATTTACTATAAGTTACAGTAATCAAGGCAGTGTGATACTCACCAAAGGATAGACATATAGATTAACTGAACAGGATAGAGTCCTTAAACAGATTTAAACAGTGGGTTGAATGGAGAAGTTTCTCCTTTTCAACGAATGGTGATAGAACATCCATATGCCAAAAAAAGAACCCCCAACCCACACCTAGTACCATATACAAAAATTAAATTCATGAGAGATCATAGACCTAAATGTAAAATCCAAAACTATCAAACTTCTAGAAAAAAAAAAAATAGGAGAAACTTCTGTGACCTTGGGACCCACAATAATTTCTTACATGGAGCACAAAAAGCATGATTTATAAAAGGAAATTAATAAACTGGACTTCACCAACGTTTAAAAGACACTACTTAAAAAATTAAAACACTCTGTGCTTCCACTGCAGGGGGCACGGGTTCGATCCCCGGTCGGGGAACTAAGATCCCACACGCCGTGTGGCCAAAAACAAAACAAAACAAAAATTAAAACACAAGCCACAGACTGGATGAAAATATTTGCAACACACATCTGATAAGGAACTTGCATCTAGAATTTATAAAGAATTCCCAAAACTCAATAATAAGAAAACAAACGACCCAATTTTTAAAGTGGGCACAAGATTTGAACAGTTTATCAAAGAAAATATGTGGATGGGAAATAAGCACATATAATGTTCAAAATCCTTTATCATTAGGGAAATACCAACTAAAACCACAATGAGATACCATTACACACCAATTAGAATGGCTTAAGCTTATAAAACTGAGAAAACCTCAGTTTTCAAATGCTGGTGAGGATTGAAGATGTAGAGCAATTGGAACTCCCATGCGCTTCTGGTAGGAAGGCAAAGTGGTGCAACCACTTTGGAAAATAGTTTGCCAGTTCCCACTCCTACGTATTTACTCCTCAAAAATTAAAACATATGTCTGTATAAAAACAAAGGTGTATTGCAGTTTTTTTCATAATCACCAAAAAACCATAAACAATTCAAGGTCCTTTGACTTGTAAATGCATAAAAAAAATTGTGTTGCAGCCATACAGCAGAATACTCCTCAGCAATGAGAAGGAATAAATAACTGATATACACGCACTGCCACAGCAATTCTTTTAATCCTTCATTTCCCTTAGAATCGATCTTACAGACCATCACTGCTGCCATCATATTTGTCATCATACTATTATGTAACTGCATTTTTATAATCACATATATTCTAATCTTATTTTACAAATAGGCTACTCACTTGAATTGTATTTGGCAAACGTTCTAGTCTCCATGATGGGATTCAGGAGATACACCCTAAGCATCAGCAACAAACGCCAAACCACTTGCCCGATCCCATCGCCTACATATTGATCTTTGCCAGTTTCTATTTCAGAAGGTGAACTTACCTTTTTTTTTTTCAACTGAAATATAGTTGATTTACAATATTGTGTTAGTTTCAGGTGTACAGCAAAGACATTCAGTTATATATATATTTTTTCAGATTATTTTCCATTATAGGTTATTACAAGATATTGAACATAGTTCCCTGTGCTATACAGTAAGTCCTTGTTGTTTATCTATTTTATGTATAGTTCTTTGTATCTGTTAACGCCATATTCCTAATCCCCGCCCTTTCGCTGCTGGTAACCGTAAGTTTGTTTTCTATGATTGTGAGTCTGTTTCTGTTTTGTATAAAGATTCATTTGCATTATTTTTTGATTTCACCTATAAGTGGTATCATGATATTTTGTCTTTCTCTGTCTGACTTACTTCACTTAGTATGATCATTTCTAGGTCCATCCATGTTGCTGAAAATGGCAATACTTCATTCTTTTTTATCGATGAGTAATATTCCATTATGTACACACACACACACACACACACCCCACATATTCTTAAGCCAATCGTCTGGAAGGTGAACTTATCTTAAAACTGTTTTCAAATTTTCCTGGAGTCTCACCGCAAAAAGTATGAGACAAAGTCCCTGCTACCGTCTAATCTGGGAGACAGAATTCATGACTTTTCTTGGTGAACCCAATTTCACATCATTTTACCCTTTGTAAGAAAATTGACTGATTAAATAACTTAACTGTTATTAATTCAGTAGTATTTCATATGAATGAATTGATATATCAGGAAAATTTTTCTTTATTCAATTGTATGTTCAATTTTTCATGAGGGAAACGTAATATATGACATTGTATAATATATGATTTATAATCCATATCGTTCAGAACACTCCAGTCTCTTAATATAAAAGTAAAATTATATGCTCCCTTTGGGGATGCTTCTTTTTTTGGGAACCCAGCTACAATGATGTTGGGAAGCTCAAGAAGCTGCCCATAGAGACACGAGTCCAAAAGAACCCTCCTCTCCCTCTTTCTGCAATTCAATCCATTCATGGCAGTGAACTAGATTTAACCATGCAGACATCAGTGCTGCAACCCAGCAGTTTTGAAACTTCTTAGCCTCAAGATCTCTTTCTTTGCATTCTTAAAAATTATTAATGATGTCATATGTGTTTGTTCATATGGGTTATATCTAGTGATACTTACTTTATTAGACATTAAAACTGAGAATTTAAAAATATATATGTTAATTCACTAAAAACAATAAAACTATTACGTTAGTATTAATAACATATTTAATTAATGTTCTAAATCTTTTACATGTTAATATTAGTGGCAACTCTATTTCCCAAAAATTGTCTTAGTGAGGAGAGGGGCATTGTTTCACATTTTTGGCAACTCTCTTTAAAGCAGGGCTTCATAAGTGACAGCAAGATTATCATATCCACTTGTGCATTCAGTCTGCTGTGATATCACCTGTCAGGTAGCCTCTGGAAAACTCCACTCTATACTCGTGGGAGAGTGAGAGTGATAAAAGCACATAATGCCTTAGCATTGCTAGGTAAATAGCTTTGACTCTGTGGAATCCCACACTTTGAGAACCACTGCCTTGAGGAATGGCAATGGAATCATCTCCAGGAAGGAACCAGGTCCCTGAATGGCTGGGCAGAGCACAGCCTTCTGCCGACCTGAAACACCCACCAAGCACTATATTAAAGAATCTGCTGGGGTGTCCATTATACAAATATTCTCCCACTATGACCTCAGGAGAGAGGCCTCCAGGACGCTGCTATTCCTTATACCACTCAGCCTACTTAGCCAGCCTACAACCCAGATTCACGCCCTGGTCTCTCAGTGTCTGATTCCCTATTTTACTTCCAATGGCCACCACAGAGCCAGGGAGAGCCCCTCTCCTCCTCCCCAGGACCCACCCCAAACTTCTTCATGTCTCAGAGTCAAGATCAAATACATCAAATACAATACCTAGCTCAGAAAGAGGAAGTATCCACACCTCCATCCCAAATTGAGGCCTTTCTCTCTGAGGTTTCATCCTCGGCCTCAATTTTAAGCCCTCCTCAGAGTGACTGATAGTGGACATAAGCATTCCCCTTAAGATAACCATCACCCTCATCCACAGCGTGTGTTCTGGCCTTGAAGCCTGGAAAAGATAGCCTCTTAACAACCGACATTGATATATTACTCAAAGTCTAGATTACACAGTCTTTACCACTGTCACCTTGTTAAATAGCCACAAAGATAAATAACAAGAGCATTGACAAGGGCAAGTTAGTGATATAGACAACTGATTCTGTGCAAAGGGCAAGTTAGTGATATAGACAACTGATTCTGTGCTATCAGACTACAGTGATGGGAGGGATAGAGCGATCTGTTCGTGTTTTTCATGACATTGAAGGAATTTAGTAGATCCTGACTAACACTGGTGTAAAGAAATAACAGAATAGACCAGACCAGAGTACAATCCATGCCCGAGTTCATAATGAGTTCTGCCACTTACTAGCAATGACTTTGAGGAACTTACTTAAACTTTTGACTGCTCAGTTTCCTCATCTGTAAAGTGAGAATAATAGTTTCTACCACATAGGATTATGAGGATTTCGTTGGTTAGTATTTTTAAGGTACTTAGAACAGTGCCTGGGACATACTAGATACTAAAAGTATTTGTTAAACATGATACACAAGGTGTGCGTATGCGTGTGTATACTGGGTCATGATGAAAAGTTTGGAAAAACTCAAAGCTAGAGGAAGTAAGACATAAACTTAACTTCAGCAGACAGATAGGATATAGACAAGCAAAAGGAGTGTGTGTGCCAGGGGTGGGGTCAGGGTTAGGATGCATGGAGTGTAGGGGTCTGGGTTTAAGTCTCTCTTCCCACAGTCTGGGAATTATCAAGGGAGGGGAGGAGAACATTAAGAGGGGAGAAAGTTGCTGTTTTACCTAATGTAGAATTCTTTTGCACTCAATTCCCTTTATCAGGACCCAGATGTTTTAAAAATGATGCCAAGCTGTGATAAAAACAGATGTACATGCAGGAAATACAGCACATCTAGCCAGGAAGACTGTTGGGTAATTCAGTTTGTTAACGACAAGTATGGTGTAATAACCATTTGTAGGTAATCATTAAGATATATCCCCAACAATCATTTCTTATGGTTGTTATTGTTTTCAAATTTTTCATCTCTAAAAAAAAACCTCTTCAACCCACTTACCCATCTGGGCTGACAGCGAATTACAGTTAGTTATTTAATCCCAAACTGACACAAGGAGGGGCGACAGTATGGACTGAAGATCTTCACTCCCTAAAAGTTGGAACTCAGCACAGAGAGGATGTCTGTGACTTCCCCTAACCCACACAACAGCGTTGCTAAGATCACTCTGAATTGGTTAAACCCATCCAACGTAGATCACTAGGCAGGATTCTAAACCTGACCATCTTGACATGAGTGTTCATCTGATGACTCCTTATTTGTGCGATACATAACCATCCAAAGCTGATCTGTTACCGAGCTGGGGATGACAAAGATAGAGGCTGGCTGCATCCAACTGCACTTAATCTCAGCGCCCATGAAAGATCCATTCATTCAAATCAGTTCAAAAACAAACCTGCAGGGAAATTCTGTACTGGTGATATAACACTATGATTCAGAATGAGAACTTAAGGAACCTGAAGAGATCATCATCAAGCAGACTGTCTTGAGGGAGGTAATGTATTATTATAATCCCCATTTTACAGATGAACCAACATAAACCGAAAGAGATTAAGCAACTTGAATCATGAAATGAATAAAGGGCGAGGGAAATGTAGTGCCCACAGCCAAGCATCCCAGAGTGTTCCTGGTGCTGTGTTGCTTGGGGCTTTCCCCATCTTAGTTTCTATTATTCAAGAACATAGTTTTACAAATCACGTATCAGCTACATAAATAGGTACCTGACCTGAAAGAGATATGTGTCAATTACCTGTAGGGCTGGGTGGCCCGAATTACAGTCTATGTGACTGAATCCACTTGGCATGATGTGAGTATACACTCACTGCACGCTTCACACATAAGCTAAACAATAACAAAAAATACTTTCCTTCAGATTGTCTGGTGACTCAGGTAGGGGACATCCACGAAACTCATGGTTAGGGAAGATGAACAACAGGTCTGTCAACATTATACTCCGTGGAATGTCAGTCACAGCTTCTCATGGAGAAGCAAGTTGTTTTGGTTTTCTTAAATGACATATTTGCAAGTAGTTAGGAAGGGGTGTGCCTATTCAGATCTGTGACTGGGACACCAGGAAGGCTAGCATTAGTGTGAAACCCATGAGGCAATGACCTTAAGTACAGGTGGTTGCCATGATGTCTATTATTAGGATCGATGAGATACAGTCAGAAGCAATGTTGCAAAATGGCAGGATGAAAGGCCAGTTTCCCCCGACAAAGTGCAAAGGCATGCTATAAACACTTGCACGAACAAAACAGCCTTAGCAGCAACGGCAACCAGGAGAAAAATTAGAGGAGGTTTTCCACAACAAAGGAAGTATTGTTCTCCTGTAGTCACCCTTAAATTCATCCTTTGTTGAAGAAGAAAGACACTTAGGCTCCAAGAAAGAACTGTGGCATCCCACCCAGCAGTCTCCCTGTGGGCCAAGTGATGGAATAAATGGATTTAGAGTGAACTGTTCCTTCTGAAACTGGAGATCCCACATTTTTAGTTCAATAGCAAAGCATTCTCCAAGAAACAACGAGGTCCAGTAGGCCAAGCCAACAGCTGGTACGGCAGATACGGGCAGAGTCGATTCTCTCCCAGAGACTGGTACCCTGTCTGACCTGGGACGGGACAACTATCTCAGGTCTCCCATTTCCTAATCTCCATAGTGGGGCTCCCCATGCTGGCATCTGGTGATGGTTATCACTACAGACAAGCACATAGCCCTTCCACGAGACTTCTTTTTCCAAGTTCTGGAAGCCAAAAACCTGTTTGCTAAGGGAAATCAAAAGCTTGCAAGAAAACACATACTGGTTGTGCAACAGACATAGATGGTGCCAGACAACTGTCTGGGTTCATGTAAAGTCAGAGGGGGAATTCCACAAACAGGGATAAGAGGGAATCTCGGTAAACCCTCCTGCTGCGGAGGCCTTCATCACCCTATGACTCCACAGATACTCTCTCTCTGCCCCACCCCTGCCACCCGTTGGGACATTAACCATCTCTGCCATGGCATTAAGGTGTGCCTGGTCTAATTCCTGCCTTCTCAGTATCAAAGTCCATGGCATTCAAAAACGTTTATTAATTCAACAATAATGTCTATTGAGCACCTCTTAAGTTCTTTGGCCGAATGAGATGGGATGTACGAGTCATAATATAATAATTTAGTCCACCTGAACAGCATGCTTGGCACTGAGGGTGTAAAAGTTGAATAAGACATGGCCCCAGGTTTCCAGGGGCTCACAATCTAGTGAGGAGCCTGACAGGTAAATAGATAGCACAAGGTCAGAGGTCTACAGGAGGCAAGCAAGAGCCTGTAGAAGTCATGAGAAATTTCCTGCACTGCTAAGGTGTGTGTATGCCATTTCTCGTGCCTGTTCTTTAACTGGCAGAAATCCTCGAGGAGATCACGTTGTCTTCTGAGGGTCCCCGCCCCACACCCCCTGATCTGGTCAGGTAAGAATGAAAGAAAATAATTATAGGTGGGGTTCTGAGTGATATAATTCGGGGTGTAATTTCAGTTAAGCTAGTAAAGCCCATCTGTGAAAAGAACTTCCTGTAAACAAGGCACCATGACTGTCTCCAACTCATGATGAATAAATGAAGTAATTTATCGCCACAGACACATTGCCTGAAAGAAAGTGGCTCGCACAACAATATGTTCTTTTATTTTTCCTCTTCTGGGGTGTGGTTAGGTGACTTTCCCCTGGTTAAGGGACTTTCGGGTCTGGGTACATAAGGTTAAGTGCAATTGTAAAGTTGAAAGAACCCAGCCAGGAAGTATTTACGATTTGATAGGGAAAAAAAAAAAATCCCTTGATGTTACGAAACTAAAAAAAAAAAAAAAAATACACACAAACTTGGTGAAAACATTTTTAGCTCATTGACTTACATTTTAAATCCTGTGATTATGTTTTAAGATATCTTATTGGGAAAGCATTTCCCAATACTTTCTTATTAACAGATATTGTATAAAACACAATTACAATGAAAGATAACATGTTGCTTTACTTCCTCACCTCCTTTCCAATCTAGACTCTAGACGACCCCATTGTTAAACAAAGGCCTATGAATATCGACATGTTTGTTCCATTCTCCTCCTGAGCTTTGGGCTCCAGATCTTCCAATTCTACACAGATAAAGGTTCTTAAACTCTGTAACGTGGTTTCCTTTGCTACGGTTTCTCCTTCTGCTTAGAATAATCAAACACTGCTTTCCTTCCCCCTCAGATTTTAATTGAGTAATTTAAAAATTAAATCTGAAAATTAGCTTCAAATTTAAACCTGAACTTGAAAATTCAAAGGAAAGTATTTGTGGTTTGAAATTCTCTCTAGAAGTGAAGGTAAGGCTGGAGGGAGACAGAGACCTGGGGGAGGAGGTGAATCCACCTTCCCCCGCCCCCAGTCTTCTCCCCAATCTTGCTTCTGTTATTAAGTTCACTAACGCTCCTTTTTGAAAAACAAATTAGTTAATTACAGGTGACAGATTTATAGAAAATAATGACCAACAGTCCTTTCCGAATTAGGGCAGGAGTAAAAGGCAAGAGGGAGGATGGAAATTCCTCAATTTTGTTACTACTGACTCTCTACAGTTGCTTTATTGTGTGCTCTTGGCTTTTCCCTTTTGCAAAAAAAAAAAAAAAAAAAAAAAAGGGCAGGAGTAAAAGGCAAGAGGGAGGATGGAAATTCCTAAAATAATAACCACTAATACATTGTGTAGTGCTTACTCTGTGCCAGACACTCTTCTAAGAATTTTATATTTATTAATGTACTTATATCTGGGAGGTTGAGTACACTATTAACCACATTTCACAGGTGAGGAGATGAGGCACAGAGAGGTTAAGGAGCTTACCAAGGACACACAGCTATTAAGCTTATATTTGAAGTGAGGCAGGGCAGCTCCAGAATCTGTTTTAGTTTGTTTTGTTTTTTAACCATGAGGCAGCATGACCTCTTTACACTTTAACCCCCGTTTGGCAAGAGCTTACGGAGCTGCCTACGCATAGTAGGATGAAGGGGAGGATAAGCAGGGCTGTTCACAGGAAGTTAAAACAGGGCGGGGCTGAGGGAGGGACCACCACCAGCTGAAGGGCAAAGGGGCTGCTCACAGATTGTCTGGGTTTCCCATTTAAAGAGTCTGGAAACAAACCTGATTGGGAATATTTAGGGAACTCTGGAGGCAGAGCTTCTAAGGTCTTTTTTTTTTTTTTTACGGTATGCGGACCTCTCACTGTTGTGGCCTCTCCCGTTGCGGAGCACAGGCTCCGGACGCGCAGGCTCAGCTTGCCCCGGACTGGGGCACGAACCCGTGTCCCCTGCATCGGCAGGCGGACTCTCAACCACTGCGCCACCAGGGAAGCCCTAAGGTCTTACTTTTCTGAAGCTGGAGGGTGGCTTGGAGCCTCCCCAGAGAGTCTCCCTGTAGAGCAAGCCGCATGTAAGGAGGTGCTTCCAGCTCCAGGTTCCCAAGCTGCCCTCCTTCAGCTCCGAGCTGCAAGGGGAGACCTGAGCGTAACTGTTCCCACCCAGACTTGAGCTTTGGTCAACAGACAGTTTCTCCCAGAGCAGCAGCCATATCAGAACCCACGCGGAGGCCCTATGCATCTCTTTTCACTCCCTCTTTCTTTTATTATCGTCTTGGGAACACACCTTGTCCTTCTCCATCATAGAACGAGCAAACATCAGCCTTGGAAGGGGCTGGGTGATGGTCTAGCTGGGGGAGAGGAGCAGAGGAGATTCTGGCATTGTTCTAAAGGAGATGTGGGGGCTTCCCTGGTGGCACAGTGGTTGAGAGTCCGCCTGCCGATGCAGGGGACACGGGTTCGTGCCCCGGTCCGGGAGGATCCCATATGCCGTGGAGCAGTTGGACCTGTGAGCCATGGCCGCTGAGCCTGCGCGTCTGGAGCCTGTGCTCCGCAACGGGAAGGAGATGTGGATTTTTAAGAGGTTTAAAATTGTTATGCTGGTCCCACTCCTTCACTGCATAGCCAGGAGGCTGAGGCCTAGTGGGGTGAAATGACTTACAGGGAGGTCACTGGGCTAAAGGCCGGAGGAAACTAGGACCCAGACCTGGTGTCCTTGGACCTCACCACAGCTGTTCCCACCCCATGTTGAAGGCAGCACCCGGCTGTCACCCCGAGGTCTCTTCCTCAGACCGCCTCCTGGACTCCTCGAGAGATGGTCACAGCTGAGGTTTCCACAGACCCTCTTCAGCCCTCACTCCCTGAGCCCAGACACCACCCTTTAACAGGTGATAGATGACAAGTTGCTGACTTCACCTCTCCCACATGCCTATTTCCATACTCCTTTTCTGTCCCATTTCTAGAAAGATCCAGACACTGATCTTTCTCCTGGATTCTTCTTTCGCTGTCCTCTCCATTTATCTTTTTTTAAATTTTTGCAACCAACTCTGGTGAGGTCTGGGCCAGTGCACCTGCTTCTTCCCAGCCACGTTTTCCTGGCTTGCCTCTGGGGTTTCAGTCTCACACGTCCCTTCTCACTTGTCCACGAAGTAGCGGGAGGGCTGGGTGCTACCGCAGGGTCCCCGCTGGTGGCCAGCAAAGACCCCACGGGCTGCATTCTGTACGTCACCAGTCGGCCCCCGAACACCTGGGTAGAGCAACTGAGTGACTATCTTAACGTCCACTGCCCGGGCTCGTACCTCACAAACCCAGATGGATCCATATCGCGTGACCCCGATCTCCTCCCTACAGGGATGTTCAGCCACAGAGTTGCCTTCACGGTCTTGATTTTACTCCAAACCAGATGACAGCAACTCCTCTTTATTCAAGACTCTCTCCGTGGCAGGAATCTCGACAGGCCCTTTACGTACATCATGGCAAACTTCATGAGAAACCTGTGAGACATTATTATTCTCACCATCCTGCCGATGAGGAAGCTGAGTTGTCTCCCTCAATGAGTCCTTCTCTCTCTCAGTTACTAAACGCTGAAGTTGGGGCTGAAACCCAGGTCTGTCGTGGACCCCATCCAAGTTCTTCCCACCACAGCGTCTTCACCTTTAACCCAGTGTTATGTCATTTTAATTTCAGGCATTTCACTGAAGAACCTTCTAGTGAAATAACTGATCCCAATATTTCTACATGGGGCTCTGTTCTCTCTCCCCTTCAATGGCGTCTGGCCCCGCGTCTCGCTCCCCTTCCCCAGCTGCAGGACTCGCCTTTCCCATGCTGGCTGGGCCCCCTTCTTGCCTCCTAGGGGAAGTAATTAAAAGTGACAGAGGACAGGGAACTTCCTCCTCTGCTCTAGCTCTTCCCTCTCTCGCCACTCAAGTTTTGTTCACCCCAGGTACAGGGTCCTCCCAATTCTGCCTCTTCCCCTTCGAGCCTGAAATTCCAGCTCTTTCCTCAGGTGCTTCAGTGAAAAATCACTCCGGGGGACAACGGCTCTGTCTCTTGGGCAGCACACAATTTGCCTTCCTGCCTCCTGCTTTCCGTTCTGCTATCATCACGTAATGTTTGCTGGGCAATTTGCTTTATAATTAAACCTCTCCCCTCCCTCCCAGGCCACTGACACCTTAGCTTGACTCTCAGAGTTCCAGCATGTTGGAAGGACCAGCAGGGTGAGCGTCGTGCTTTCACCAGGACCAGGCTGAGTCTCTGTCAAAGCCACGAGATTGGTCAGGAACAGGACACCAACCAGAATCTCAGCTTGAGCGGCGGGTGGTTTTCTCAGAGTCCAACGGTTTATCCATTACACGAGAAGTTCTCAAACTTTGCTTCAGAAGTGGAGCGGAGGTGATTTTCCACTAAATTAGGATAACAGTGGTCTAAAAGTGGGGGACTAAAAGATAGTGGGTAGGCTTTGATCATTTTTATTTGTTTCTTTCACAATATTCTTTAAATGTTTAAAGATCCCTCCTACTACTATCTGAACAAAATAAATTAATAATTCATAACAAAGTATTATAATAAATATATCTAATTATTTGATATACTCAGGGTGTTTTTTTTTTTTACTATTATGAAATAGTATATACACATACAATAGAATTGCAGCTCCTGCTAATAAAATTACTACTTCCTAAAGTGGAATTTATTACATCAAAATTTAATTTCATGATTTTCCCCTGGGAGCCCCTGGACCGAATTCCCTTAAGGGAAGAGTGGCCGGGTGGGTGGGTAGGGGAGTGACTGAGTTTGCTTATTCCTCACTAGAATAATTCGAGTGCAAGATTAGCCTTGCGCAGCGGTTTGGATCAGAGCACCTGCCCTGGTTGCCAGGGATATCGGAGCTTCCTCAGTGTTGCTAGGGAGGTTTGGAGCCAAGGGCAGGAGGAAGCCTTGCAGGTGAAGCCAAGGATGGGGAGAAGAGGCCAGAGCTGGCCGTGCCAAGACTCACAGCTGCCCTCTTCTGCCTCCAGCTTTTTCTTTGCCTTTTGCCTCGTGTCTGTTCTTCTCTTTCTCCCACTAAGCTTCTCCAGATGATGACTATATCCTTGAAATGTGGGCAAGAGGCAGCACATGGCTGTGATGGGGAGAAGCCGGTACCTTGGCCACTACACTTTGGATTCTCCTACTCGCCTTCTAGGGTGCCAACACCTTTGGAATAGAAGTAGGGAGAAAGTATCAGTCGCCTGACCACGTCTGGGTATTTTGTGAGTCCACCCCTTCAGTGAGTTCCAAAGACACTGAACACATTCACAAAGTAAACACCTCGTCCAGCAGCGAACAGTGAAAAGGCAGAGGCACCAGAAGGGCTTCTCATTCAGGCTTCCACGGCTAGATTCTCTCCTGTCCGACCGAAGTACTAAACTCCGTAGCAAACATACTCGATAGCAAACCGTCTCTTCCTCCGGGTATACAAAAAACGAGAAAGGTCGCCCACTGATTTCAGTAGTGAAACTTTTGCTCATGGAAGGCCAGACGTGTGATGCAGTGGGCAGCACGCAGACAAGCAGGAAGCTCCGTGTCATCGAGTTACTTGGCCTTTACGAAGCTGGAAGTGGTGGCCCCTGACCTTGATGGGCAGTACACGCCCTCCTCGACAACATCGGCAAGTTCTTCTTGAAATTTTGAAGCGAGATCTGCCAGGGATGCTGCCTCTTCTATAGGATGTAAGTGGGCAGCTGAAGTCCCTCTTCAGAGTAAGAGGAGAGCAAGGCTCCAATAGCAGCCGCAGGCAGACACCAGAACAGGGCTGGGCCACTCGGGCGTGCCGAGAATTCCCTGGGATGACACTTACGCCCTCTCTCCCAGCCCCATTCTGATTTAATTGATCTGGGTTGGGGGCCACAGCCTTGGGATTTTTGTAAACCAACCCAACTGATTGGAATGGGCAGCCAGGGTTGAGAACCACCTCTCTGGTCAACGGGATGACTGGCTCCCAGTCTCACTCAGAAGCATGGCGTCCCCTTTAAGAGCAAAAAACAAAAGAGCCTCTTTTCACTCATTTGGTGCCAGAGACCAGGTCCCCCATACCTCATTCTTTTGCACAAGCTCTCAATACAGGAAATGGTGCAGGTCCTAAGGAAGATGAAGCCTAGGTTCTCAAGAAGCCTGAGTTCAACCGCTCACTGTGCTAGTACCCGGTATGGGACACAAAAAACTTTCAGCCCAGAGACTCAAAGAGAGAAAGCCCACAGTCCCCAGGCAACTTACTTCATGTCTCTGGTCTCAGTGCCTTCTTCTGTAAAACAGAGGATTGGACTCACTAGACAATCTCTGAACTTTTCCTAACTTTAAAATTATGTAAGTGTCCGGTATTTCAGTCAACGCACCTGATCATTTCCATCTGTACTAACCTGTTCCTTCCACCTACAAAATGGAAACAAAACACATCATCTCCAGGAGGTCTGATGTATAAATTCTTAGTTTGAAAAGCCAAAGGATCTTTAAGCTCTTTGTAGCTAAATTTCATATTAAATGTATGAGTTGAAGCAAAGCAAGTCTGGTCAAGGCTTAGGCTGGCAGAAAGTAAGATGAGAGCCAGTCCTGTTTTGATGCACCTCTGAAGGACATGTTCTGGGAGAAGGATACGGGACTGGGGCACATTTCATTTTTTGCTCAGAGCCCTGAGTACACTATGGTAATATGGCTTCCTGAAAAAACCTGCTAAGCTCTTCCTGACGCAATTCTCTTGAGAAACTGCCTAAGAATATGGATTTCCGATGGTAGATTTCGAGGCCTGGGCTCCAAGGTATGCTTGATTCACGTGCAAATCTGACCACACCTGCCATCTGTCACCAGGCAGGAAAGGGACGTGATGAAGTGGGACCCAAAGCCCTAGGAATTCAAAATTTGCAAAAGTGAAATTGGCAGTTTGCCATCCTGTCTCTGCACATGGATTTCCTTTTCTGACTAATTTCTTTTGTAGAAAGAGTAATGAGCTTTATTACTAACATTGCCTCTATTACTAGCCCTAGGCAAATCATTAATAGTCAGCTCTATCACTTAACCATATTTCCAGTGCTTCAACTTTTACTCCCTAAAAAAGTCACAAGAGATAGATAGGCAGGCACATATATATCTATTTCACATACATGTGTGTGTGTGTGTGTGTATGTGTGTATTTAAATTGAATATCATCAATATCAGCCATGTATTTAAATTGAATATCATCAATATCAGCCATTCACTTTATTGAGGACCTATCATGGTCTCTGCATTCAAGTAGCTTGCAATTTAACTATGGCAGGGGGCGGGACCAGAAATGAATACAAAATATCCATAAAACAAGATAGATAGCCACGTATAGCATAAACTGTCAGTCCTCGAAGTGTGGTCCAGGGACCCTGAGGCTCTCTCAAGGAGTCCACCAGAGAAAACCTATTTCTGTGATAAGACTAAGAGGTTATTAACATTTTTCACTCCCATTTCTCATGAGTGCACAATGGAGCTTTCTAGAAGCTACGTGATCTGTGACATTGCAACAAACTGAATGCAGAAGCAGATAAGGAATCCAGCTTTCTTTTATGAAGCCAGAAATTCAAGAGACTGGCAAAAATGAAAAAAAGCACGTCAGTCTTCTCATTAAGTATTTTGGTTTTCAAACCTTTGCGTATATTTTCAGTAAAAATATGTTGGTAATGTTAATATGTAATGAGTTTATCATTGTTATTGTTCAATGAATTAATAAAGTTTTAAAAATTTTCTCAGTTTCAATTTTTAATAAAGTACATATCAGTAGATACAATCCACATTAACAAAAGCTTTCTGGGATCCTCAATGTGTGCTGTGTCAAGAGTCCTGAGACCAAAAGTTTGACACTTGCTGGCCTAGATAGCATCCTTTGCCTGAAAAGTTCTTTTTCCCCCTCTCCACTTGATTCAGGTTTTACCTATGTGATCAAAACTGATGGCTACTTCTTCCATGAGGCTTTTCTGATTCCCTGTCCCTTCCTCAGTCACACAGAAGGGGCCTAATAATTGTTCAGATATCTGGTATGCACCAAGTACTCTCCTAGGAGCCTTCACATCTGTTGGATGTTACCTCTCACTCACGGGATCTCCTACTCCCTTATTTTTCATGGGATATTCTTATTTTGGAAAATATAGGCTATCATCTCTTTAAATTATAAGCTTCTTGAAAGACCTACACCTACTTAACTTGGTGTCCTAGAAATTGATAAGCAGGTAATGAATGCTATATGACAAGAGTGACTCAGACATGAACCATATAGGAGTTCAGAGGAAACACCTACCCTGAGGAAATGTGATGAAGAAAGTGAGATTCGAGGTAGATGTTAAAGACAGGGGCAGGCTGCCATTAGTAGAATGGAAGAGAGAGCACATTTTGAATGTGGGACTAACATGAGTAAAGGCACAGAAAGAGGAATTCTCAAAGGGCACTCAAAAAACAGTGGAAAAAATCAATGCTAGAACTGACATTGTTAACATTTGTGTGAGGACAAGTAAAGGATCAGAGAGAAAGGCAGGCATTTGGGTCGCTTGATAATTTTTTTTATAGACTTAATTTGAATAAATGATCACATAAAGCCTCTAGAAGATGAGGAAGAGAGAAGTATTAACATCCGGTAGCTTATTTCCCAACATGAAAACTCAACATTAAAGGTAAAACTAAGCCGAATTCAGTAGGCAGGCACAGTAAATGACCAACACTTCCTACGTGGGTCAAGCCAACACTGACCTCATGTTAAAAGACTCAATGTTCAGTTATCTAATACATAATCTACTTTCCTAAAAATAATATAACTTCAAGTTTTGAGATGCCAATGGCTTTTTAAAAATCATATGTTTATTTTGTAAAAACTTGATTAAAGTCAGGTCACTAAGTTTCATAAAAATGGCATCTAATTGTTTTTTAAAAACCTGTTTTCACAAAGTAAATATTGGAAATAAACGCGTCAGGCATTTCAAAGTAATTTTTTATATTAAGTGAGTGCCTCTTCTTTATAAATAAGCATAATATTTTCCCGACAGACACACCATAGTTTCCATCCCCACCCAAAGTTCTGCAGGTCTTTAAACATTTTGAGCTTTCCAAATATTTTAAATTGGTCAAATATTTAATATTAATAATACGATATTAATATTTAAATTATTTGATTAAAAAATAATTTTACCTTATTATTGTGTTCCATTATACAATTTTACATAGTACCATTATGATTTTAAACAATAATTAAGAAAATCAAATTAATGTTTTTGAGCTCTACTCCTCAGTATATAGATATACCTAAAAAAGTACAGCCCAAGCACAGTGGTGTAATTTTCCAAGCACTTTCAAGTTGCTTAAATATTTACAGACATGTAAGTACCCTGCTTGAAAGCACCATCATTTTGGTATCAGAAAGAAATTCTGTAACCAACTGTACAGAGAATAAAGTTCAATGAAAATGTAATTTGCTTTTAGTATATTTCTAATACATTGCCAATTGACAATAAAAAACAACCCCACCCCCCAAAAAAATACCCAACAACCAGAAAGTAAAGAAAGCTGACACCCAGCCTCTCTGGAGTGGGTTGGAAAGTTGAAGAGACACAGGTTTGATCTCCATTCGAGGAGGAAAGGGGAGCATACATCCCTCCTCATTGGAGCCACTGTCCAAGGCACTAACATGTTTAGTGTGTTCTGTTTGCTTTGAGTTTGTTTTGATAATTTAAAAGCAACAAAAAAGATGGCGAGGGCATGGTTTAGGTGAAATATGAAACCTGATGGCACTATGTGAATATTTGCTACCACTAGCTAAACAATAGAGTTGTGGCACTGTGAGCTTTCTTTAGCATATTTTTGATACAGAGAATAGCCAATACATATTTAACAATTAGGGGAAATGTTTCCTGTACAGTGTCATTCAGGATAGACATTTTCTTATAACCAGTTCATCAAGACACTATTTTATTAGAGGCCATGAATCCAGAAAGAAAAGTAAGCTTATAAAATTATTTGTGTTGTTATCTCTTCAATGGAATGGAATTTTTCTGTAAGTTTTCAGAAAGCACCTCTCCAATTTTTTCTTAAGTACGCTACATATTCTATAGGCAAACATGGCTATTTTCCAAACCAAGCATTTGGAAAATTCTTCTTAGATAGAATAAACTTTGCTTCTCTGCACTGGCATACATCTGTTTTAGTATATGCTGCATACCAACACACACTGTGACACACAGAGGCAACAGACGGAGGGTAGAAAAACTATGGATTTAGAGGCAGACACCTCAGGAACCAGTTATGATTTGTTTACCAAATTATATGACATGAACAAAGTCACTTAATTTTCCTGAACTCCAATCTCCTTTTTTATAAACCGGTTATACTAATTACCTCTCTGCCTATTTCAGAGAACCATGATAATACCCACCAAAAGATGACATATAGGAAAATATTTTGTACAAAGGTATGATTTTCACAAAATATTTAAATATATTTCTTATGCTTTAAGGGCTCAGTTTCAATAAGAGCTATCTTTGTTAGGCAAAAGTTGAGTTTATGAAACTAAAAGTACAACTTTCCATATGATGTGGAGTTTCCTGTTCTGTGTTTTACAAGGCCATGCCCCAGATGGGTGGCTATTTATTACCATATGACCAACTCAAGCTTTTATTACAGTTACTAGAACATGAAAATATTGACAGAGCTGAGATCCCTGTGGTGAAATGTGAGGACCATGAAAATCTAAAACATCATGGGGCATCGTACTTCACTTACGGGTTCTAACAGCTAAAGAGATGGAGGATAATTTCAACACGATTACAGTTGGAAATAGGTCAAATATTACCTTACTGGTGAACTTACCGACTAGACTTCCCTGCTGGTCCTCAGCGGTCATGCTGAGACGTGGACTTTGATTCCCCCCGTGAGGCTGACCCAAGGCCAAGGAGAAGGAAGTCAGTCCTCCTTTCTGGGGCACCGCTCTTGCGTGCTGCCAGGCTGTATCCTAGGTGCCCGCCTGCCCCACTGCCCTGGACCAGTTACCTTAGCTATAGCTCAGGGCCTGGGGTGGGGCCTCCCTCCCTCTCAGTCCATATGCCTCAGCCTTGCCTTCACTCCCAAAGAGCTTCTTATTGTCTGTGAAATTGCTGCTCTGGAACCAGGTTTCCTGTGCCTCGTGCAAGTGACAGTCAACTCAGCTGACTGATTTCAAGGGTCTCACCCTGAAATGAGCACAGGGGGGCCAGGCAGAAAAAGTAAATGGTAAAATGGGCCAAGGTGGGTCTGTCACCCTGGAGAGTGCCTGAACCCTGGGAGCAGTGACCTCTGAGCTGTAGCTAGTTGTAACCATACAGAAATATAGGCCCCAGTGTGGCCAGAAATTATCAGGAAAAAAACCAGAAATTTGCCTTTGTAGCTAACATCTTGACTTTTTAAATGTTGGCAAGTAAATTAAAGTATTTTCTAAGGCTTTTTTTTTTAATTTCTTTGTTTGCTTTAATTTCTAAGCTGACAAAACACATCAACAAGCAGGATTCAGCCAACCAGCAGCCACCCTGCCACCTCTTATTTAATGGGTGCAATAGGGAGACTATTAAAGGAGGGCTCATATACACACAGAGTCCTCCTTGCCTTGTCAGTTAACACATGTGCGTTGGAGAAACAGCCTGTTGACCCACTTTTCTTCGCTGGCAATCAAAAGGAGTTGGTTACAATGAGTTTTCCAGTCGAGATTGGAGGAAAAGGTGACCCATATCACAGAGGAGGAAATTGTGTTGGAAATTCTGTCCTCGTGGCTCCCCCTTGCCTGCTCTACTGACAAATCTAGCCTCTGCACTAAATCATCCTTACAGCTTCATCCAGGGCGGACACCGTATTGTTGCCCCACTGGCTACTTTGTAGCCCCTCCCGCAGGCCTTCTCCTGGGCCAGAGTCTCTGGGTGAAAGGAGAAGACTATACTGCCAGAGGGCAGGACACACACAGATCAACACACCAACCCAATATCCACATGAGGAAGTCATAGGTCAGTTAACAAGTTATTAGCCAAGATAGAAATAAGAGCAGAGTTCATTATTTCCAGTGAATCCAAAAAATTGTCACTAATTCAGAGAATCACAAAGTAATTACCCTAGATAAGACTCGGGGGTCATCTTGCCCTGTCTGATCATTTTTCAGATGAAAAGATCAACGCCCAGAAATGCTTCTAAACCCACTACGTCAACACCACGTGCCCGTTTACTGCCCAATACAAACAAATTGGAGAAAAGATGCCATTTTGTGCCCAGGCTCCTTCGCGTAGGTATAGACTTTGCTAGATGCTGCATAAATGTCAGGCCAGCACTTCTCAGAAACGGAGACGGTCAAGAGATGTTATTAGTGGTCACCGTATTAGTCTATCACTGATTATAATACCAACACCCAATAATTATCTCCATTTCAATCAGAAACTGGTCAAGTATGACAAATATGGCCTTGTTACTCAAGAGCTCACTGCAAAGCATCGCTCTGCTGTTTGTGATTTTGAAAATCAAAAAATGACTCAGCCAAAAAAGAAAAAAAAAAAAAAATTTGATTGAATTACCTTGCAGAAACCACCTTTAAAACCAGTGAGCCTGCAAATGGGATCTCAACCGGTCTGGAAGTAGGCCACAGCAGGCTTTCTCCAAAGGGAGCCAGTCTGTCTGCAGCTATGGAGAAAGCAAGGTCTAAAGTTCATAGTCCAGGATGTGAGATCTGTCTGCAGCTCTGCCAAGGCTAGGGAAGGAGCCGCTCTCCTAGGTTATGGGAAACAGGCTGACAGGGCACCAAGAGTGGCTCCCAGTGAAAGCGATGGGTGCTGCTCAGTGGCTGTCACCACAGAAACTGGCTTAACAGTCACATCCTGCTTGGTTAGCACCGTGCGTTCCTGGGAGGTTTTTATAGATATTTATTATTCCAGAAAAAAACAACTAATCGGGTCAGTCCTGAGCCTCCCATTTAACCCATGGAGAAACTAGGGTGAGCATTTGGCCTTTCTCAGCCCCCTTCCAAGATGAGTCCCTCTGACACCTAGGATGCTGAGGCCCAGCCTCCTGGTCACGGCAGCAGCAGTCCCCTAAATTGTGGTGAAATGTGACAAGCGAGGGAGAAGATCCAGATCTTGGAGGAATTCATCTTTTGGTTTGTGTTGGTTAATTTGGGTGAGAGGGAGGGGTAGTCTCTACCATTTCAGAAATGCAGATTTAGACCTTAGATGGCATCCCCACAGAATATATTTTGGTTTTTTTTTTTTCTTTTCAGACCAGATTCTGCCTTAGGAACAATTTCCAAGCGTGACTTCAACTGGAAACTTTAGTAGCTCCTTCAGGCACGACCTGCGTCATTCAACAAAACGCTGCTTCCGTGTAGAAATAAAGGTGCTTGTAGCAGGGGAACTGTGTCTACCATACAGAGGAGTTAATTGTACCCACAAAGAACTGGCCTATTACCTATTATCATATGCTCTGAAGGGACGTAGCAGCTACTCATGTCAAGTTTTATAGAGGGAAAAAAAGTGGAACATGCTCTATAAAATAAAATCCTTTGTACTTGTATAGTAGGAGTTTAAGGTGCATTTTTCTATAACTAATGCAATTCTCACAACCCCCCTTGTTTTATAGATGAAGGGCCAGAGGCTCAGGGGTGTTAAAACTTGCCCCAAAGCCCTGAGCTTCTAAAATGCTCGAGTCCACCTGATGAGGCCCCAGCTCCGCTTCTCCTTCAAACACATGCTCTTCCCTCCCCAGCTCTACCTGCCCAAGTGAAGAGGGAAGCCGGGCTTTCTCCATCTAGGACTCCCCTCCTACCACGAGATAAATACCTTCATGCCCTCTTCCACAGCAAGCTCATCCCCTGCCCTGCACTTTTGGTAAAATCCTAAGTCATCATAAGCACGAGGACCAGGGCCACACCCGCCTTCTTCCCTGCTCTCTCCCGCACGATGCTGTCCCCTGGTGCCATAGATATTTGCAAAAGGGAGGGAGGGAGGATAGGAGGGAAGAAGGGGGGAAAGGAGGAAAGAAAGAAGAGAGGGAGAGAGGAGAGAAGGAACAGAGGAAGAAAAGAAGGGAATCTTAGAAAATTCCTCTTCTCGCAGCAGTTAACCACACCTAAGTGTTTTTAAGCACTTACTAGGTGCTTATATTCTGCCAGGATATAAGAGAAGTGCCCATTAGGGGTCCCACAGTCAGGAAAATTACAATATAGCTGAAGGAGAACCAAAATGGATCTGAGAAAATACCATGGAACAGACTGTCAGAGTAAGGAGACTGGAAATGAGGAGATGCTGGGTCAGGAGAGGCTCCCTGGCTTGGGGCACTGGGGGAGCCCGAAGCTGCTTGAGCTCTCCCTTAGGGGACAGAAGAAAGGAGCCTCTCAGGGAGTGCAGGCTGACGCAGGAGGAACCTGGTGCCCGTGTTTTACATGATTTCAGTGCTTTACGTGAGACAGGCCAAGACCACAAGGTGCCACTGGCTACTCTGTAGGCATGAAGTGACTCCGTGAGTCACTGCTAGAATGTCAAAGGGATTTCTTAGTCAGGAAACAAGTCCCCACCTCGGTGTTTATGATCAACAACGTAGACAAACAGAAGTCTAAAGAGCAAACAAGCCAGCACAGCGCCCCAGGCCCCACTAACTATGAAAGCACCCTCAGCCTCTGCACATCAGGCCTTTCACGGCTGCAGGGAAGTGTGTAACTGCTCTGTGTACACCCCTGCCCTCTGCTCAGCATTTCATTCAGGGGCTGGACCAACACTGATGCACACACAATGCACCCACAGTAAGATCTCTTTGAAACTCATAACAAAAAGTTGTGGAATTGGGCTTCCCTGGTGGCACAGTGGTTGAGAGTCCTCCTGCCGATGCGGGGGACACGGGTTCGTGCCCCGGTCCGGGAAGATGCCACATGCCGCGGAGCGGCTGGGCCCGTGAGCCATGGCCGCTGAGCCTGCGTGTCCGGAGCCTGTGCTCCGCAACGGGAGAGGCCACAACAGTGAGAGGCCCGCGTACAGCAAAAAAAAAAAAAAAAAAAAAAAAGTTGTGGAATGGCTTTGTCATTTCCACATAAAAAGATTGTCAAAATCCTGATCCATGTCACTCTACATAATCCCCATGGGGCAGACTATGACATTCGTAGCTTGACATTTAATTCTTCTTTAAAGGAAAGGTGGTTTACATGAACTAGATTGAAATCGTTTGAAAAGCAAGAGTTTATGTCTTGCTGGACAAACATGTAGAACCTTGGAGTCACCCAATATTTGGGGCCTCGTTTTGTTTATGAGTATAAGGCTTAAGTGGAGAGAGGAATCATCTCTATCCTTCCCTTTCAGCTCGGAGATTCCATGAATCTGATCGCTTTCTCTTCCTGAAGTAGAAAACAACACTAAAAGGCATGTAGTCTCCTCTTAGGAACATTCAGGACCCTGAATATTGTGCATGGCCAGTAAAGCCACATCAGCCTCTGCAGGACTCTCCCAAACGGGAGGCCACTCTCTCTCTCCCTGTAGCTGAGATTAAGCGAAATGACTGGAGATTTGGAGATGTTATCAGCAGATTATGTTAGTGGCATTTGTTTTCCTTAAGTATTAGCAAGTCTTTCTTTGTCCTAAAAAAAAATAATAAATCATCAAATTATTCTGCCACCAGATCTTCAAAATATTGGCCAAAAAAAAAAAAAAGAGCACCAATCTTTGAACTAGAAAACCGAGATTTTAGTCCTGGCTTTACCGCTTCCTACTTAGGTGACTTGATTCTCGGCACTCAGGGCCTCACAAGCCTCATTCTCTTAGAAAGGGGGTGGGGGAAGGCACAGGGCCTTCCACGTCCAGCTCACGGGTTTGCCTGAGGGACCCAGGAGAGAGATGGTGTAAAAGTGCTTCGTAAATCTTAGCATGCTCTACAAACGAAAGGGGTTGTAGTCTTTTACTGTGAACGCTTGTTCAGGTGATTAGAAGCTGCATCTTTAAGCACACTAATAGCCTAACCGTGCAGTCTAAAAGTTAACGCCTTTAGCCAAAGAAGCAGTATTTTTATTAATTACCCCGACTGAGAGGACAGAGAGGAACTCAGTGTTAACAATCAGAAGTAGACTCCTGGGAGGGAGCTCCACCCTTTCAGGATTATTAAACCTGTGACAACACAGGCAACCCTGTGCACCTGAAGCACCTCCCTCCCTGAAGCAACTCAGGTGACAGTGGCGTAACTCACCCTTTCCTTGGTACCGAGTACAACTGCCACTGAGAACACCGCCCTTGTCCAGGTAATGACAGCACCAACGTGGGTCAGCGTCACCTCCTCAGGAAACGCAGTCCCATGACAGAGACTTGTGACGCCCCATGAATCTCCACCTAAGCATCTTGCTTGGCCAAACAGACCCCCGGAAAAGCTCAACTTCCCCAGCTCTTTGCTCTTCCAGGCCACACTGGGACTGTTCCAGGCAGAAAGGAACACCTGCCTTACCTGAGGTGGCATAATCACGACAAGTAGCATGAAGAGTCACGAGTCAAAACCAACATTGGACTGGGGTACTCTTGCAGGGCAGAACTTTTCCTGAAATTCCTGAAGTTCAGATGTCTACAATTACAGGCAATGAGGCTCAAAGAGCCAGCCTCATGGATCACTTGGGTTTTATTTTTGGTTTTGTTTTCATGAGACGCAGCACTGAGCTGAGCTCTGAGCCTTCCAGGGAGTTGCACAACCTCAGCTTTTAGAGACTGTGTAGCTTTTAGAGATTGTGTTTCATGGTCACGGGGGTTGGGGGGGGAATGGATTTAATAGGTTTTCACAATTGTATTATCTACTTAAGCTTCCAAGATCATTTCTCACTTAATTGCAAGTCCCAAGGAAAGATCATAGAGTAGGGGCCACAAGAGGCGGTCAGAACGATAGAAAGGTAGATTCTTCACAACTGACGTAAAATCTACATATAATAGCAAAAGCCATTTCAAGAGCTCTGATTGAAGCACCTCAGATTGGAAATAACTGCCCTCCTTCGATAATTATTTCCATTACAAAATGGATACTTATATGTTCTATGTTTGTATATTTACACATAAATATATATTTACATGTGCCTAATAGAGATTATATGGATCTAAAGTGACAAAAATATAAGCTTTAAGCTGTGGGTGGCAGGCTCTCGCTCTGTTACACCATAGCTTCGTACAAATGCTCTCATCCCCTTATGGAAGAGTAAGTACCACTGGGAGTCTTGAGGTCCATTAGAACAGGGGTCCCCAGAGGGGACTCAGAGGTGCTGAGTAATTTAACCTCAAGTCAAAGAGCGAGTAAGTGGCAGAATCACAAGTCAAACTTAAAACTTCTGACTATAGGGCTTCCCTGGTGGCGCAGTGGTTGGGGGTCCGCCTGCCGATGCAGGGGGGACGCGGGTTCGTGCCCCGGTCCGGGAAGATCCCACATGCCGTGGAGTGCCTGGGCCCGTGAGCCGTGGCCGCTGAGCCATCGCGTCCGGAGGCTGTGGTCCGCAACGGGAGAGGCCACAGCAGTGAGAGGCCCGCGTACCACCAAAAAAAAAAACAACTTCTGACTATAAATCCACTGCTTGCTCCATACGTCACCCAGCCTATTGAGGGTCAAGGTGGGAAGTGTTTCTTCGAGAAACCTTCTGGTGGTAACACAACCACAAACAAGCCTTGAACACCTACCATGTGCAAAACTTGCCCTGGCCTCTGGGTAGGAGATATAGCAATACAAAGATGACTGCAACACTGCCCTTACTCAAAGGAGTTGAGTGAAGGGAAGAAAAATCATGGGAGGTGAACTAATTCAAGGAAGTTAATGAATCTGGGCAAAGGGAAAGAGAAAGTGCTGGTGGGGGGTGGAACCTAAATGATTGAGCTTGAACTTGGGTATTATGTTTGGGAGGGGCTATCTTTATACTCTGTCTCAATTACTCTTGGGCCAAGAAGCAAGGAGTAACAATACGGTTTTCCATACGGACTTCTCTACAGTAGAGAAAGTGTGCTGCCCAGTTTACACAAGTATTCTTATCTGTGTGTGTGGTATTTTTTTTAATTTTTAAAAAAATTTTTATACATTTTTTAAAGGTTACACTCCAATTACAGTTTTTACAAAATACTGGCTATATTCCCTGTGTTGTACAATACATTCTTTTTTTTTTTTTTAATTTATGGCTGTGTTGGGTCTTAGTTTCTGTGCGAGGGCTTTCTCTTGTTGTGGCGAGCGGGGGCCGCTCTTCATCGCAGTGCTCAGGCCTCTCACTATCGCGGCCTCTGTTGTCGCGGAGCACAGGCTCCAGACGCGCAGGCTCAGTAGTTGTGGCTCACGGGCCTAGCTGCTCCGCGGCATGTGGGATCTTCCCAGACCAGGGCTCGAACCGTGTCCCCTGCATTGGCAGGCAGATTCTGAACCACTGCGCCACCAGGGAAGCCCTACAATACATTCTTGTAGCCTATCTTACACCCAATAGCTTCTATCTCCCACTTCCCCACCCCAATATTGTCCCTCCCTTCCCCAATTGGTAACCACGAGTTTGTTCTCTATATCTGTGAGTCTGCTTCTTTTTTTGTTATATTCACTTGTTTGTTGTATTTTTTAGAGTCCATATGTAAGTGATATCATATAGTATTTTGACACAAGTGTTCCGATTCCTGAGAATTATCTCCTAAATTATAAATTGGAAGAGTATTTGAATAACAATCCCAAAAAAATCCCTTAGAATTGGGGAACTGCACGTGAGTCTTTAAGAAGCTGAAAGCTTTCCAAGAACTGATAAATGTTTTAATCTACAAAGCTAAAAAGGAGACCTTGGACCTATTATGATTCTCTGAAATTTTGTCTAGAATTACCACCTGGTCTCTGTTTTTAGCATCTATTTAGCTTTGAAACTTTGAAACAATGGTATGGCTAGACAAACTGAATTACTACCATTTCTCCAGGAAGATGAGGAAAAATTCAGTGAGAGTTGGCATTGGCCATAGCAGACAGTTGAGAAAGTGTTACTCATGGTCAAAAGCAGCAACTCTGGTAAGAAAAGAGGCTATGAACTACGTCAAGCACTCCTTAACACAATACTATCTGTTGTGCAAGGGGGCGGGCCAAACTGCGTTTCCCTTGTATGGAAGGGACGGGATCATGCTGCCCTGCAGACCGTCAGTGCTTCCTCTGTGTAGGAGTATTATCGCTGTGAAAACAGCCATGACGCTCACTGCCTGAAAGACCAAACAGGAATTCTGGAGCATCCCACCAACCCCACTCACTTGTCCTGTCCACCCTGACCTCTTCAGGCTGCAAACCCCAGATAAGAAGCTCCCTTTGGCATCCGGCACATGCTGGATGCAACGGAGTAGAGAGGCACCTGGAGACAGATGTTCAACTTCCTGAGGAGGAGGTGAGAACCTAGACCCTAGGAGACTTGAGAGAGGGAACTGAGGAAGGAGACAGAAGACTAAGGAGAGAGGTGGAAGAGGGGGGGCGATATGGGACAGCCTCTTTTCACAGACCCCTTACCCTTATGCCGTGGGAGGAAATGAAGTCCTGATCCTGTTATACCACCCTGCTCTGTGAGGTCTACTAGATGTCTGAATAAAGAACTGTGCTTACCTGCTTCCCTGTCCAGAGACCAACTCCCTTGTGGATTATCAGGGGTGACTAGCTATTAATGGTCTTTCTCTTAAGCTACCCCAAATTCATCTAATTTTTTAATTTATTTTTTGCCTAAGTTAACCATAGTTATTTTCTGTTGCTTACAGCCAAAGGATCCTAGCTACTCCCTCCCTAACCTTTTCACTACCGTAGTACTAAACCCACCTAGATCAGCATCTACATTCTCCCCATCCTCTTGTTACAATGAAGGAAGTGTCCCTTCTCCCATGGAAAAACAATCCCTTCGGTGGGTTCTACATCCCACCTCCTTCCAGACTTTCTAGGACTCCATTTCTTAGGTTATTTTCTCTTTTCTGCATCACTAGTCTCTCCTTGCCTACTAGATCATGCTAAGCCTACAAACAGACTCTGCAAGCAACCATCTTAAAGGATCCCACTTGCACCTACATCCCCTACAATCATTACTCCTTCCCTCTACTTCATGTCATACCTGCTCTTCTGCAGAGAGTTGCGTACATGTGCTGTTTCCATTTCCTCACTCCCCAATTCTCTTTCCAACACGCTCTTATCTTGATTCTACCCCCGACATGGCACTGGCACTGAAACTGTTTTCGTCTGGTTGCCGGTGAGCTCCACATTCCAAATCCATTGGATATTTTCCTCGTTTTACTCTGCTGTTTGGTAGCACCGGCCTCGCTGGCTGCCCCCTCCTTCTTGAAGCCTTTTTTTTTTTTTTTTTTTTTTGCGGTACGCAGGCCTCTCACTGTTGTGGCCTCTCCCGTTGCAGAGCACAGGCTCCGGACGCGCAGGCTCAGCGGCCATGGCTCATGGGCCCAGCCGTTCGGGGGCATGTGGGATCTTCCCGGACCGGGGCACGAACCCGCGTCCCCTGCATCAGCAGGCGGATTCTCAACCACTGCGCCACCAGGGAAGCCCTTGAAGCCTCTTCTTGACTCATGAACAGGCTGTGCTTGCTGAGAGCAAAGAGGAAAGAGCAGCAGCTGTGGGAGTTGTGGGCTGTGAGGAGTCAGGAGGCCCCAGGCAGAGCCTACGGAAGCTCATTTCACTCTTAGACGGCAGGACCCGTGGTCTCCTTAAAGAGTTCCCATCATTTCACTTCCCTAATTCAAATCTTTCGCTGACATTCCTTCATGCTTACTGTAAACTCCACACTCTTAAATGCCCTCAAGGGGGGACTTCCCTGGCGGTCCAGTGGTTAGGACTCAGCGCTTTCACCGCCAAGGGCCCGGGTTCAATTCCTGGTGGGCAACTAAGATCACACAAAGTCCCGCAGTGCGGCCAAAAACAAAAACAAAAAAGCCCTCAAGGAAATCCCCGCATCATCTGGTCCTATCTATTGATACATCTCCAACATAGAAAGAGTCTCCTGACTTCTCCAATACCCTGTGTTTTCCTTTCAAAACATGAAGATCTGTCTAAGAGTTGTTTTCTTCTGTTTTTTTTTTTTTTTTGAACTATATAAAATCACTGTGGCACTGAAAATAGAAAGTAAAGGAAAGAACTCATTGGCTATTGAATCCAACAAATATTTGTATACAAAAGTCTATCACTGCCGGACGAGATGAAGATGGCGGAAGAGTCAAACGCAATCACCTTCCTCCCCACAGATACACCAGAAATAACAAACATCTACACATGGAACAACTCCTATAGAACACCTACTGAACGCTGGCAGAAGACGTCAGACCTCCCAAAAGGCAAGAAAGTCCCCACGTACCTAGGTAGGGCAAAGGAAAAAAGAATAAATACAGACAAAAGAATAGGGACGTGACCTGCACCAGTGGGAGGGAGCTGTGAAGGAGGAAATGTTTCCACACACTAGGAAGCCCCTTCTTGGGCGGAGACTGCTGGTGGCGGAGGGGGGGAGCTTCGGAGCTGCGGAGGAGAGCACAGCAACAGCGGTGCCGGGGGCAAAGTGCAGAGATTCCCGCACAGAGGATCGGTGCCGACCGGCACTCACCAGCCCGAGGGAGGATCATCCCAAATTGAGGAGGTGGACTTTGAGAGCAAGATCTATTTTTTTTTTTCCATTTTCCTTTTTGTGAATGTGTATGTGTATGCTTCTGTGTGAGATTTTGTCTGTATAGCTTTGCTCCCAACATTTGTCCTAGGGATCTATCCGTCCGTTATTTTTTCTTGTCTTTCTTTTTAAAAAATTCTTTTTCTTAATAATTATTTTTTATTTTAATATCTTTATTTTATTTTATCTTACTTTATTTTATTTTACCTTCTTTCTTTCTTTCCTTCCTTTCCTCCTTCCTTCCCTCCTTCCTTTCTTCCTTCCTTCCTTCCTTCCTTTCTCTCTTTCCTTTCTACTTTTTCTCCCTTTTATTACAAGCCGTGTGGATGAAAGGCCCTTGTGCTGTAGCCAGGAGTCAGTGTTGTGCCTCTGAGGTGGGCTAGCCAACTTCAGGACACTGGTCCACAAGAGGCCTCCCAGCTCCATATAATATCAAACGGCGAAAATCTCCCAGAGATCTCCATCTCAACACCAGCACACAGCTTCACTCAACGACCAGCAAGCTACAGTGCTGGACACCCTATGCCAAACAACTAGCAAGACAGGAACACAACCCCACCCATTAGCAGAGAGGCTGCCTACAATCAAAATAAGTCCACAGGCACCCCAAATACAGAGTGAATGAAGTCAGAAAGAGAAAGATAAATACCGTATGCTAACACATATATATGGAATTTTTAATAAATGTCATGAAGAACTTAGGGGTAAGACAGGAATTAAGACACAGACCTACTAGAGAATGGACTTGAGTATATGAGGAGGGGGAAGGGTAAGCTGTGACAAAGGAAGAGAGTGGCTTGGACATATATACACTACCAAACGTAAAATAGGTAGCTAGTGGGAAGCAGCCGCATAGCACAGGGAGATCAGCTCGGTGCTTTGTGACCGCCTGGAGGGGTGGGATAGGGAGGGTGGGAGGGAGGGAGATGCCAGAGGGAAGAGATATGGGGACATATGTATATGTATAACTGATTCACTTTGTTATAAAGCAGAAACTAACACACCATTGTAAAGCAATTATACCCCAATAAAGATGTTAAAAATAAAATAAAATAAAAAGCAATTATACTCCAATAAAGATTAGAGAAGAAAAAAGTCTATCACTGGCAATGAGATTTAGGCCCGTTTTTTAAGGCTCTCTGTTTTTTCAAGCAAAGAAAACCACAACCCTCTTATCATCAGTTGTACTAGACCTGCCACCTCAACCAGAGGTAACACAGGGACCCTGTCTTGTAATATACTAGGTGGGAGAGACCTCACAGAACCAATGTTTTATCCATGTAAGCCAAGATGAAGCTCAAGACAGTGTGTGAACTTGCTAGCCACCTAAGAAATGTGATGAAGCAGTTGACTTAAAGACAAGAGTTAGCACTCATGCCAGACTTGTCTGTCCCTTGTTCCCCATGCCATGGGTATTTGAGATTTGGCTGCAATCCTGAAAGTATATACCCCCATTTCATTTCACACTTTTGCCTTATACTACCGCTTCCAACGAAATGTGTTAACATCCAGGATCAGATTTATACAGAGGAACTAATCCACCACCGCAGTCTGTATTGTTTTCATGTACAGCATGGATTATGTTGTTTTGCAAAATTTCTAAACACAATGGCAAACATTGCCCAGTTTGTCTGTCTATTGGTAGAGACAGCTACATACTCATTAGGCCAAGAAAAGAGTGGTTTTCTATGAGGTGTAGAGGTGGACCAAGGGTGGTGATTTTCAAAGAAAAATAGAATAAAAATCTCTAGCATTTTAATCTTTTGCTTTTGCCTGTGGTTCACAGTGGTCTGTGTTGGGGGTCAAGACGCCTGGCCTCTTTTCGGACAGACATCACTTGACAAAGCTATCCAAAGGGTTTAGCTAGCTCAGTATTTATCTGGATTTTAGCAACCTGTTATGGTTAGGAAAATAAAAGTGATTTCAAAAACGAAGTAGAAAGTCACACTCCCTTTTTAAATCAAAAAAAAAGGGTTTTTTCAAACCCAACGGCTTCTTTTTTAGCCTCTTTCCCTCTTAAGTTAATTTGCTTGGTTATTTTATCTTCTTCTAATAAGCTCTTCCTCAACATCTGGGTGTAACTGAATCGAAAGATTCTATCCTTTTTCCTTTTTCTGAAGAAGGAGCACGTAGGTGGGACTGGTCTAGTGCAGCTGAAACAAGGCATAGAGCCTGCCATATCACTGGCACTGTTACAGTATAAAAATTAACCTTCAAGGAACTTGAGCTTGGGCTTCAGTGACTGGCTGAGTCGGTGGAGGTCACAAAGAGATTCAGTAGCATTAACTAGGATTGGTCAATCAAACAAGGAATCAATAGGAATTTGCCAAAAACTCCTGGGTGTACAGAGATTAATTCAGCACTGTGAAATTTAAAGAAAAACACCCATCTGGTCCCTTCTTCAAAAAGCTCATAACCCAGGGCTTCCCTGGTGGCGCAGTGGCTGAGAGTCCACCTGCCGATGCAGGGGACACGGGTTCGTGCCCCGGTCCGGGAAGATCCCACATACCGCGGAGCGGCTGGGCCCGTGAGCCGTGGCCGCTGAGCCTGCGCGTCCGGAGCCTGTGCTCCGCAACGGGAGAGGCCACAACAGTGAGAGGCCCGCGTCCCGCAAAAAAAACAAAAGCTCATAACCTAGAAGGGGAAACACAATCAACAGCAAACTTTCATCGTCTTCTTCACCATGCCAGTTATTATTCTCTTGTTCTTAGGAGGATTCACCACCCTCCAGTTCTGAGATAGGAAGAGCTCTGAAATCAGCACACATCACTACAGAAATATAAGTATTTGGGTCCCCAGGGCGTGCTGTTCCATTCCCAGCACGCAAGCAGCACTTGCAGTTTTCCAGTTTCTCCCTATTCCTTCATCCTTTCTATCACTTGGATATCGCTCTATCTTCTCAATTTGGAAGGGTAGGGAGGTGGGAGTGTGAGGGCTCCCTTCAGGTGCTAGAACAATGCAACTCATTCATAACTGTATTCCCCACCATCTAGCACTTGACATGGCACCTGGCACACAACTGGCACTCAAGGAGCAATTTTTTATATAACTTGAAACCAAGGAAGAGCAATGAACAATTAGATACCTCCAAAGCTGGATGCAGGAGAATGACGAGAAAATTCAGAGTTCCAGGAAAATCCACCAACTGAGCAGATGAGATCAGATCAGAGGGTGGGAGACCGGAGGTGGGCAGGTTGGCATGGAAGGGGCTATCCGTGACCTAGCCCTGAGATGATGAAGACCCAAATTAGGAAATGAAAAGGACTCAAAAAGGTAAAAGAAGTTTGGGGGGAGGGTGGAAATCAGTAGAACTTGATGAATATCAAGCATGATGGGGAGAGGCTATGGGGTGAGCCAGGATCAAGGCAAGGGAAGCATTAAAGATGACTTCAAAGCTGTGAGCTGGAAAAATTGTGAGACAAGGGTGTCATGGCAGAGACAAGGAACTTGGAAGGGGAATTGGTTTTGTGGGGGAGGTGATGAGCTCAGTTAGAGACTGTTGAATACAAGGTGATGGAAAGATGTTCAAGTGAAAATGACCAGTGAATAGCCAGAGATATGGGAATAAACCCTGAGCAAGGGGCAGGACGTGAGCTGTAAATCTGTGAGTCATCAGCCTCATGTGCTTGCAGCCATGAGAATGGAGACAATCTCTATGCCTCATGGGGACCAGCAAGAAGAGAGGGAGACCAAAGGGTAGCAGGGGACATGAGGGGGAACCAGAGGCAGATGGGAAACTGCAGGAGAATTGGAAAGTTAGCAGGGAAACAGGAGAGTTTCATGCTGAAAATGTGAAAGGACGAACATTTTCCAAGAAGACCTGGGTGGAAAAAGTAGTGAGGGCTGCGGAAAAGATACTGAGAATGAGATTGAAGGAAGCACATTGGCTGTTACAATGACAGTCGGTGACTTTTAGGAGCCAATTTGGGCAAAGAGGTCAGGGTGAAAATTAAATTTCAGAGAGTTCAAGAGGGATTAGGAAGAAAGGAAACAGAGTATATGAATCATATATTCAATAAAACGTCAGTAGAAAAATATAGTATCGTGGCTAGAGAGGACAAAAATACAATAATTATTTGTGGAAAACTTTTTAGAAAATACTTTATCACATTTTTTTCAAATGAGGTATTTTATTCCTAAATCCCTTGTTGACATGGAACCTAGAAATTCATATGGACTTTATAAATATCCTTGAAGCAGAGCTTAGTCCTCACTCCACCAGCCCACACACTCATATGCACACGCTCACTCACACTCACTTTAAAATTCCACAGACCCCTACGCGTGCCTCAAGGGTTGCACTTCTCAGGATGTGGGCTTCTTGATAAACTTGCCACAGTGGCAATTTGGACTCCAGCGGTATCAGGCTGGGTAGCAACCATTGCCCAAGGCTGCCTGCCTCTCAAAGGAATGCTCTTATTTGGGCATTTCCTCTCAGCCTTCGCCCCTAGTGCTGACAATCCACCTTTTACGCAAAACAGACATTGCGCAAAACAGACGTCGTGTTCAGTGCTCACGTTTATCGTTGAACTAGCCTCACCACGTTAGGGGCTTTGAAAATGACTAATTCCATCATTCTTGAATGGTCAATCCTACACTGGTTTCAACACAGTTTCTGAGAAGACTGAGAAACCTACAGACACAACTGCTAAGCGTGTGCTAAGAAACAGCAAGAACACAGTGACCAATACCTTCATTTTTCACATAAGCACCCATCTGTCTAAGGCCATCCCACCTCCTGTAACCCCACCCCTACCTTGTCCCAAAACATAAATGCCCTATGCCTTTCCAAGGTTAAGGAAGATAAGACCTATGAAGCTAGAATGTGTACTTACTGTGTAAGTATTTAATATCATTTCAAATCTGGTACCCGTGATGCTGCTTGATACTAAGCCCAATTTAAATTTGAATAGGGAATATAAACTTCCGTAAGTTTCATTTGGAAAACAAAACTAGTTTTCCCTAAACCTGAGAGTAGTGAAAAACAGATGCCTTCACAGAAACAAACAGAGCACACCCATGATTTTGATTTTGGGATTTAAAAAGAAAAACTATTAAATTCTAACATACAAAAAAAAAAAAAGTGCACAAGTTTCAAGCTTAAAGAATTTTCATAAAATGAACACATTTAACCAGCACCCAGATGAAGAAATAAAACATGACCAACCTCTTAGAAGCCCCATCGAATCGCCCTTCCAGGTCACTACCTCCCTGTGCATGAAATCATCATCCTGACTTCTAGAATCATGTATTGGTTTTACCTGTTTTTAAGTTTTGTAGAACTAGAGTTATAATGGATAGATTCTTTTGTGTCTGGCTTATTTTCCTCAACATTCTCTTTGTAAGATTCGTCTATGTTGCTGTAGTTTGTCATAGTTTGTTCATTGTATAAATATACTGCAATTTATTTATCCGTTCTTCTGTTGATATTTGGGTTGTTTCCATTTGGAGGCTATTGCAAATAGTGCTGCTGGGAACATTCTTGGACGTGTCTTTTGATGCCCACATGCTTTCATTTCTCTTGGGTATAAATGTAGGAGTGGAATTGCTGAGCTGTACTGTGTGCACACCGTCATCTTCAGAAGACACTGCCAGACAGTTTTCCAAGGTGGTGTACTTGGTTAGCCTCCACCAGAGTGTACTTGAGCTCTAATGGCACGATACAATCACCAGCACTCAGGACTGTCAGGTGAGATCAGGTTTTTGGGGGGGTTTTTTGTTTTGTTTTTTTTGTTTTTGCCATTCTGATGGGTTTGGCACTTAAATGCTCTGCAAAGACCACAGTGTCAGGAACAACAGCAGTATGAACATTCTCAGCCCTCAATGAATGTTACTAATATTGAGAATTCCCCGCTTTAAGAATTTACAATTCTGAAAATGATCTTTTTTAACATCTGACACTTACTTTGTGTTTACGTTGAATGGGGATTTCACTGGGTCTTTAGTTTAAAAGTCATACAATCCATAAAGATCAACTGAAGTGCCGGAGTGCCTCAACTCTACTGCCAGATGTCTTAAAAAATAAACAAAAGATAGGAAAAGAAAGATGGTAGGAAGGAGGGAGGGAAGGAGGCAGATAAAGAGACCTTGCTGATTCTCACTAACCAAAGTGATCTCATAAACATGACTTTTCAACAACTAAAAGGGACAGGTTCTATAGAAAAATCTTTGATTGACTTCACTTTATTTATTTTTTATAAATTTATTTATTTATTTTTGGCTGCATCGGGTCTTCGTTGCTGCACGCAGGCTTTCCCTAGTTGTGGTGAGTGCGGGCTACTCTTTGTTGCGGTGTGCGGGCTTCTCACTGCGGTGGCTTCTCTTATTGCTGAGCATGGGCTCTAGGCACGCAGGCTTCAGTAGTTGTGGCACACGGGCTCAGTAGTTGTGGCTTGTGGGCTCTAGAGCTCAGGCTCAGTAGTTGTGGTGCACGGGCTTAGCTGCTCTGCAGCATGTGGGATCTTCCCAGACCAGGGCTCAAACCCATGTCCCCTGGATTGGCAGGCGGATTCTTAACCGCTGCGCCACCAGGGAAGTCCCTGATTGACTTTAATTCCCTCATAAGTATATTATCCTTTGGGAATGACCATGCCCCCCAAAAAATACATACACATACACACACGTACATATTTATATACATGTAAAATAAAGTATAAATACAAATAAAGAGAAATATCATATTTCTTATATGCAGAATCTAAAAAAGAAAATGATACAAATGAACTTACTTACAAAGCAGAAACAGACTCACAGACTTAGAGAACGAACTTATGGTTACCGGGGGGGAAGAGTGGCGGGGAAGGGATAGTTAGGGAGTTTGGGATAGACATGTACACACTGCTATATTTAAAATGGATAACCAACAAGGAGCTACTGTGTAGCACAGGGAACGCTGCTCAGTGTTATGTGACAACCTAAATGGGAAAAGAATTTGAAAAAGAATAGATACATGTATATGTATAAATGAATCACTTTGCTGTACACCTGAAACTAACACAACATTGTCAATCAACTACGCTCCAATATAAAATAAAAAGTTTAAAAATGCAAATAAAAATAAATGGAGGAAAACACTGACGTCTGTGAGAGGATATTCCCAACTTCACATCTCTCCAACACATTGACTACTGCTTGATTTAGATGGTGGTTGCAGGGAATGCCCCTGAAATGCCTATCCTATTCATAGTCATCCCTTGAACTAACCATGCACAACTCCTCGAAAAACCCCCCAAAAACATTTAGGAGGAAAGGCAAAGGGAAAAGGAACAAGCCATGTGTTAGCGAGTCCTTTGCTTGACTCCACACGCAGTGTAGATACTCCTCGGAAGCCAGTTCCGAAGCCGACTGCCTAAGAAGACCTTCAGGTCACGATCGCTCCAAAGTGCAGGGCAGGCCAACCTCCTCCCAGATTCCTGAGCAAACAGGGCTCCTCCTCACTCCTCCCAACACATGCCGTGTTCACCCCATTGTAGCACTGTGGTCCATCTAGGGCCAGAGAAAAGGCTGTGAAATTCAAAATGGCAGAACCCAGGTCTTACTCATCTTTGGAGTCACCCAGAGTCACATGCACCTCACAGGCACAGAGTAAGGCCCAAGAAAACTTACTGCGTTGAACTGCCCCCCAGGCCAACTCGGTTCATACCGAGAGTAGTAAGTTGCCCATAAGTTTAAAGTACACGCTGTGTTCTACAGCGTGAAACCATTTAGATCACGTTTCTATCATTTTGGATACTTCCACCCTCCGGACACACACACACACACACACACACGCTCACACACACCTCTTCCTTCGAGCACTGCAAAACCACTCTCCTGGCAGAGATCTATCACAGCCTGGCTAGCCTCACCCTGTTCAAAATGAAAGCACAGTTGGAAACAGTGTGATGGGAGAGACCAAGATTGACAGAAGGAGCAGTGAAGTCTACTTGCATCGGTCACTAACTGGCTGGGGCTCTTGTCTTTGGGGCCTCGCCTTTCTCACGCAGTAGGAGGTCTCCCAGCTTCCAGCAACATTACAGAGGTGTGTGTCTCCAGAATTCCTCAGAAGGAGGGAGCTCCGCTGCTCTTCTCCCAGTTTCCCCAGGACCCTGTCAAAGCCTGAGCAAGGTCTGAGTTTCTCTTTGCTCAGAAAGCACGTCGGTTACACCCAAGATCAGTTTGTTAAATAAAAGCGCAGTGAGAGCGCTTCCTGTCTGTTTTGGCAACAAGATACTTGGAAATAGGAACTCAACAGCTGTACTGGCAGCCTCCGAAACTCACTCTCCCTTTCCAAACCCAGCCTGGTTGGCTAATTGGATGAGGGAAAGGAGGAGACCCTTCAAACAAGAACCAGAGACCGCGCAATAGAAGCCCAGCAGCTAAGGACTTTATCAAGAGCTCAGCCATTCTCTCCCTTTCTGTAGCTGAAGAACCATAATTTTCCAAATTACTTTTTGCCAGATTGTTGCTCACAAGAGCCGGTGAGGTCTTGGCTTTCTCCTAATCCTGAACAGGTTGAATCTTAAGAAGTCTAAAGTAGATTTTCTTCTCAGAGCTGTCTGATCCATGATAAAGTCTGCACAACCCCCTGTGTGAGTCTGTTTGCCTTTTCTCCCAAAGCCAAGACGAAGAAGTCACTCTGGGAGGGCAAGAGACACTTACTGAAGTTCTTTTTCCAGCGCAAAGTAAAAACCTGGATGTAGACACCGAAAGAAAGCTGGATGAACAAAAAAAAATGTATCAATAAAGTTGGTTCCCTTCCAAAAAGCATGGGTCTAAAGGTGTGCTTGGATGTTTTAACAAGATACCTGGAGGGAATTCCAAAGTACGTCCTCTTCTGGAAGAATAGAAAATTCATTCTGGCTTCGAAGATCAGGAGTGAGACTGACTTTTTTTCTTCGATCTTTTTTTTTTTAATTCCAGGCTGAACACGAACACGGCCAAACACCAGATGTTTAAAGTGGTAAACTAACTGCTGGAGTTCTCTGCAAAAGTTGTTCAGCCAACTGTACTTGGGTGATGGCTGTCCCTGCTGGTCTCTAGCCCCCTCCTTCCCATATTTTTTTTTTTTTTCAGGTTAAAGTTCAACCCCAGCTAAAGCTGCATTCAGAGAGTGGGAGTATATGTCTGGCCACAGAAGAGACGGAGGTGGGGAAGGTGACTTTCTCTGTAGTTGTCTGTCCTATATTTTCTGAAATGATTACATTCTGAGGACTCAGAGGCAGCTCACACTTTCAAGTCTGAATGCTGACTCATGTCCTCCCCTTCAGGGCAACTGAAAGGAAGGGTGGAGTTGGAGAATCTGGTGTTGGGGAGTAGGGTAGGAACTGGTAGGGGTTGGGGGGAACCGAGAGAGAGGGCGTGTGGACACCAGCAAGATCCCTTTCCTGAACGCAAGTCTTCGATTTCCTTCGAGACTCGTGAAACTTGATGGAAGAGTGTGCAAAAGTTGCCCATATGGCACTTTTTCAACCTTTATCAGCCCACTCTTTCCTTTTTACTTTTGAGATTTTGGGGACTCAAACAGTTAATAAAGGCCGAGGGAAAATATCAAAGGGCTATTTCTGTCTTGTTTGCAAGGATCAATGAAATGAGTCAAACGAATTGAGGAAAACAAAAAACAAAAACCCATTAACTCAGGCTGATCCCAAAGGGAATCTTTGCTGAGACTTAAAAGTGTCATTTCCTCCAATGACTTAAATGGGTTCATGAAAGTTTGGGTCATTCATACAGCTGGCCACCTGCAGGGATTTTGAGTAGCCTAATCTTTTAAATAGCCGGCATTTTGGTGGTGTCACTTATCTGGTTATTAACAGGAAACACACACTCTTTCCTAGTCCCAGGTCCTACTGGAGTGCTATCAGGAGAGCCATCCGTGGTGGGCCCAGAAACTAGCATACCCCTGGTGATCCAAGACATGTTTAAAGGACAAGTTGGAAACCAGCATTTTGTGTTACATTTCTGGTGTATACAGATGTGTCTCCCACAGAATCGATAGTTAATGATGTTTGATGGTTTTATTGTACTCGGATAATCCCTTTGTGACCACTGATTCTTTCTTCAACAAATATTGCTTCTATGCCTACTAAGCGTAAGGCACCTTGATGGGAGCTGAGGATACTTGCAGCTCATGTCTACTGGGGAGCCTGACTATAGGCACATCCACCCACACACATCCACCCACAAATGCATGTATTTAAACCCCACATCGAGGTGGGCGCTGTCATGGAAGTGAACAGGAGGCGGTGGGAGGTCTGAAGGATGAGGTGGAATCAGCTGTGTAAAGAAAGATGTGATCAACTCCACTGGCTGGAGCCAAGTGCTGACATGGGTTTTCTTTCATCTTTACAGCCCCTTTGCCCAACCCAGTGATGAACACACAGAGGACATTTAATCGTGCGGCTGTAAGCTTCACCTCACTCACTACAGATGTTCTTAGGGTGACATTCAGCCTAAGCACGCTGGCTGTACTAACTGTTCAGTTGCTATAGCTCAGAGACTCTGAAATGCCCTCCTCCACCCCTGCCAAGCGCATCCCCAAGACCTTCCCCACAGTTCGGCAACTAATGGGGTCATGGGTCCCCAGCACAGCCAGAAGCTTCAGGGCCCCGCTCTAACATTCCCACTGGTGCCCATTCTAAACTGTGAGTGCTAGAGCTATCTTGGCTAAAATACTTCAGAAATTATCCCTGCTCATGGACCTAGGGGGCAGCGGGGCAGGGTACGTGAGAGAGTACAACCTCAGCTGGCTTAGAAACAGCCACGTGCCTTGTGGGGATGGTTAGGGTTTTGACAGTAGTGTCCCCTTTATCAGTCTCATTACTGCCATCAACTACCATCTCCCCATCCCAAGTCCTAGAATAGAATGGCAGAGAAACTAGACATGGCTTGTGCCTTTTAATACTATATACTTAAAATATATAAGGCAGACTTGTGTGCAAAAAGTGGCATTGGGTGTGAAGAGAGAAGGCATTCGTATTACCTCAGCAAGTTTGATTTGGGGCAAGGACAGTCCTATCCAAGTTAACTATTTCTTCCTCAAAGCCCCACCTGGTGTTCTGGTCCCTGTGATAAGTCAACCAAACAGTGAAACTCTCTTCAACTATAGGAATTCGAAGAAGCAGAAATAGAAAAAGACCTATTTGATTCTCCTTTTCCCGACATAAATATAAAACACATATTTGCACGTTTAATATTAAAATATAACCATGAAGATAATAGAAACTGCCATCTTTAAGTTTAGGGGCTCAAGATTTAATTCAGAGCGAAATTTTGGAGATATATAAACACTTAATCACAGTAAGTCATCTTGTTCTCTGTGGTGAACTGAAGTCTGGTTCTCCTTTTTCTGATGTAAGAAAGCTCTCTCCAGTCACTGCCATCTCTTTCTGCTCTGACTCCTGGTCAAAAGCTTCACCATTCGTTTAGACTTTGAGAGAATAATAGACCTGCCAGTCCCTGTTGGTGGCCTCTCCTGCTTCTCCTTAATAGAAAGGAAAACATCGCTTTCTTTCATGTGGCTTAGCTGAACCCCATTCCTGCTTACTGTCTCAGCAGAGGAGAATAAAACAAAAACAACAAACCACGGGGCTGTGACTGTAAAGTGAGTGCTTCCTGGTGGCATCTTTCGAATCAGAAAACATGAACCTCTCTTAAGAAAACAAACAACCCAACAAAAAAAATGGGTGGAAGATCTAAATAGACATTTCCCTGAAGAAGACATAAAGATGGCCAAAAAGCACATGAAAAGATGCTCAACATCACTAATCATTAGAGAAATGCAAATCAAAACTACAATGAGGTATCACCTCACACCAGTCAGAACAGCCATCATCAAAAAATCTACAAACAATAAATGCTGGAGAGGGTGTGGAGAAAAGGGAAACCCTCTTGCACTGTTGGTGGGAATGTAAATTGGTACAGCCACTATGGAGAACAGTATGGAGGTTCCTTAAAAACCTAAAAATAAAACTACCATATGACCCAGCAATCCCACAACTGGGCATATACCCTGAGAAAACCATAATTCGAAAAGATACATAAACCCCAGTGTTCACTGCAGCACTATTTACAATAGCCAGGACATGGAAGTAACCTAAATGTCCATCAACAGAGGAATAGGTAACGAAAACGTGGTGCATATATACAATGGAATATTACTCAGCCATAAAAAAGAATGAAATAATGCCATTTGCAGTGACATGGATGGACCTAGAGATTGTCATACTGAGTGAAGTAAGACAGAGAAAGACAAATATCATGATATCGTTTATATGTGGAATCTAAAAACAATGATACAAATGAACTTATTTACCAAACAGAAATACAATCACAGATATAGAAAACAAACTTAGGGTTACCAAGGGGGAAGGGAGAGAAGGATAAATTGGGAGATTGGGATTGACATATACACACTATTACATATAAAATAGATAACTAATAAGGACCTACTGTATAGCACAGGAAACTCTACTCAATAGTCTGTAATGGGCTTTATGGGAAAAGGATCTAAAAAAGGGTGGATATATGTATATCTATAACTGATTCACTTTGCTGTACACCTGAAACTAACACAACATTGTAAGTCAACTATACTCCAATAAAAATTAATTAAAAAAGAAAAAATGAACCTCTCTTCTAGAGTCCATCTCTCTAGTTTTGTAGAGGCTTTGTGCCTTTAAGACTGGAGATCCTTGTATGAAGCAGAGAATTAACCCCCTGGGAGTAGCAGGAAGCTTCTAGTGGAGCTATGGAGCCACAGGGCCCTGAAATCACCGTGAGTGGTGCTCTGTCACTCCCCATCTTACAGCTTTAATCTCTTGTCTTTTGCCTTCCCCAATCTTCCTTTTCTTCTGCTCTGCCTAAGCCTCTATCCCTTAACGGGGTAGCTCAATTAAGTTACTTCAGTTCATTTCAATTCAATTCACGTCATTAGGTGGGAGGAGGTCTTTGACAGTACTTTGTAACAGATAAGGTGTTTTACAAAGTTATTATTACTAAGTACTCATTATGTGCTAGTCTCTTTGCTGGATGTATGTGGGGATGGTGAAGGCAAAAAAGATGAAAAGCCTTGACTCTGATGTCCCAAGAGTCTGGTGTCTCATAGAGGAGATGGAGGATACGTAAGAAAATATGATGACTGCAGTAAGAACTAGAGACCGTGGGTCATGACAGTGGTCTTCCCAACCTCCTGGAGAGGAGGGAGCATTTGAATGCACTTAGGAAGGCACGTGAGACTTCTACTGACACAAGTAGTAAGGGGGTTGAAAAAACATAAGACATATGGTATGTCTCTTGCTCGGGGATTCACACGTCATGAAAGAAGTGGATCCCTTCCAAAAAGGAAAGAATCCCACCTGATCGATGATAACCCCAAAAGAGAGTGAATGAGGACTCTGGTCATCTAGCCTTAGCCTCCATGATGTTGAATGTATGAATTAAGTGTCTAAGTTTCATCCCTGTTGTGAAAGATGTCAGCTTACACCTGAGGTCCTTAAATAAGTATGACAGAAATTCACCTGTGCACAGAAAGGAGCCAAGTCCTCTCGGTCTGGTTGAGGGCTTGAAGAGACTAAGGGTTTCTCTGAGCCATAGAGTATAGCCTGGGAGTGGAGGGTAGAAGGTGACATTCTTTTCTAACCAAAGTGCAAACACTCTTATAAAGAAAGGTGCATTTAGAAGGAATGTGGTCCCCATACATCACCTGTGATTAGCTTTGGGGCAACTTCCATGGACAGGAAGGCTTCTATTCAAGAGCAGACAATTCACCTGCTTACCCTGTGGCTCTTAGGTCATCCCCTGAGAATGGGAACAATGCCCCCCAGACCTGTGGAGGAAACTCAATCAACCAACTCAGGTGTGCAACGAAGCGTTTGAAGAGCCACTGAAGATGATGTTTACTCCATTGGTTTTTTGTGTTTTTTTGTGGTTTTTTTTCTTTTCTGCATGGAGGTAGATAACATGATGTCTTTTACTAGAAACTACATCTGGGAGATTTTTGTTTTTCTGTTTGGGGCTTTTACCAGTTCTGTATTCAAAGACCAACACAAAACCCCTATTTACTTTCTGTCCTGGAAGATGCTGTCAGCTATGTGTTGAGCACTTCCTAGAAAATCCTCCCCTCCCCCACCCCAACAAGCATCTTCAGTTTGGCTACAAAAGGGTATTTACCTCTGACACTTACCATCAGGGTTCAAACCTCGTCAACTTTTTACCAGCCCTGAACACACAAAGCCACACTCCCCTAAAAGGACACTGGGCTCTCCTGGATGCATTTCAATGACGTTTTTCCTCTAACTTTTGCATTTTGGAAAATTGCAGAGAACCAGATCTCATGTCCACTTGAGACAATTTTGTCAGCTGTGATCTTCCTAAGGCAGGGATCCATATTCAAAGACGAGGGCAAGAGGAAATTTTAGCCCAGATATTAAAGGGGAAACAAATGAAACAGAGTAAATAAGCTTGGAATTGCTGCAAAGTTTTAGCTTTTCCAAAGGAAAGTAAGGACAGAACTGTAATTAGAGTCTCAGATTATAACCTTCTGATTATATCCGCTTGCTTTTCTCTTCCACACTCATTCAAAATCACTACTTCTTTGATGAAATTGAAAAACTGAGTGTTTCTAACATAAACTCTCACTGGGTGATTGAAAATGGAAGTGGGGGGATTTGGGGGGTGGGACTCTCTAAATGGCACTCAATGCAAAACTAGCAACCTACATATATGAAAGAACTAGTGAGTGAAATAAATCTCCAGAAGATGTAAAAGAGAGGGAGTGAGAGCCGGGCAGTTTTAAAACTCTTCCAAATCTACAATTCAATGTGTTTAGCTGGCTTGCTACTGCTGAAATTAGATCCGCAGGGAAAGAACCAAAACGACAGACAGTAGGATCAGACAGCACGGGCAGCATTTCTGTGCCATAAGCCCTTGTAGAAAGGGAATGTTTACCATTATTCTCGGGGAGGGAGTGTGTGGAGAGAAACCCTTCTGGCATCCACCCACACAGAAAATTTTTGTACCTCTTACCATGAAAATATTAACTTAGAGGAAAGGAACAGAGCCTCGGGGACTTCCATCTTAAAGCCTTTCTGAAAGGGAAATGCCCAGAAACACATCCAGAAGGGAAGAGACTGGCAAAAGGATGTGTGCAGAATCCAGACACCAGATACGTCCCACAAGCTGCACTTACTCACCGGGGAGTCATGCAGATCACTTTCTCATACTGAGAGGCACTGCCAGTCCTGGCCACTCCCAGCCCACAGCCCACTGTCAAGCCCTCAGCAGAGACTGTGGTTGTTTGAAACATCACATTGCTGCACCTGTCCCTGCTCAAAACGCACCAACTCCCTGTAGCATCCTAGGTGCCCCAGACAGTCTTATCTTAGTTGCCCTTCTCAAAACCCTCACTGATCCTACAGCGGCAGGACCCAGGCACTAGACATACTTGGGGACCCAGGTTACTCTACAGCCACATCCCTTCATCCAAAATGAATCTCCCACTTTCTAACATATCACGAAACAGAGTTGGAGGGGGTAACCTTGGGGGACCGCTAATGAACTTTCCTAGTAGGCAATTTCTCCATGTTTCTTTTTCCTTTGAAGAGGAGAATTCGTGAAACCATTTGCACAGAGTCATATGGAAAACCCTGGGTTCAGCAGCCATTCTTTCCCGTTTACAAACACCACCACGTTCACTGCAGGCTGTCGACTGGTCAAAAGGGGCTATAGACACGGGGCGGGGGTGGAGTGGGGTGCTGGGTACTCTTAGAACACCCCGCCGATTCAGTGATGTGTTTTCCATAAGTCCGATATGCTCCAGGTTCAAGGTGAAGAGGAGAGACTGGAAAAGAAACCTCAGAACATTGACCCCTCCTCCAGTTCCAGGAGTGGCCCAGTTCCATTGTATATTTGGGATGGCATGATCATTTAATCTAAATGTCCATCTACAGATGGAGTTGAATAATTGCCGTGTAGCTCCTAATGATTTGTAAAGGAGGCTGTTCTCAAATGAGAGGCACTGAAAACAAAACTACTTTTCATGGAGAGGACTTTCACGGTGAGAATACTTGAAGTCCTGAAGTCCTACTTTGCCTCTCACCAGCTAACACAGAACTTTGCTGGATACAAAGATCTCACCTGAAACATGAAGAGGGTGAACTAACAGGCTTGTAAGGCCCCTTCCACAACGAAAAGTTCATGACCCATTTTTCTTCCTATAAAAATATTCAGTTATCCAATTATCCAGCAGACACTCAAACTGACCTTTCCCAGCCACCCAGTCTACTGCAGCCAAGGCTGTGTCAAACGTGCAGCCGAGAGAGCTGGGATTTTGCTGCATTCCTAAACCACTTTAGGCTGTCTTTTCTGTTGCTAATTGCCCGCATCTCTTCTTCTCCCTGTTGGTACAGATTACTCAGCGTTAACTCTCTAGTTGATTCAGCCAAAAATCACCTGACAGATGTGCATCCTGGGAAGTTTGCCACACATATAAACAATAGGACATTAGAGGACCAAAGAACCCTAGAAACTACCAGGATGAGCGGCCTCCAGCGTCTCAGGGGAATATACAAGCAGATCCGTCAGAATGTAGGAAAAATATTAGATCACCTGTTTTTATTGTATCATATGCCTTTAAAATTTTATTTTAGGAGTATGTTTTATAAGGTACCTAGTATATTAGAACCTTAAAGATTCATAGTATTTATAAATTAGTATCCATCTACTGAGGCATGCATGCTAAACTTTTTTGTTGTTGTTACCTACAGGAGTGTGTGATCAACAAAAGTTCAAAGATTAATCATATATGGCCCCAGACCAAGTTCTGTTTCTGCAAATAACATTTTATTGGGACATAGCCACACCCACTCATTAAATACCATCTGTGGCTGTGTCCACACTAAAAAGGCAGAGTTCAGTAGCTGCAGCAGAGATGGTGTGACCCACAGACCCTGAAATATTTATCATCTGGCCCTGTCCAGAAAAAAACTCACTGGCCCTTGATGTAGACTAACAACTCATTTTTATAGATGAAGGAGCCGAAGCCCAGAGATGTCAACTAAATTAGCAAAGCAGAACTAGAACCATGGGTCTCCTTCAAAGCATTCTTCAGCTGATGCTTTGTGCGCACTATTACCCTGTCAGCCCCACACCCTGTGCTCTTCCGAGTCTTTTTCTGCCCACACTAAGATATTACTTGACTAAAACTCCATTTCACCCACCAGGGCTACATCTGCCTGAGCTCACCTCTCACCTTTCCCCCATGCCTCTCCCCCACCACCCGCTGGGTGGCATCGGCTTCTTCCGTGCCACACTGGTGGCCTGCCCCTGCCGGAATATGCTGTCACACTAACTCATCTGATATTCAGCCCAAACGGAAGATCACCTATTTTTTTTCTCCTTTTCTTTGCACACTCTAATTTGTACACTGCTTTTCTTGAAATACCTGGAAATGTGGTGACCAATAACACATTCACCTATTGGAAATATCTGGCAAAGGTGTTCGTGCTGGTAAGATAATGAACATCAGTCAGAACTCTCCAAATGTGGAATCACCAAGAGATCATGTTCTGGCCGCGTGCTGCCCCCAACCCCCGCCAATATCTATTTCTTCAAGCACGTGAATTTTCTAGTCGAGTCACCAACACAAGCAGGTGGAAGGGTGGAAGTCTGCCCCCATGAAGGGAAATTTAGTCTGGGACTGAGGGACTGAGTTTCATGATGGAATCACTGAAGTTATTGGTCCTCTAAGTGTGGTCCAGCAGTAGCAGCATCCCATGGGAACTTGTTAGAAATGCAAAATTCTCACCCCAAAACTATGGAATCAGAAACTCTGAGGATGGGCTACAGAAATCCGTGTTTTAACAAGTTCTCCTGTGGATTCTGATGCTTGCTGAAGTTTGAAAAACACTGATGAAAGGAATCTGGCATCACAGCCAAGGACCAGGAGTCAGAAGGAAAGGAGCTCTTCTACCACCATGGCCCTCCCCTGAAGTCTCAATCCTGCCAAGCTTCACTCCATCTTTACATCTGCAGAAGGTCCAGGGAGAGACACTACTTCCTTGTCTTCAGTGGAGCAGAAAATATAAGAAAGAGCTTTGGGTACTAAATGGGAAAAGAAATTCCAGCTCACCTGCTGACCATAATGTCTTAGCTCAGTTACAGTCCTTTTGCACTGCTGGCTCACTGCATTTTTTAACGCTTATCAAGAACTCACTAAACACAAAACTCTTACATAAAAAGAGGGACTGTGTCCCTCTTTCTCAGTGAACGTTTAACCAATACTATGGAGTTTACGTGCTGATGAAGGAGATAGATTTTTAGCTAAGAAAATTACATGCAAACAAATACTATGGAAATCCAAGTTAAGTTCTCTGAAGGAAAGGAACCAGTTGCTGCATGAATGTATCATAGAGGAACTTGCCCTAAATGGGGACGCTTCCCTGGGGATCTGACATTTGAGCTAATCTATCTCCAAGACAAGATTTTTAAAGTTTTGAAAAAGAGCAGAAAGCATTGTCCAGTAAGGGGGAATAGTTCGTGCAAAAGCCCAGTAGCAGAAGGAGAATAATATTTTGAAGAAGTGAGAGCAGAGCAGTGGGGCTGGAGCACAGGGTGGGAGGGCATATGGCAGGAGAGAAGGCAGGGGAAGCGAGATGTACGCCGGAAGCGAGATATACGCCGGAGAAAGATTCTGTTAGCTGTTCTCACAGCGAGCGAGCTCGGGCTGCTGGTGGGAAACTATAAGGAAGCTGGAGTGAAGTGACCATTGTAGCTGTGCAGGCCAGACCAGAAGGAAGGCAGGTTAGGCCAAGAAGAGGCAGAGAGAAGCAAATAGATTTTGGGAGATACTCCAGCAATAGCAATATAGAAGACTTGGTGGCAAAAAGAGGAAGTTGTCAGGGAAGACTCCTTAATTTCGGGTGTAGGAAACTGGATAACTACTCACAGAGAACACTGGAAGAAGAGCAGCTAGGGCTGGGTTGGGGCAGCTATGGGAAGTCTGTGAGATCTGTTTTGAACGGGCATGTTTGGGGTTCCTTTGATATTTACAAGTGAGAGTTCAGGTAGGCAAAGTAGAGTTCTTCTGGAGTGCACAGAAAGACCTAAGCTGGACATAAAAATTGATATTCATAGTCATAGAGATGATAACTAAGTCTACAGGTTCAGAGAAAATTACCTACAGAGAGTACATACAGAGACAAAGAGGGTCTGGCAGAGAAAGACAAATATTGTATGATCTCACGTATATGTGAAATACAAAAAATGTTGAACTCATAGAAACAGATGGTAAATTGATGGTTGCCAGGGTAGGGGAATGGGGAGATATTGGTCAGAGTGCAAACTTCCAGTTATAAGATGAAAATTTTCTAGGGATCAAATGTACAGCATGACTATAGTTATCAACACAGTATTATATACTTGAAAGTTGCTAAGAAAGTAAATCTTAAATGTTCTCTCTCTCTCTCTCTCTCTCTCTCTCTCTCTCTCACACACACACACACACACACACACACACGAGGTAATTATGTGAGGGGATAGATGCGTTAACTAACCTTATTGTGGTAATCATGTCTCAATATATACGTGTATCAAATCATGTTGTACCCCCTAAATTTATACAATGTTTTGTGTCAATTATATCTCAATAAACTGGGGGGAAAAAGAGGGCTCTGAGACAAACTCTTCAGGAAGTACATATGGTCACATATATATGAGAGAGCACTTCCTCTCAGAGATGACTGAGAAAAAAGACTAGAGTGGTTGTGAAAAACCAAGAGAACAGGCCATCACAAAAACCAATAGAAGAAAATGTTTCCAGAAAGAAGATTCTACTCCCAAGGTAGAACTCCAGGCAGAGCCACCGTTTTGTAAGAGATGTAGCAATAAGCAAGAACCTTGGCTGGGAGTGTGCTGAAGCTAGAAAAATCATCAGAATTTTATTCAGAAAAAAATGATTCTGCTCTGTTAGACTTCATCACTTTTGAGAAACCAATCTTTCCTTAGGATTGATTCAGTAATTAAAATCCAATCGCATTTAAGACAAAAAGATATTGGGCCAAATTTTCTCTGGTTAGTAAATGACCTGCAAAAGCCTCCATTTCCTAAGCTCTCTTCCAAGGCCCCATCAGGTGGCTCAGATTTTTGGACAGCAATGGAAAGCTCCTTTCTTAGTGATGGCTAAGACAACAAATACAATGTCTTAGCTCTAAAACCATGCCATAGGAGAAAAGCATCAAGCAATATCAAATATGATTCATCCTCAACCTCCTTAGGTAAAACTTAACACAGGATATGTGTAGATAATGGAAACCATGCAAAGGTAGTGGTTGGCACAATAGATAAGTTACTGCTTTGGACCCACAAAGTTCCTTTTAACAATAACTTCTAACATTCCCATCTGGTCTGCTGTATATTACCTCATTTAGCCTATATCCAAAGGATTGACATAGACAGTTATAATGACTTAGACAAGACAGCACAAGTTGGGTAGGCCTTGAGGGCAGAGGCTATCTGCCAGGGCAAGACCTGTGTCTGATTCTTCCTTGTGTTCCCCACTAATACAAATGAAAGTTAGAATATGAACGTATGTTGGGCACAGGGTGGTGATTGATTGATGAGGAACACGAGGGAGGGTGTATACATATAAAAAGTATTTGAGCTGTACACTCAGGATTTGTGTACTTTATATTTACATACTTCACTAAAAATAAAATCAACCTGAACATAAATACTGTTTGATTGCAAAATGTTTACCCTGAATTGCTTGACCTGAGGCTGTAACCAGTCATATCAAACCATTAAGTTCCTTGTAACTTTATTTTGCATAATTCTTTTGACAAGAATGGGTGGGGGGTGTGAGGGAGGGGCAGGCAAGAGTGGTTGGCCCTGAAGGCCTGAACCTGTAACTCACCTCTTCTGTACTAGACACTTAAGATACATCAATCATATTTAATCATCACAGAAATTCAATGAAATAGTTATTATCATTCTCACTTCACAGATGAGGAAACTGAGACTCAAAAGGATTAAATAACTTACTCTATGTGTCTGAGCTCAGAGACAGTGATATTTTCAATAAACCTAATATGCAATAAAGAAATATTGCCCAGGAAGCAATATGGCCAAGAGGCAAGCTCTATCAGTATCCTCATATTCTAAGGTGAGGACACAAGAAAGACCTGTTAAGGAAGAAGGCAAAAAAGGAGAAAGGACCCAGACCATGGAAACAAAGCTTGCATTATGTGTGGGATGCTTGGAGAAAATTGTTACGCGTAGCATATTTTTCAGAAAAGTGAAGCCTGTGGAAAGAAGACACAAAGAATTTTAACTCTTCAAAGATGATTATAAGTCAGTATAATGTTTAGCCACTTTTGAACCAGAAGAGGAGAGCCAAAATAGAAATGTGTCTTATTTCTATACAGATTTTATCCACTTGTTTTAAAAAATTATTATTATATAATTCTTACGAAACAAGTACGTCGCATCATTAATTTGTTTATTTGAACACCTTTTTTTCTAAATGTGTTTCCTTGGGTCTGGCCACTTGCTGAACTATCATTAATTCTAACAGCTGATTATCTTGTGTTTTTTAGGTAGACCGTCCTGTAATCCAAAAATAACAATTGACGGTTTTGCCTATTTTTTCCAATCTTTGTGTCTCTTATTTATTTTTCTTGTTGCATTGGCTAGACCCTCTAGTTCAATGCTGAATATCAATAGTGATAATAGATATCCTTTCCTTTAATGAGAATGTTTCTAATTTCACAGTTGTGTTCTACTTTCCTATATTTCAGCCTCTCTCTCATGTTTCCGCTCTTTGTCTGTTTTCACTCTATTTATGTCTACCTTGAAGGAAGATTTTGGGAAAATAGTGAATTAATTTTCTTTTGGGCATGGAAAATAAAGGCCAGAAGTGCTGGGGGCTTGGAAGAGCTCAATCCAGGGAATCCCCAGAGCACAGGTGAGGGGGAGGATGAACATAAGCATACACTCATCACCAACCAAGTAGAAGAGGCAAATGTTCACCTTCTAAAGAGTGCTGAGATTGGGGTGGGAGTCCCAGAGGTCCTGTATGCCACATCCATATGCAAGTGCCAAGGAACCAGCACCAGCTCCTGACTTCAGATAAATGATCTGGGGACTGATTTGCCTTTTTACTACCATGTGCAGAGGTCAATGGGCATTTTCATATGGACCAGAGTTTGTCACATATTTGAATCAGTGGACAAAAGAAGAAACTTGATACTAAAGAGATGTTTCTTATCTTATGAAACCTGCCATTAGGAATTAAGACCAGTTGTTTTTAGCCTTTTTCCTTCTGGGAGGTTATTGATACTAAGTAATTTTTATGCCCCACAGCATCAGCATAACCCTATTAAAGGATCTGAAAAATCAGCATCTCCCTCCCTGAGGCAGGGAATCTTTAATCACTTCTGACTTCCTCTTCCTTAAATCACCCCTTTGGCAAAACCCAGAGACTGACAGAAATAATTCAATCTACATAAGAATCACATCTCATGGAAAGAATAGAAATGAATTCTTTTACAACTTTATCAGTTGATACTTATTAATACATTTAAAATATTCAAAATTGTATATGTATACATGAGGAAACGGGGTATAAGTACAGCGTAATTTTAAATTTGTTTATTTATTTAATGACTTTCTTGATTCTGCTGAGATCCTTTGTGTACACACAGAGACTGTACCATCCAAGAATTTATAGACTTGACTGACCCCAGATAGAATCTGATCGCCAGCTACACTGGGTTCTCCTGGGAAAGCTGTGCAGCTATGAATCAGACATCACCACAGACACACATCAGACAGTATTTAAATTAAAAAAAAAAAAATCCTTCCTTTCTGAAAAATTACTATTCATTGCAATGCTGTAAAGATACCACGGAGGGACAATGTACATCAGAAGACAGTACTCCCTTCCTACACTCCAGCTCCTCCAGCCCAGGCAGCATGCTTTCCTTCACCTCACCTTCCCTCACCAGCACTCTGCAGACAAGGGAAGACCATCAGACCCAGAAAAGGAACTCAGAGGTGAGTAGAGGCCAGTTTTTGATGTCTTCGACTGAGAAAGGGAGAAAAGGGGAAGAAAAATGAAACTACCTGGTGCAACTAAGAACACAAGAATAGTAAAGGGAACAAATGCAGCATTTCATTCAAAAGAAACATCGATGGAGAGCGAGGGATTGTTATTCCATGCCAAGTGCTGAAGGGAAGATGCAAACTTCGTGGGGATTCCTGGAGAGTCATTCTGTGAGACAAGGTTTTGTCCTTGGTAGCTTCTCACTAGCAGTCTTTTCTTTTTGAGTCATGACTTTGCTTTTATAGCAATAGTCAGGGCCAAAACATTTAAGAAGGTTACCATTTGAAGAAGAACAAAAACTTCCCTCTGTTTACACTATTTCCTCATGTTGGGAAACTTTAAAGGCTAAAACTTTAGCAAGCTGAATTTTCCTGTAACTCTTATGGGTTAAACTGTAGCCAGTGGGGCTGAGTTCTTCACAGATTTAAAGTTCTGTTATCAGGAGTAAATTTAAAAAAAATAAATCCCTTTATATCTGCTCCCTGAGATACTCACTCACTCCGACCGGGAACTAACACTCAAACCACAACCAAGTATGATATTCAGAAGAGCTAGTAGCTGGAGAGAGAAAGTCAGTCAATCCAAGAAATGTGTATGACATCTTACCTCTTTCTTCTCCTGGGATCAGATCCTTAACTTACTAATTCACTGTCAAGTCAGCAAACCATGGCCCACAAGCCAAATCCAGCCCACAGACTGTTTCTGTACAGCCCACAAGCTGAAAATGGCTTCACATTTTTAAACAGTTAGAGAAAAATCAAAAGAGTATTTTTGTGATGCAAAAATCTGTGACACAAATTATATGAAATTCAAATTTCAGTAGACTTAAAATTTTTTTTATTGAAACACAGCTACACTCATTAACTGACTTACCACCTACGGCTACTTCTGAGCTACAACCGCCAAGCTGAGTAGTTCTGACAAAGACCACGTGACCTTCAAAGCCTAAAATATTTACTGTCTTGTCCTTTGCAAAAAACGTTTGCCAACCCCTGCGCTACATAAAATCTGACCATCACCGTCCTATAGTTTGAAAGCTTCATATTTCATAATGTACTTAATATAACCCAAATGCAGTATCATTAAACAGGACAGAAGTCACCACTTATACTGGATTTTGTGGGGCAATCCTTATTTTAAATGTTCTGCCATGTTGCCGACATATACTCATTATACAGAGCCCATGTGATACATGGCTTGTAAAAGGCAGGAACCAATCCCAAGGGGCCTGCGTGTTTTGCTTTCTTGTTTGGGAGTCAAGATGGAAGTTTACACTAACAAGCATTTCCAAATGAAACTCTTGTGGAACAATATAAGAGAAAGAAAAAAATCACACACTGAAATTATGCAGGAGTTCAAGAAGACCCAAATGTATTGATATTTTCCCTAGAAGGTTCTCAGTTGCTTTTGCTAGTGAGGCCGACAGCTCTGCTCCAGAAATTACAGCAAGGTTCAGAATGAAACAGAAATTACTGTACTTTTCTCTTTATCTGCAGAAAAGGTAATCGAAGGGGACGAATTCTGCACCTAATGCAGCAACTTAACCTTAAGACACCGGACATCAGGAAAAATGCCTCTAGGAAAGCTAAGCATGGAGAGGAATCAGACAGCCGTGCTGTGGACTGGGGTAGCTGAGCAGGAGAGATCCACAGGAAACTGTCCACAGCATCAGAGAGACTGAAATTGACAAGACTTCTCTGAAACTGTACCCAGAGAATTGGCCAAGGACTTCTCACAGAGTGTTCTAACACACGTGTGTGTGTGTGTGTGTGTGTGTGTGTGTGTGTCCAAAAGGAAAGTTTAAGGCACATGGTGATAAAAGAGTGTGTGATTGGATGTCTTGAGGGAATACACCCGCACCAATGTAACTATGCTTTCTATGCAGTAACTATCCAGGTCAGCTTTCAGATTCTCACCCTGCTTTCAACATCATCAAAAGCATCCATTTAAGTGGGAGCTTCCCAAGGGATTATGGTCTATGTATGGTCTTGAGAAATAAAGCCCAAGAAACAGTCCCTGTAAGAACAGACCATTTGGGCCCATCCTCCAGCTGAGGAGAGCATGGCGTCTGGTCTCTCTGTGCTTTCTCCACCTTCTCTGACCACCCCAGGTCACAGAAGTAGAACAAACACCCGGCAAGTTCCTCTGATCCATATGTGCCACAGACTTAGCTTTCTCCACTGACCAGGGGAACAATTTCTCAGCGCACTAAAGGTGCAATTCCCCGTTTTTGTACGTATTTCTGGATTTGCATGTAACTAGGGTTCATACACTTAATATTTCTGTTTCATAAAACGAATTGCCTCCGTAGCTGTTTCTACACCTTTAGGTGCCATTGCAGTCTTTTTTTTTTTTTTTTTTTTTAATGTGAACACTCATTCAAATTGACTTGAGGGCTATGATTTATGGAACAGACTGAGTCACTAATCTCGGCTGGCTGCCTTTGCCCTTGTTGATGTACTTCCTTCTTTTCTAAAGGGAATTTTCTTTGAAGAAAAAAAAATCACTTTTAGATTACTTGTTACAGAACTTTTTTGAAAGGGAGTTTTTTTTGGGAAATTATATGAATCCAACAGTGAAGTTCTCACAGAGCAAAGATTCTACTCTTCATGTTGTGGACATTTACAAAGAATCTAGAGAAAACCATCTGTGCAGAGATTGTTTATAAGGCACTTGAATGAAAAAAAATCTTTTCTTAATAAAATTGACTCGGGGGTGTGCCACTACCTAGCCATTTAACCTCTCTGGGCCTCATGGTAGCCTCCTACCACGAAATAAATTAGTTAGCTAATGTAATTGTATTCTATCATGCTAAGAAGAAACATAAAATGAAAGGTGTTTTTAATACTAAAATTAAAAATAAGAAATGTCCTACTAAGACAAAAAAAAAGTCCCAATTTATGAGTCAGTAATATATGAGGTAATTCAAGTGTTATAAGGGATTTTACTGCAGGGGTCCTTGCCATGGCCAGGTCATGCAGGATCTCTCAAAATGTGATCCAATTCACCAAATAGATCCAATTCACAAAAACTGATGAATGTAACCCTTTTGAAACCCTTATACTGCTTCAATATGATCCGTTTGTATATACGTTGATCCATATATCAAAATATATCAGATACACTGATGTTCTAGGCATTTCATAGACATTGTCCAATTTAATCTTCCTAACTTGGAATTTATGGATAAGAAAACGGAGGGTAGACTGAGTGACTGTTGTTTGAACCCCACTTGAGTCTGTCTGATACAAGCATTTATATTAACTCTGTGCTTTGTAGCCTCTGGTTCCAATGAATTTTTACTTTGTCACAAAAAGAGATCTGGTCAAGTATATTTGTTCTGTTGGTTTAAGTTCCTTTTTGGTTTAAGTTCCTTTTTACCTCCTTTCCCACCCCCAACTCCTTTCAACTGTAGTGTTCTTTTTCTCTTTTGTGGCTGGGTTTGATTTTAAACAGACTTCTTAGGAAAAGAAGTGTGTAACACTGAAGGGCCAAAGAGCTTCCTAACTAGAATAAGCAGGTCCTATTTGAGGGTATGGAGCTCTTGGTGAGGGGAAGAAGCCCACCTCAGTAAGCCCCAGGAAGGGATTTTCTTACATATATGTGTGCCTGGTGATATATCTCCATACCTCACTCTCTTTAGTTCATGCAAAATGTTACGCATGCTGTTTTCTTTTCTAAATGAAATTATAAAAGGATTTTACCTTCACTCTAGCTCCTTACTGAACATAAGTGATCAAGGAGATTTAATGCCATTCTCCAAAACCAATTAATCCGAACGGTTACTTCCAAATTGTTGTCTTCCCAGTTTTATTTAAATCTATAAGCAAATCGAGACCTGCCAAATATTGACCTCAAACGTTAGTTTTTTTCCTACATAAATAGCTCTTGGCATTGAAACTGCGGCTTGAGAACAAATGACTTCGGTCCCAAAGCCTTGGGAAGATTGCCTTTTATTTTTCCTCTTTCTAACCTGCTATTCATAGAGTAACAGGAATGTTAAGTGCTTTCTATTATAGACTTGATTTTGGAAGGGAGAAATTGGCTGAATGTGATGTCTTTGGATGGGATTTATTTTAAACTTTTTCCTATTGAATATTGTGAATTTCGGATTGAGAAACAGCTTGGGAATTCCAGAAGTCGGCACACGGGTGGCTTCTTTCTGTCCCGCATCTTTTCCAGCACATTGACAGTGCTCCTTTTTGTGTCTGGAGGAGAAGAGTTGAACATGTTCCCTCATCGGCCGCCACAATCAACCCAATTGTCTGCAGATGGACGCTTCGCACTGTGACACATCATCTTGACAGCAAATTCTTTTCACGGCTGTGAGCTCTTCTGCTTAAACAACTTACTTCATTGACATAAACAGGATCTTCTTACCCCGGCCCAGCAGGAGACAGAAGAAAAGTCTTTTCAGAGCATGTCTTCCTCTGCCACAAAGTGTGAAGCCAGAAGTTTGAAACTGGCACCATCTTGTAAAGCTAGGCCGTGGCATTACTCCAAAGTGCATGATATCTTGGGAACCAGGTGTGCAGTCAAAAATAACTGCTTTCATTTCTATAACACTGAGAGTCAACAAAACTCATTTACATACATAATTTCATTTGATTCTAACAATAATCCTGTGAGGTAAGCAGGACAAAAACTAGTATTGCTATTTTTCAGATTAGGAAGCCAAGATTCAAATGTTACTATTATGATTATTTTAAAACAATGGTAACAACAAAGAATGGGGTGTTGGGAGCACAGTGTAATTTCACATGCATTCCCACCATTGCATTGACAACAAGACTGCAAGGAAGCCGGATAAATGCTCGTATTTCAGTATTGTAGATAAAGAAACAGATAAATAAAGGTAACCTTTGTTAGCGTTTCTGCTAACAGATATCTCTACAGAGCTTTCGGTCGAACACACTCCCCTGAGGTACTGTCCCTCTTTGTGGGCAGCTGTGTGAAGAGGACAGGCCAGGGCCCTGTGTGTCACGTTCTGCTTGCTGGCTCTAACTCCACCCCTTTCCTCCCACTCACTTCCAAACCCACCAGCCAGCCTCCACACAGCTGTGGAGAACAACTCAATTAGACATAGTTTTATTGAGAATTTGAATAAAAGTAATATAAATAACATTACTGAAATTTTGGAAAATAGAAAGAGAAAAAAACCACCAAGAAGTCCCATGACCCTAACTAAACCTCTCTTAGTATTAGGGTAAGTTTCCTCTAACTTTTTTTTTCTTCCCTGTACATCTGCTTCTCTATTTGTAATTATCAGACAAATTTGTATATATTTTCATTTTGCACTGTCAGTAATTGTATCCTAAGGTGTTTGTCTGGTCACTACACTAGTCTTTTTAATGCCCATTTATTCTATCAAGTAAATAAAATATAATTTACCATGACCCTATTGTTAGACATATATGCTACTTCTGCTGTTTCATAGCTGTAGCTTTCTCCCTGTTTTGGATTGCTCTTCAGGATAGATTCCCAGAAGTGGGATTGCAGGGTCAAAGGGCATTTCTCTGGCTCTTGATCGTGCCGAACTGCTTTCCTACGGATTTGTCCTAATTTAAACTGCCACCAGCAAAATAAGAGATTCATTTCATTGGGATGATGACTGTTTTAATTTTTGCTATTTTATTTTTTATTACTCTATTATTTAAATGTGTGTATTGCTAATTATTAGTACATTTCAACATTTCCTTATTTTCATATACTTTTTGTGAATGATCTGTTCATGACCATTAGACTTTGACAGTATCGTTTCATTGAACAGTTAAAACTATGAGTAGTTCCCAGAACATGAACTCATATTTAAATGACTTGGCAGTTCTTCTGCCCGGTATATCAGAGTTTGATTCATGTATGTGATATGGAAAGCACAGTTAAAATTACATCAAGGTCCATAAATGATCCTGAACTAAAACACTTGCCCTATCTTTACACTTGACTGCAATTCTTATTAATTAGCACAGAAAAAGTAAAGGTACTACATCACGGGATCAAACCCAGGCCCTATGTACTCCATACCGAGTTAACTTATTGGAGGAGGTAAACCAACTAAATGTGCCGAGCCTTTGCCTTCATTTATAAAAAGGAATAATATTAATCACTACACAAGTCTGTTGGGATGACTGGGGAGACAGGTTTACATACGTATATTAAGATGCAAGAAATTAGCAATTTTGCCTTCGTTTTGAAACAAAACTTAAAGAGCTAAGAATCCCTGGTAAAGATTACACTTGACACTAGAAATGCCAACATGGATACGACCTTCTCATTTTCTAGTCATTGAGGGCACACAGCTGAGACATAGATGGAACAGATAATATTTTCTTCTTCTATGTTTGAAGTTCAATATTATGAACAGACTTTATAAAATCCACCAGCCCTTATTGTAACCACTCAACAGAGACTGTAGGCACTGGACAACTATGGTTGCGAATGTTCCTTCTTACTTCTAGACTCTCATGGGAGCAGAGCCTGTAAACGCTCCAACGCCTATGGCAGCGCATAGCACAGTAGGCATTCCATAAATACGTGTTTACAGGATACAGAAACTAATTCTATCAGAGTAACCAGAAGTTACTGACTCCTGCCTCAGGCCGAATAAACAGGCTGACCGAGGGAACTTAGTTTGCTAAAGACATCTGTTTGAGGGAGAAGAGTGGAAGCTAAATGACCTGACTTAACTGGTATAAAAAAACACATACAAATTTAAACACCAAATCTATGCAGTCTGCTTCCCAACAGCATTAAAGGGCCTTTTACTCTAGCTCTCTGGGCCCTTTACAACATATACCTGCCAAGCACAAGAGGAACTAGCTTGTGTTTGATCTCCCGTCACTGTATCCTCCTGATATTTTTCAGAAAACAAATCCACTGAGCTGCATCAGGACAGCCAAAGATTTTTATTTAAAAGCCAACTTAGTGAAACAAAAATGTATGTACCAAGGACAGTGAAAGGATCTAGTCCATTGACATGTTCAAACATTTTAAGGAGAGCTATTATTTCAAGCACATGTCAAGACGATGAGGAGGGGGTGTAATGAATTACAGAAAAACCGGTGTTTATGCCTGAGAGGTCCCTGGGCTGTTCTGTACCTCCTGGAAATTGTTTATGTGCACAAGTCCTGTGATCATGGGGCTATGATTAGCGGATGCTGACAGTGTGACAGCAGAGGAAGGCATGAATCACCGCCGCTCCATACAGGAGAAAGCTGAGCGAGATCAGCTCTGCCTGAGAGATGGACCTTCTTTTTCCACATTCTGCCTAAGTTCTGGTAACTTGGTGCGATGGGACAGGATGGGGAAAGAGGGGGAGGACAGATGAGGGATGAATTTCACCATTTCAGAAAATTCCACTTCTTCCTATAACTCTCATCATTCAGGAAATTACAATTTCTTAATTTGTACCTAAGAGCTAATGACCTGCTACCTTTTTGCTATATTGATTCATCAATTTTTTTTTTAATTAAACTCCCCAAAGTGCCCAGCACTGCATTTCTGAAATGGTTCTAGCAATAGAAACATGAATTTCTCTTCATCCCATGTTTTCTCTGCATCAAGAACCCAAGATAAGAATGCCACCAGTCAAGGGAAGGTAAATAAAATTTGGTAACTGTCCCAAATTTCTAGGAATTATCCACAGTGAATCTGACTGGATGATTGAGTTATAATAATATGTCATGGAATTTAGAGATATTTTGTTGTAATCTGGAAATGGGAGGGAAAGGTAGCCAGAAAAATGTCTTTCCTCAACACAGGTAGAGATATCCGTCTTTGGCGAAGTCTGTACAATGTTGTTTGGTCGAGATGTTCTATCTGTCTTTTGCTACAAAGACAGATTATGAACCTCAGTTAAAGCAAGCAACTAGAGAAAAAATGTGGTGATACACGAAACTGCCTAAATCCGTCACAAGACACTAGTTTCTTCAAGTATTGGCATTACTTGATTGCAAAAGATTTTGTAGCTCTGCAACCCTTGAATTTGTTATGTCTGACCCTCTGGGTGAGGGATAGCAATTCTATATCTTACTGTCTATTCAAGAGAGGTTCTTGAAAAAAAGTAGACGCACTCACCACTGTCATGGACAGCAGTAGTGGCTTTGGGCCCATAGCTTCGTCTCATCTTCCTGTGGGCCCTTTTCCTATCTAAGTCTGAAAAGACGACCCAGTTCTAACTAAGGGGTGATGTGGTGGGGAAGATCAGTTAACTGCAGGTAACCAAGAAGAAAACACCCTCAGAATGACACGAGGTGGGACAGTTAGTGTTGATATCATCTTCTGATGTCTTTCCAGTGATTTCCTTAGAAGAAATCTGTCCGTGATCACTCACATAGACACAGAGAAAAAAAAAAAAAAAACGGGGTTGGATGGGGGCCTTTATTCACAGCTGAAACTGACGAGGCCTCCTGGCAAAACCCCAAAGCACTTTGTTTCCTGTCTTCTCAAAGCCCTGACCTCCAATATTTAAGGAACCAATAACATCTTCCAATTTCTTGAGTTATTTTTCTCATGCAACTCATGGCAGCTGTTTGCCAGCTCAGCATTCAGGCTAATTTGTTACAGAAATGGGGTTAATGTGTGTTTACCAAGTTCTAAAGATTAGCATAAAGGCCTAATTCCGTGTCATGTGCAACCAAATAAGGTGTATAATACCTTCATCAGTCACGTGTATTGTAAAGTTAGAAGCTTGAGATCCAGAACACTTAATTTCTAGATGTGTCTCCGTTTCTCATTTGTTGTTTTTGTTTTTCCTCGGAAAATAGGACAACAAAATATTCTGATAATGATTTAACTTTTTAAAATAAACTTTCTGAAAAGAAACACAATTTTTGTAATAGCTACGTACAAGTGCTATCTAAAAATATTTTTCTTCTGTATTTATAGTAACCACGGGATTCACAGGTAGCTCAGCAATCTTGCATACTTGTTTTGAGGACCGGAAATTTCTGCCCAGATCATGGGAAGGAAAAGAAAAATACATATATTCTGTTCATTTCTTCAAATACTAAAATTTTGCAAGAGTTCAGCCTATATAAATCATGTTACTATCTGCTCTCACTTGAAAAAAATATTAGTGATATTCAAGTACAAGGGGGAAAAACTGATATGTGATTGTCCCATTGACAGCTAAAATCCACTGGAAATCACACACATTCACTTCCTTTTTAAAAAATTTCCAGGAACTCTCTCAAAAGAAAGAAACAAAAAGCTTCCCAAGCAATAGCCAGACCATTGTTCCTTTGTCCCTTTTGGAGTTTTGTAGCACTAGTTGATGGAGGAAAATGTAGTGAGCTGTAGCAATATTTTCTCAAGTTTAAAGCCTTCTCAAATATTGGAGTTGGGGTCCAACTTAGGTATTCTGGTGCATGACTGTATATTTCCTTGTCCAAACGCAACTTCCCATTTCTAAGAAGGGCAAAGGCTGGAACAGTAGAGTAAAAAGGATCATAAGGCTGCTTGGATATCAAAGAGCACTCCCAAAACCACATTTTGATGAGTTAAGTGTAAATTAATCAGAAACTCATGGCTTACATTTCCCTGAAAACACACATGAATTTAAAAAAGAAATGAGTGAGAAAAAAAAAATGTCCCTAACACAATACATTTAGTATATTGCCTACCAACATTTAAAAGAAAAGAATTCAATACTTGCAGCAGAAAAAAAGGATTTGCCCAGGATTGGTCTGAGACTCTGGGCACGTATCTCTGCTGTCCCTAGCCCAGCACAATGACCTTCAGGGACTCACCTCTTATGACCCAAACCAATTTAAGCACAAAAGTACATATTTTTTCTTTACCAGTTTCTTCACTGCTTAACATTTTCTTTAAAGAATAAAAGTTGAAAGATACCAATGGCAACGGACAGAGCAAAACATAATACATTATTTTCTACCTTAAAAAACTCATTTATTCACTTTTTCGACAAATACTTACTGAGCACCTACTATGTGCCAGGCTCTGTTCTGAGCTCCAGGGAGTCAATAGTAAATATAGTAGATAAGGCTCTGGATTTATGGAATTTACCATGACAGGAAACCCTCCCTCTCTTTTTACTGTTGTGAAACAATTCTCTAGCTGTTGTCAAAAACTTGGATTTGGACGTCTGAATAACTAACTTCGTGTCCATCCTGAACATCTGGGGAAGAAGAAGGAATAAAAGGTCCCAGAGAACCGCAAGTGAATCTATGAGAGGCAGGCCTCAAGCTTACTTGAGTTGGCTTTCTAGCAAAGATGCTGTGAACAAAATGATGTAGACCGATCTGATTTTCAGAGAGAAGTTGATGTTATAAAAGTTATGATGGGGGGCTTCCCTGGTGGCGCAGTGGTTGGGAGTCCGCCTGCCGATGCGGGGGGCGCGGGTTCGTGCCCCGGTCTGGGGGGATCCCGCGTGCCGCGGGGTGGCTGGGCCCGTGGGCCATGGCCGCCGGGCCTGTACGTCCGGAGCCTGTGCTCCGCAGCAGGAGGGGCCGCAGCGGTGAGAGGCCCACGTACCGCAAAACAAAAACAAAAAAAAAGTTATGATGGGGCTTCCCTGGTGGCGCTGTGGTTGAGAGTCCGCCTGCCGATGCAGGGGACACGGGTTCGTGCGCCAGTCCGGGAAGATCGCACATGCCATGGAGCGGCTGGGCCCGTGAGCCATGGCCGCTGAGCCTGCGCGTCCGGAGCGTGTGCTCTGCGACGGGAGAGGCCACAGCAGTGAGAGGCCCGCAAGTTATGATCCTTTTCAAGGGGCTCATTTTAATCAGCTATAGATGATACAACCATACCCAACAGAGCACAGATCTTTAGCCATTATAAATCAGTTCAACAGGGCAAGTACTCAGATAGCGTTTTATTTATTCCCAGCTCAAGAGAGGTGCTATGAGGAAAGGGGGAGACCTAAGGAATAGCTTCATGTGTTACCCAGAACTTAGATGCCCTTGGCCTACATGTGCTCCCCGTACAGCAAGACATTAAGGTAGATCTCCAACTTCCAAAAATTGCCCAGAGCTTCTATCTTAAATCACAGACACCAACCCAATAACACTGCTGTTCTAAGGCCTGACCTCCTGACCCCCCATCTCCCTCCTTGTATGCCTCTACCAGTGGTTATACAGCCCCCTACCCAAATACGTACCCCACTTCCTCACCCCCAGCCTTCTTTATCTCAGCCTCCTACACATTTCCTTCACTGTTATATCCTCAATGCCTGACTCATAGTAAGTAAAGTATTTTTTTATTGGATGGATGGATGGATGGATGAGCTTCCCTGAAAAAATTCCTGACTTGAGGCTCCTGGTCTTTCTAAGACTAATGCTTCCATGCAGGCTCCTAGGGAGAGACCCCTGACAGATTTTCCCCGTCAGTAAATTCCTGAAAGAAGTCAACACAAGTGGACTCTATTGTCAAAGAGACCAGAGTTCAAATTCCAGTTCTCCTGGAATTTATGAGCTCTATTACTTTGACCAATGACTTTTCATCTCTGAGCCTCAGGGCCTCATACTACACCTGTGTCCTCAGGTTGTTGAGGATGGCATGAGATGGGCTCCACAGAGCGACAGGCACATGCTAAACTCTCCATCTCCACCCATCCATTTTCTAAGGTAAATTCAAGACGAGTAAGCTGGAGAAAAAATAATCAACCACGTACCATTAAATTTTCCTTAAGAACTCTTGAGGACAAGGGCTGGGAACAGCAGAGGGAAAGGCTGGGAGGTCTTGAGATAACTGCTGTAGACAGTTTTCTTGAGAACAGCTGTGGCTAAGGACGGTTGCCAGGGAGACCACTGGAAGAGAGCAGGAAAAGGGGGGACAGGGTCGGTCCTAGAAGGTGTTAAGACTCAGAATGTGTCAGGAAGAAGTGACAAGTCCCGAGGTCTCCAAAGTGCATGAGATGACCCGCTGGGATGTGGAAAGGAAGCATTAAAGTCTCTACTTACAGTTTTTTAATCCAAAAAGAAAAGCTTTTTAAAAATTAAGCTTTACCAGTATTTACTATGCAGGTTGGCGCTGGCCTCCTCATCTTATCCATACATCAAGAGGTCAAGGCCTCAGTGACTGCTCAGGCAGGGTCCAAGGGGTGAGGGTTCCCTTGGTGGACTGTGGGGCTGGGGCTTGCAATGTATTGCAGCTCCCATGTGCTTGGCTAAGTGGACTTACAGCTCACCTAGTCCAGTTTTAACTAAACTACCCTTCTCAAAACAGCCAGAAAGTTTATCCTAAAGAAACTGTGGATTGAAGATAATACTCATAATACGAGGATCAGCAACAAGAAACAATATCGAACAACAAGAAACTACGAAGCCGACACTTCTACTCCGAGTAAGAGCTCTTCATAATCCACATCATGAGATTAAAAGCTATAATGATCTCGTCAGAACTGGGATATTAAATCGCATTGCTCTCATTAACAATATTATTAATATTTATCTCAGCAAGAACAGAAAGGTCTTTTGTACCACCGAACTAAGTAAATAAAATAGAAATTATGATTAAAACATCACTGCAGCTGTAGCTCATCCTCTGAAAAGTTACATATCATGTATGCCTTGTAAAATATATATATATCTTGAAATAGCAGAACATGCATATATTTTATCCATAAATAAGTAGGCGTACACTAGAAGCACATGCTCATAATTTTTCCTGACAGGGATTTCCCCTGATAACTTGGGAGACACTGGCCTTGACAGCAGTTTGTACATGTACACACTGAAGGAAATCACCTGGCTGCAGTGAGCAGATCCCTGCAAGTGTGAATCGGTGTGAGCCAAGCCCTGTCTGGGTTCCTGGAGACCACCAACAGTCAGGCCGTGGGACAGGATACACGCAGGTTCCTCGGGGCAACCACGTGGTCAGCAGCCAGGACGGGGGTAGGCAGGCAGAGCAGCCCAGGTGAAGACCCACTGGCATTAGTAGACATTTATGGCCCTGTTTATACAGCTTACTCATGAAGAATATTTTGAGGAGGAGATTAAAAGAAAAAAATGGAATCTGACTTTTTAAACCGGAAGAGGGAAACTTTCAATTGCAGCAAGCGGCCTGGGGGAATGCAACAAGATAGGATTTGAAGATAACAACACACAAAGGGCAGCGAGAGAAGATGACTCAGACAAGGGCGGATTGAAGAATGAAATGAACTCCTATTCTAGAAAAGCAGAAACAGGGAAGGAAGCTCCTTTGCTGCCAGGATTCTCATTTTGAGACACAACTATAATGACATGCTTCACAATGGCAGAAAGAGGTGCAGGAAAAACGAGGGGTGGTGCTCAGCATTCAGCCCATCTTCAGGACTAAGAAACAGGCGTGCGCCATTTTGGAAGATGGCTGAGCCTCGGAGGAGGGCGCTGCCTCGGGAGTATGCGCTGCCAAGAGGGCCGGTACACAATGAGTCAAAGTAGGAAGACGGTGTTCCTGCTCCACCAGCTTCCCCACCCCTCCCTTTTCCTCAGTGTGCTGGGGCATTTCTCGTAGCAGGCTAGCAGGGGCCAGTCTAAGGAAGGATGATGAGGGAGGTGGACATATTTACAGAGGAGGTAAAAAGGCAGTAACATCAAGAGGATGAGAAAAGGGGAGCAATGAAAAGAAAGAGGAGGAAGGGAAGTAGTTAACCCCAGAAGTTGGAACAAAAGTACAACAATCACATTAAAAATGACAAACAAAAAAAAAAGGATGATGAGAATAATAGGGTTGAGTAACATGAAAAAAGGTATGAATAAATTAGCCAGAATTAGACGAGGTAGTAAACTCAAATTTCACTCACATGCAGAAAGAAATCTTTGTCTCATATAAAAGAAAGAAATCTTAGACCACATTGTGGGGGGCAGCTGCTCATTTTGGAAATGATAAAACCGAGTTGCCGCCTACCCCCCAGAAGGCAATCAACGTGCCGTGGGGCAAGGAGGGGCACCCATGCCTCACTTTCCTGTTATTCAAACATCTGGCCATATTTCCCAGGTTTATGCCTTTGAATCATGGGACCTTGAGACTGCCAGATTGTTGAGTTCACAGTCCATGGGACGGCATGAACATGAAGGAAAGGAAGTGATAATAAGGGTGGAAAAAAGATATTAAGTGATGGGGAACATTCAAAGCCAACACCAGGAAACTCAACATGAGCAGTTATCATTCACATAACACTTTCTCACAGATGACAAGTGGCAGCAAATAAACTTAAATGTAGGTGCCATCATGTCCTCCAGCATCTTGCAAGGAGCAAACATGTCTGCCGATGCCCTGCTTCGGAGGAGAGAAGCTTTTCCTTTTGTCATCAACTACTATTCTTGGCACAAACACAGCATTCTACTTTTACATCTTAAAAAAAAAAAAAAAATGGGCTAGTTAAGTTTGGAATTGAGCTCAGATATGACTTGTGGAATTCTTCATTCAGGGAGCTCCATATTGAGGTTTGACAGCCCTGTCATCACCTTGGCTGATAGCTTAACTGGATTTTTATGTTCCTAAAGGAATTAAGGACAAGTAGGCAAGCAGTAAGGACTATTGCCTCTTAAAACAACAGCAACAGCAACTCCACAGAACTTCACCTTTTAATTATCTTATGTTAAACTTATTAAATACTAAGCAAAATATATTGACTTAAAGACGATAAGACTTCTCTGGGTGTCTATGTTCTTCTTAAATGCTAAGGTTAAAGCTATTCATTTTTCTTTTACTAAAATCAGCCAAATAAAGTGTACATGAGCAAAATATGCAAATATTGCCCACTCTTCAGCTAACGTGGGAAAACTGTATAGATCTTACGTGAAACATAACTTGATATTTTCCCGAATTTTATATCATAATATTTCACAACGGTTAACTAGGTAAGAGTAACATTAGAAGAAAAAGTTAAGAGAGACACACAACGCAGGTGAGGCAGTGCCGCTTGTACGCTAGCTGAGGGCCCAAGATACACAGTTCTGATTCTCTCCTTTGCTCTGGGTCCTTGATACCTAACTGTGAGACGGATACCACCAGAGGTGTCTCATTTTAATACTGAGAAAGCTATTCCCCATTCAGTTCTCTTTCTATCTTTTTGATTCTATCACCTAGGAAGTCTCAGGTGGGCTACTATGGGCTTATCATCTCTCTAACAATTGCTTTTCTCCCCTTTTAATTTCAAAGAAAAGGTAGCTCTCAAACTTGGGACATTCAGCAGGTATCTTAGTCATCTCAGGCTACCATAAATTCCCTAGGCTGGGTGGCTTAAACAACAGGAATTTATTTCTCACAGTTCTGGAGGCTGGGAGGTCGAAGATCAGGTGCCGGCAGGTTAAGCGTCTGATGAGAGCTCCCTTACTGGCTTGTAGATGGCTGCCTACTCACTGTGTCCGCGTGCGGCTTTTCTTTGTGCATGCATGTGCAGCCAGAGGGAGCTTTCACATCCCTTCCTCTTTTTCTAAGGACCACTCTCTGGACCTCATATAAACCTAATTACATCCCAAAGGTCCACCTCCAAATACCATCACATTGGGGAGTTAGGGTGTCAACATATGAATTGGAAGGGTGGGGACACAAACATTCAGTCTATAACAGCAGGTAGGCAACATTTACTAGACTTAATTTAATAAAGGTTTTTCATTACACTTACTTTTGTAGTTACCTTGTATTTCTAGCAAGTGATCATGGGTTTCCATTTACAGGAGTGACAAAGTAGTTACTTTTAAAATATATTTGTCAAAAAGTTAATTAACTTAGAGAAAAATATTAAGTAAAATGTCATAAAGGGGGTATGAAGATATGGCAAAAATCATGAAGGTGCTAGAAGAATGACTGGTTGGCCTAGAAAGCCATTCAAGGAAGTCACCCTTAGCTTGGATAATCTGAATGGAGAAAACCAGAGCCTCACATCCCTCATTCGCTCCGTGCCTCCAGGGCATAAGTCACTTGTGTGAAGGAAAACCAAGATTCTTATCGAGAGCATTTGGGCAAAATTCACATAACTGGCAATCTGAGATGGATCTAGAAAACTGGTCTAGATGTCAGGAAAACACTTGTTTTCAGCAATTTCTCTTCACTACGGTAGATTCCAAGTAGGTTTACAAAATATAAAAAATATTCCAAAATAGATAATGGAGCAGTAGAGAGAGCTTCCCTCTTCCCTGTGGAAGAGCCCATCTATCAATTACGAGCAGCTCACCATGAATATCAAGGGCTTTTGAAATCCAAGGAAGCTTTCTTTCTCACTGTTGCAGAGTCTAGGTGAGACCTGTGGCTTTGCAGGGCAGCTCCCTTCCAACCTGTGACTGAGGAATCGGGCAGTCTCCACCCTGTGGCTCCATAATTTTAACCCACGGTTTCCAGGCCAGCTTGGCAAGGGAAGAGAGAGCTTAAAGGTTGGGAGGGCTTCCCACTGCCTCTGCCTAGAAGCAGCACGTGTCATTTCTACTCGTGGTCCATTGACCAGAAGTAGCTGGGAAACGTTGTCTCCCATGTGCCCAGGGAAAACAGGATATGAGTGAACATTCAGATGATCTAAAAGTATACAAGCACGCACTTTGAACTACACTACGGATTCTCTGGAGAATCCATGAAGAATTTAGAAAATGTAACTGAGAGCATGAAATAAGCAACCTGTGTATTCTCAGCAGTACTTTGCCAGAAGGTCTCGTCCCCCTCAAAGGTGCCTAAATTCCCTGGTAATATCCTAGGGCAGAGCTGCCTACTTGGGCAGGTGTCCCCTGTGTAAATCACCAATAGTAATTACCTTCTTCTCCCTGGTTCAAGGGAAACTTCGGTTTTTACAAAAAGGTTGGTACAAGGTTTCCAATAACAATACAACAATTTCCTCTCCAAATAACTTCTTGATAATTTTGCTTGGATTCAGGGGCTGAATCAATTCAAGGAGTGATGATTCTCCACCACCTCATCGCGCCTTAGATCTTTACCATTCTGTTCCGTAAACGTCCTGTTCCCTTTCTTAAATGAATGGTTCTGTCCCCAGAGACTCCCCGTGTTCATTTACAACACTTTAATCTTGACCAAGAGCCTACAGGATCCATTGGAACACAGGCCACGTTGACGTGTTTAAAGGCAGGAGTAGAATGACTGGAGTCAGCTGCCAGAGAAAAGAAGCACTGCTAGCACTGCTGGTGACATTCAAAGTTCCCATCTGGATTTTCCCACTGTAGCCGGTTTCTCTGGAACGTGGGGAGAAGACACACCCCGGCAAAACTGTGGTTGTTCTTCATTGCTCATTCTTTAGATTGGTTTGAGCCATTACGAGGGAAAAGTAGAGAAATGCCTCAAGTCCTGATTTCACCAGCACTGCCTCAACTATCAGTGATTCCAGGGCCTGGACACACTGAGGGCTGAGGCAGGCTCTAAGCCCACACACGGGGAAATGCAGAGGCAGTTTGGGGAGTTACAATGCGCATGTACAATACGGTGGTTCTCAAGTGATTCCTAGAAACGCCCAATCCTTTGTGGAAGGTCCAAAATTTGAAATCCCAGCCTTGGGGCAGGTACCAGGGGGAGTCACCTTCCACTTTAGCCACAAGCATTTTCCTTTTCCTCATCTATGAATGAGGGATTTAAAAAATAGTTAATATTCAGTTCAAATGGTCATTGTGAGGATTCAATGAGATAATGCCTAAAGCAACAGCGCAGGGCTCAATCACTTCAATCTCCTGCTAGGATTAGTGCAGATGGAGGATATTCCTGGGTTGCAGGGTACAATACAGGGCTTACGCAGAAGGCAGGGAATTCTTCTTTTCTTCCCTTTGTTCCTATCTCTCTTTCTCAACTCAGACCCAGCCTTCTCATCCCATATTGATTCCTCTTAAAATCTGGTCATTCCATTGAGATTAGTGAGAGAACTCCGCTGCTCCAACATTTAGAGAAGCAAATGGAAAAATGGAATGAATAAAACTGGATTCAACCTAGACGAGAAGAGTCAGGAATTTTATGAGTCAACTCTCACAGAGCATTTTCTCCTTCCATACTGAAATCTTGCCCTTCTTATAAAGAGGCCCGTATTGTGGAATATTACGGACAGTTTTGAAATGCAAGTAAAATGGGATGCAGAGACCACAATCGTGTCCACACGTGACCCGAAGCCTCTGTCTGACCTAGCCTCTTCAGAGGAATAAATGAATATTGCATCAAACTAAGTGTGCCGGGACCTAGACCTTTAATTATACAGCTTTGCTGTATAAAGGAGGCCGCCACTAATTTTAAATTGTCTGACTATTGCCTGAACAGGAAATGTTTGCAAGAGAACAGAGCAATCCCGAATTGGGCCATAAGGACGAAGTTCTGTGCCATTTAGTGCCCCCAAATAGGTAAGCTAAGACACAAATCACCTTATTTCCATCCTGTGAGATTGCAATATAAACGACGAAGTGAACTTTCATTGATGCAGATTACAGGCTGTCTGTAAGACATTCTATGAACTAGCAATCCACCCTGGTTACTTCCACTCTGAAAACATTTATTAGCTATTGATCCAAGGAGAAGCTTGCTCAGAGAGCACAATTCAATCAGAAATTTCCGGCAAGAATTATAATAATACCCTCACCTGACAAGCAAACATCATGTTGTATACGTTTACAAAGCCTTGTTTGTAACTTTCGGTGCCCCCGGCACCATGAAAAGAAATCATGACTCTTGACAAAGTGTGATGACCTAGCCTGTAACCCAATGGCACAACATCTGTTACCATGTTTTTAATCATTTATTTCCTATGATAAAAGTAATCACTTTAAAGGTAATCCTGGTTCACTGCAGAAACTTTGGAGAATATGATGAGGAGACTAAGAACTCATAATCCCACCACCCAGACAATCACTGTCTACGTTTGACTTTTCCTTCGTTCATACATATTGACCCGGATAGCAGAAACCACACACACATCTTTGTATACTACCCTTTACACTTAATATTATATCTTCAGCACTAACAATCATTAAAAATCATCTGCTATGATCATTATTACAGCTTCATTCCTTTGCATTGAAGGCCATGCTACTGTTTACTCACCCATTCTCTTAGACATTTAGGCTGTTTCCAGGTTTTCTATTCTTATAAGCAATGCTGTGTTGAACATCTTTACGCACACAGTTCTATCAGTGTTTTAAACTGTTTCCTTAGAACATACTTCCAGACACCAAATTATTGAGGCAGAGCATATGAACATCTTATAAATAAGTGTCTGTTTCTAACATGCAGCATACGTAGAGGGTCACACTTGTCTTTCTAAGGTGGGGTGACGGGATGAAGCAGATGAAGTTTAGGGAGGGAGTCGGGAATGGTGAGGAGGCAAGCAGGAATCCCAATCTCTAGTTACCCTATAAAGCATTCCGCATCTACACCACCTGCTGACATGGTATCCACTCACCTAGTTCCTGATGTATAGGATGTGTTGACAGAAGGACAGGAGGGAAGAAACAAGCTTCCTCTTTCCAGAGAGAGAGGGGCCACTAGGACAGGAAACATGGCTGGGGTCTGTGGGTCTTCCACCCGTGGGGCCCCATGGCATCCAGAGAACCACTCCTATTCACGGCCCCTTTGCCCTGGTTTACCTGCGCAAGGACATCCATGCAGCTCCCACCTCTGTCCACAGAACCCCCATCCTTTTGCATTTAATGCGGAAGGAAGCAATCAAGTGACCATTTTTAAATGTTCGGGAAAATCCCATGCAATACAGCGGGTATGTCAGGCCTCCAGGGAGGCAGCAATTCCCTCCACTGGGATTCCCTAAACTCACCTCTTAGGAATGCTTTGGAATGAGTGAACAGCTCATTCACGCCTTTCATTTCTCAATCTGTTCTTTGATTCGAAATATATTTATGGGGTCCTATCTACCATGTTCAGCAAGGAGGACTCAACAGTAAACAGAGTGACTGCCCCCCCCCCCC
>NW_020172162.1:1580291-1700584 GCF_003031525.2 Neophocaena asiaeorientalis asiaeorientalis
ATCAGTAACAACACAGAGGGACAGCAGGAGCCAGCCTGGAGACGCGCAGCGTTCTGGGGGAGGAGAGGCAAAGCAGGGGCCATGGGGGGACCCCAGAAGAGAAGTGCCCCAGGCAGAGGGGAGAGCTGCAGGGCAGGAAGGAGGATCCGCACGCTGCCGCCCCTCCACCCGCCAGGTGCCGGGGGGTTTTCTCAGTAGCTTTTCCTTTGGGTACTCAGTACATACATATTCCCGGGCATAAATACATGTGTTCTAGATAATATCAACAGACACAGATGTAATAGTAACCTGTAGGTTTAGAGAAAAAACTTTTGACTCCGTTACTATCCCTCTCTGAATTTGGCTGAAGTCCAATATTTGAACTGCATTAAATAAATAGTCAGGGTTTGGGGTGGCGGGTGGGAAAGCAGCTGCTTTCATAACTCTGGCACGCAACTGAGAGGATGCACGTCCCCACTGAATCACTTTAAGGCAGAGTGGCAAATCCCATTGTTTGTGAGCATTGAGTCAATTCATGGGCAAAGATGAATAGTGAACTCAGGAAATGACGCTGAAGATTAAATGGCTGTCGCACGGTAGCCACAGGCAGAAGCCCTCCGCAATCAGTGAAGATATTCCCTCCGTGGAAGAAGGTTCAATTGAGGATGAAGCATGATATGACTACGTACCTTCAGTACATCAACTAACCTCTCCTGAGACTGCAAAATCCTCCTCCTCTCCTTTGTGTCTTCCTTTCCACCCTGCTAACTGAACCGCAGTAATGGATGTCAGAACAGTCCTTGCGTTTTATTTTTCTATCAAATCTGTTAAGAGGGGAAGAAGGTTCCTGTTGTTGATTGCAGGGGATCTCCCACTCTTTGTTTTAAGGAAAGTTTAAACAAAATGATCATCCACTCTGGGGCTTTAAACAAAGTTCAAACAGAACAAAGTTCTCTTGCCAAGGTTTAAGGCAAATTTCCTCTGTCCAGATGGCTTCCTCAAGCAGGCCAATGTAGGAACCCAGACGCTCAACCCTGCTGCATTTTAATACAGCTCCTTGATTGTTCCTAACGATCCCCAGCTGTCTGGCTTTGCTGGTTCCTTCCCTTCCCTCTGCCGGCCACATCTGAGGGGAAAGGGAGATGCTTTGCCCCCAAAGCAACACAGGTGGGCTCCTAAGTGGTGGGACCATGCACAGGGGACAGGGTTAGAAAATTCATTTCCACAAGAAACTTCAGGAAAAAACTCAAGGGTCATTTTTCACATCAGGTAAACCTGATGATGGGAAATGCCACTAACTAAAAAACTCATCAAGAATCCAGGAGTGTGACCATTGTCCTGGGCAGGCCACTTGCCCTACTCATTGGTCCACACATTGGTCTGGGCATCAACCTAGGTTGTGGTGGTGGCCATGAGAATTCTGCGAGTGTTCTAGAAACATGTGCCCACCCTCTCCACTCTCCTCCCCAGCTGTCCGTTTTACTCAAGCCCAACACCCATAAGACACACTCACTTTGGATGGATACCAGATACAAGGGGGGATCACATCCATGTCCTATATTGATTTAATGCTTCCCCTCTGATGGTGTGTGTCCTGCAGACTTCTAGCTCTGTTAGCCAGTGTGCCCAGAAGTCTTCATACACAAGCCTGCCTGGGGGTCCCTGCGATTCAGACATTAAAAAGTGTTTGCTGGTGATATCACCACGTAGAATGCACACGTTTTCATAGTCAAATCCACTGTCTATGTTTGTCTAAGTTCCCTTTCTATGCCCTGTATCCTTTCTCCCCCAGATCCTATTTCTCAGGGGAAGCGAACTTATTATCTTTAGCCTAAGATCCAAACATAAGAGTCTAACTTAGCAGGTTTCTTGTTTATTTGCTCATTTCTTTGTTTTAGCCCATGTTAGGATATTAACAAGTATTCTTTCTTTTTAATTCCAAATATTGGAAAGGAAGTTTGAGCTCCCTGATTCATCCAGTAAATTCATGGCAGGAGGCTAACAAGAGGCACAGAATGGTCTCGTGCAGGAGGATGACAGGCTTTGCATTCAGACCTGGATCGAGATTCTGTTCCTCTGATTACTTATCCTCTGACACTGGCCGTATTTGGCGGCACATCTGAGCCTTTGCCTTATCACCCTTGAAACTAGAGGACACACTCTGGCTTTCAGGGTCATTGTGGGGATTAGAGATAATATATGTAAAGTTCTAGCCCAGTACCTGACACGTAATGGGCACTACGGGAACTATTATTAGATGTCAAAAAGTCTTTACATTTAGTCGAAACGTGAGCCAGTTTCTTCCCAATAAATGGCCATTTTGTCCCAAGGAAATGATATGGAAAAGAGTAGATGGCTCGGTTAGAAAACAAACTGCCCATAGAAAGCCCAGAGATAAACCCACGCACATGTTGTCACCTTATCTTTGATAAAGGAGGCAAGAATATAGAGTGGAGAAAAGACAGCCTCTTCAATAAGTGGGAAAACTGGACAGCTACATGTAAAAGAATGAAATTAGAACACTCCCTAATACCATACACAAAGATAAGCTCAAAATGGATTAAAGACCTAAATGTAAGGCCAGACACTATCAAACTCTTAGAGGAAAACATAGGCAGAACACTCTATGACAGAAATCACAGCAAAGCTGGTAACCAGTGTCTGCTCACACAGTGACCCTGGGGGAGGGGCACCTCCAGAGTCCCTCCAGCACCCCTCTCAAGTTTGCTATTCCTTAGCACAGGCCACTAGACCTCAATTCCACACCTATTTCTGATTACAATTAAACTATCCACCAGGCTGGCAAACATAGAACAACACCTTCCAAACTTGATCAAAGATTTGACCACTACCTCGTACACTTGGTGTCTAGAACATACCTGGCAATAGGGGAGGCATACAAATATCATCCTGCCCAGAAGAAGAAACCCGAAGATGAGGCTTCCTGATACAGACCTCAATTTTGCATTGACCTTTGCTCACTGCACATCATGTAAATACTTGATGTAAAGACTTGACTGTCTCCTCGCTCGTTGGTATCATGCTCTTATCCTCTCTGTCCTACACGTGTCCTAGAGTGACAGCTATTAGAAGCAGGATCCCAGTGCTGACCAGAACCTTCCAAAGAGGCTTTTTGACAAAAGTGAAAGCAATGTGGACGCAGGAAGCTTACCTTCTCACACTAAAACACGAGATAAGCTCTTTAAGGCCTCCTCATCAATGATATATTGATGAGATATGTCTTACAACATTAGAGGCGAGTCTAAAAGAGTATTTTTTCCTGCTAGAAAGCTTGCTGGGCAATCATTGCCAGAGTGCTCTCAAGCCAAAAGAAAGGAACAGGCGAAGTCAGTTTAAAAATAGCTTATTCTTTATACTACACAAAACCCCCTATATACATGGCTGCTAGCAAATATATCCTGGGTTTCACTCGGTTATATTTTTCAAACTTTCTTCAAATTTTCAATGTTACTCATCTTTAAAGGTGATTATGACAAAGCTTGACTCCATCAACGAACATATATTCACCCCGCCTTGATGGTAAAGCAGAAATTATCACCGGTCCCTACTCCTAATTCAGAACTTCCCTCTCCAGGGGAGCCAGGGGTTTCCATGCATCTGTTGAACCCCCAGAAATCTGCATTCTACTCAAAAGAACAACAACATGGTATTATGTTTTTGTGAATATAAATAAAACGTTATGTAATGATAAACCAACAGTAGTAAGAAGTCCTGCAACACAAAGTCAAGCAACAGCAGCTGCAGCCTGGAACGGGGAGTGAGGAGCCAGACCCAGAAATCAGAAACAGCTTTTGTGCTGAATCAAGGCCTGAGAAACCCGCTTCGGTCTCCATGGCTTGGCCAGCAGGAGGCCTGCCCCTCTGAATAACAACAAACACAAACACAAAGAGGGATGGTGGTATGAAGCATGTTTTGATCCATTTTCCTTTCCAGCCTGGCCAGCTGCACTGGGTGACATCCTCGCAGGACCAGCTTCTTAGCAGGTTCTGTCACCATCAGTGACTCTGGCCACTGCCTCAGAGCACACCCTCCTGCGCATGGGCAGGTCCTTAGCCGAGATATTTCCAAAGACCTGGCTTGGCCTGATCTTTCCAGGTCTTTCCAGGCCAAGCTCTGGTGTCCATGTACCAAGGCCAGCAGGACAGGGTGATGTCCCCGGGAGAGGGGCATCCAAAGTTACAGAGACCAGGAGGTCATAGCAATGGGCTTAAGATAACAATAATGTTAAGCTTCTCTTCTGACAGTTATGTTGTTGGGGGAGGGTGGTAGGAGCTTCTTTAGGTCAAATGAAGCAGATAAGATCAATTTGGCCTGGCAAAGGTTGGAGAAGAGAAGAAAGATACTCCCCCCGCCAACAGATCTTACGCTATGGCCAATACAATGCAATTGCAAAGGGTATTACTTGTTTTCACTTGACTTATTTTTTTAAATCTTTTTTTTTTTTTTTTTTTTGCAGAACGCGGGCCTCTCATTGTCGTGGTCTCTCCCGTTGCGGAGCACAGGCTCCGGACGCGCAGGCTCAGCAGCCATGGCTCACGGGCCTAGCCGCTCCGCGGCATGTGGGATCCTCCCGGACCGGGGCACGAACCTGTGTCCCCCTGCATCGGCAGGCGGACTCTCAACCACTGCGCCACCAGGGAAGCCCTATTTTTAAAAAATCTTTAAAGGCAATTATAAAAACAGATTGATTACAGATGAATTTAGTGTCATCAGTTTTAGCCAAAAAACAAACAAAAAAAACTGATCATGTAACAGCAGCAAATAATAACTATGCCTAGACCCTTTGATAACATCACATTTCAAAGCCATTTATCTTTCCCTTGTTGAACTACTGAATTAGCAGATCCTTCGTAATCAACTCTTTTAGTAATGTTTTTAAAGCGTTGGGTTAATGTGCTCACAGGCAAGAAACTGACATGCTTCATGGGCAAGTCTCAAAATCCAGCTGGCCCGCACGGTAACAACTGCAAGAGTGACAAGAGCAATAACTTAGGCTGCCTTTCCTCAGGGGAAAGACGCGATGCAGACTGCCCTGGATGACACAGATGCACGTGTACCTGGGGCGGGGTGTAAGGACAGATGAGGAATTACAGACGCAGACCCAAAAAAGAAAAGGCAAGAAATGTTCACATCAATAGTAGAACTGAGAGTTCTGACACAGCAAGTTTCCTTCCTCTTTCACCCAAGGGTTCCCTTGGTCATTGGAACCGTGTGGACAATACATTGGTCTTTGGGCCTCTGAGTGATTCTCTTCCTATCAAAGAAAATTGAGCTTATAATCTAACGGTAATAACTGTTAGCAGTACTTACTGAAATAAGTAAATATGCACTAGTTGGGCCTGTCCCCTTCTGCTGACAAAGGTCAGGATGTATTGATAATTGGAAGAGGAAAAGCAAGAGAAGGGAAAGGAAGCAGGGCGGCAAGGATAGGCTGTTCCAAATCAGTGTTGGGCCACAGCCAATTCTTAGCCAAAAAGCAGAAAATCCTCCTTAAAGATTAAATCGTCACATAAACTCTATTTCTCCAGCTCTATTCCTTTCCTCTCCCCTCTCTTCCTTTTTTCTCTTTTTTTTTTTGCGGTACACGCGCCTCTCACTGTTGTGGCCTCTCCCGTTGCGGAGCACAGGCTCCGGACGCGCAGGCTCAGCGGCCATGGCTCATGGGCCCAGCCGCTCTGCGGTATGTGGGATCTTCCCAGACCGGGGCACAAACCTGTGTCCCCTGCATCAGCAGGCGGACTCTCAACCACTGCGCCACAAGGGAAGCCCCCTCTCTTTCCTTTGAAATCACCCAGCAGACTAGATATGGCTTAAAAGCAATCCAAAAACTAAAATTTTTAAATATAAATTATGTTAGAAATTCAGAGGCAAAGATAATATATATTAGAATAGAAAATTGAGCCAAAGGGAATTGAGAAAACATAACCGCGGGCTGAGGATCTCACAGTTATGCAAATCAAGTTCCAGATAAACAAACAAATGAAAACTGACCCCAGAAGAAACAGAGATATTTCAAAGAACTGAAGAGAACCTTTTGAAACAGTGATTGGCAGTCTCAGAGATATTTAATGTAAGGTCCACTTTTTTAAAAAGCCTAATATAAAAAGGAACAATTAGAAAGCATGATAGACTTCACAAAAACAACAAATGTGATTGTCAAAATAAAATATGAAGAGACCAAAGAGTAAATTAAGTGGGGCAAAGACCAAGTTGGGGATCTAGATAGTCAAGTGCAGATACTATCCCAGCACATAGAGCAAAAATTAAAAGAGATAGACATGAGAGAAAAGATCACGAGTGGGAGGATACATCTAAGGAGTCCCTTTTCCATTTAAGGGGAAGACTATATAAGTAATAAATAATCAAAAGAAAAGACAAAATAAATGTCACCAAGCTGGGCAAAATCACAAGTCTTAAGAATGGAAGGGGGGCTTCCCTGGTGGCGCAGTGGTTGAGAGTCCGCCTGCCGATGCAGGGGACACGGGTTTGTGCCCCGGTCCGGGAGGATCCCACATGCCGCGGAGCGGCTGGGCCCGTGAGCCATGGCCGCTGAGCCTGCGCGTCCGGAGCCTGTGCTCTGCAATGGGAGAGGCCACAACAGTGAGAGGCCAAGTACTGCAAAAAAAAAAAAAAAAAGGAAGGGTCCTACAAATGAGAGACAAGATAAAATTTTTAAAAGATCCACACCTAGATAAACACTGTAAAGTTTCAAAATTCTTTAGATAAAGAGAAAATTCTGGTGGGTTCCAAAGAAAATAAATGAGAATCAGACTGACTTCAGACTTCTTATCACCACATTAAATGCTAGAAGAAGCAATGCCTTCCATTTTCTAAGGGAACTTTATTTGACTCTAAAAAGGCTGTGCCCTACCAAATTACCAATTAAGGGTCAATAAAGGTATTTTTAAACATGCGAGAACTAAGAAATCTTACTATCCAAGAATCCAGTAGGGATACATTATCCAAAACAATATAACAGCAACACCAAAAACTGATTTTAAAAGAAAGAAAATGACAAGAGAATAAAAAAACAGTATCATCTTAATATGACCCAGGAAGAGTAAAAGAAGCTAAAAATAATTAAAAGAGGATCCACTGGACCTTGACACTTAAGACCGTCTGTTCTGAGCCACAAGATTTTCAGTGACACAGGATTACCTTTCCTTCAAAATGGGGTGAATCACACGGCTTAGTTTTTGCTGTTTGGCGGGGCGGGGGGGGGGGGGGGCGCTTAAATTTTTAGAAGTCTTTAGAAGCAGTAACAGAAGAGCTTAATTTTATTAAAGGAAAAAATGTAAATGACATAAACCTTGACAATTTAAAAATGATAAAAATCAAAAGTTGAAGCAGGAAAGGGAAGTGAGAGGTAGTAAAATGCTCTTGATTCCTCATGGGGGATGCAACATGCATTAGCAAATGATAAAGCAGGAAAGAAAGTTCAAGTGTGACTATGTTAGGTAATGAAATAGTGAGTTTTCTTTATCAAAATGGCCAAATGAGGACATGCATCTCTTCCCTCCCAAATGCAAGAAAACATAAAGGAAACTGAAAAGGTATAAGCCCGTAATATCAAAGAGAACTAACTGGAAAAGAACCATCAGAATATGAGTTTCTGAAAAAATGGATGAAGTATTGATAAATTAAAATAGGATGAAAGGAACCTCAGTCAATTATTCCTGGGGAGGAAGTTGCCATAGAGGAAGGAGCAGGGTATCACAGGTATGAACAGGTGGAACAGAGGGCAGGGGTGAGGAAAATGGTGAAAACGTGAAGACTAACTGAAGGTCTTAATCTGAGAGAGTTACCCACCCCGCCCCATTCCAGTCCCTACTCCTATATCCAGACTGACAGACAGCTAGCTACTCATTATCTCTAGGCCTTCCCCCACCCCAAAATTGTAGGGATCTTTGTTAAAGAAATTAAGTGAACTCTCAGAGAAGAACTAGGGAAGCTAACACGAAGTCTCCCTCATTCTGATATTTAAGGGACATGTAGGGTAAAAGGCAGCTCCCCACCCTTTCTATCTAAAGTTGACAAGCACTTCAATCGACAGAACTACCAAACAGCCTTCCCACACAGCCCTCTCTAGCTTCAAACTTAAATTTGAATGGATAGAATAGATGTGCAATTGAAGTACAAAATACATTCAGAAAAATAAACAGATCATTAGCGTACAGCTCAGTGTAATATCACAAAGGGAATACACCCATTAACTACCAACAAAACCACCTAGATTTAAAAAATATATATATACTACCCGAACCTCAGAAGCCCCCTTCATGCCCCCTTCTAGTCACAACTCCCTCTTCTCCACAGAGGAATCTGACTCCCAGATTTGTTTTGTCTAAGTTTGAATTTTACATAAATGGAAGCATGCAATATCTATGTTTCTGGCTTCTTTCACCGCACATTGCGTTCATGAGATACATCCATGAGTCTACGAATAAGATGCACATGGTCCTGCCCTCATGGAGCTCACACTAAAGTGTGTGGAAACACTCAACAAGCAAATAAGAAAAACAACAACAAAACTATCAGATACACAATAGAGAGTTTTGTACTAGAGAGGGACTAGTTGGTTCCTTTAGACTGAATGAGCGGAAAAGTCCCTATGAGAGAGTAACGTTTAAGCTGAGACAAGAAAGCACCAATCATGATAAGGATAGATCCGTAGATAAGGAGTAGTGTAGAATAGACAGAAAGCTCCCCTCCCCCCTCCGTAAGAAAAAGGCAGTCAAAACAATAAAAATTGGGCAAGAGAATGGAATAGTCATTGCACAAAAGAACATATCCGATAAATATATCTAATACCTAAATAGTCAATAAATATACAAAATGTGCCCAACTTCATTAGTAGTCAGTACAGTTAGCAACGTTAGCCACCAGAAAGACTGAAAACCCCCCACACAACTGATTTTACCAAGAGTTAGGAAAGATGTGAGAACAACTAGGACTCTCCTATGTTGATGCAGGAGTGTCACTTGGTACAACTGATACCAACCAGGATCCTTGGTCTTCCCCAATCAACAGAAATTGACTGGGGGCCAGACAAGAAATTCAGGCAAAGCTCTACTGGGGCCCCTGCTGCAGCAGGGGGGACTGAGAACAGGTAACAGGTTCCCTTGCTTGCTCCCTGAGGGTGGGTTCGGGGCGGGGGGCAGTCGAGCTGGTTCCTTCTATGGGGTGAGGGTAGGGTTTGTCCAGAGGTGGGCCGGAGAGGTGGCTTAGGTGTTTCGCCCACCCTTTAGGTGATGTCGAGTGCAGGGGGCATGCGCAGTACCCTGCTTTTTCTCTCAAAACCCTGTTTTTGCTCTGGGCTCTTCAGAAGTGGTAGTTGGGTTTTTTTTGGTCTTTTTGTATCTTTTGTCCATAATTTGCCCCAACTGTGCAGGCACACAGTTATTTTTAGTCCCTTATAGTTTCTCTGTAATTTGTAGCTTGAGGAGACATCTGTCCAGGTGCAAGCACTGCAGGAAAGGGTCCCAGGTCCCAGCCTATCTCACAACCATTTAGAAGACTGTCTGCCATTATCTTCTAAAGTTGAGTTTAAGCTACTCTCTGACCAGAAATCTCATTTCTATTTACGTCCAAAAGAAATTTGTCATGTGTGCACATATGACATGAAAAGAAAAAAACACATTTTTTTTCTTTTTAATGTTTATAGTAGTTCTGCTTGTAAAAGACAAAAACTGGAAACAACCAGATGCCCAGAAACAGAAGATTAATAAACTGTGGTATATTCACACAATGGCATACTGGACTACGGTAAGAATGAATGAACTACTGCTACACAAAACTTGAGGGAAAAGCCTGCCTCCGAAATCCCCTTCTTGTTCTCCCTGAACCTGGGCATTCAACCTCCTGTCCTTAACTGGACTGGGAGCCTCTGCCTCCTGCTCTGTGCTTCCTGGCTCTGGGTCAAGGGGAAGCCACACAGACATCCCTTTCTTCCCTCGCATGCTCGCTGGCAGCTGGTAAGGTCTTCATACTCTGATTCCTCAGTTTTCTGGTGACACTGACCTGAAGTAGTTGGGGGGACAATCCATGCCAGGACAGCCTGTGTTCTTCACCACTGTGTGCCCAGCTACTAACAATGCCTGACACAGAGAAGGGGCTCAATAAATATCTGTTGAACAAAAGGATGAACGTTCAATCGCTGACGTCCCTGTGACGTCCCATTTGGGATCTACTGAGATCTAACTGCTTGAAGCAGCGCACTGTCTCACACACCATCAAAATTTGTGTTTTACTCTCAAACACAAAATTTGTGTTTTCAAATTTAGATATAGGATGAGCAGTTTGTTGCTCCCGGGCAAAGATGAATTAAATTTGCTTTCACTTTGTTTGCCATTACAGATGGAAACTTCCGCAACTCTGTTTAGGAAGGCGCTCTCAGACCCTTAAACTCAGAAAGTTTAACCAAGGATCTGAAGAAATCTTTACTCCCACAGGACTTTCTTATATCCTAAATGTTATCCTTTCCTTTTTGTGTAAGGCAGCCTGAGGGTTGTACTGAGAATCAAAATAAGTTCAAAGAAAGAAATGCAACAGGAAATCCAATTATAAAGTAAATTTAAATGAAGGTGAACTAATTAGTAAATAAATGGCATGGCTTGCTGACCCTTTGGTTAGATGGTAATTTGCCCATAGATAGAGTTCTAACAATGATATCTAGCAGCTAGTGTATACTAAAAATGTATTATGTGCCAGTCAGTGGGTTAACGCTTACCTAGACAAAGGCAGGATTGATTTTATCAGGGTGCTAGCTCAAGCCTGGAAGAATGCAGTTCTTATGTGTAATAGATAATTCGATAGTTGGTGCTCTGGTGTGAACTAAAGTCAGAATGACGGGTTTCCCCTTGTCCTTGCTAAAATTACTTTGCCATAAAATTGGCTGTTGGAAAGTCCTGAAATTCTGAGAAATCACAGGAGATGCAAAGATGAATGTAAGATTCAATGCCTGCCTTCGAATTGCACGCCATCTTGAGTGAGAAAGACAAATAGATAAATTCAATCCAGAATGCTAAGGACTATGAAAGGCATGAGTGCAAAGGTATTGTGGGAGCCTGGACTTTACCAAGGAAGTGATATCTAAACCGAGTTCCTGAAAGAGGAATAGGAATCTGGAAGGAAGACTCCTCCCAGGCAGAGGGGCCAGCACATGCCAAGGACTAGCTGTGGGAAAGGGCATCCTGCATGAAGGGAACTGAAAGCAATTCAATATTGGCTAGAGCACCGAGCGTGTGCGGGCACAGCAAGACTTGCTACTGAGAATTAAACAGAGTCCAGACTGTGAAAACTTTGTAAGCCAAGCTGAGCAGTTTGGAATTCATCCTGTGGACCATGGGGAGTCACCGAAGAATTGAAAGCCAGTGAGTAATTGATCAGATCTGTGTTTAGAACAATCACTTTCTAGGGGCGAGGCTGGGTGTAGGGATGGGTAGTGATTTCAAGGAGACCGTGGTGATGACATCATAAGCCATATTAGAAGCAACGGGAATGCAGAAAGTAAAAAGAAGAAAGTCAAGGGGAGAGGGAAATAAGAAATTAAAGACGACTCCCAGGTTTCCAGATGACTGTTCCAGAAGAGACTATTACACTTTGCGATATGTGATCAAGGATGCTTCCAAGTCAGGAAAGACACATTCATTTGTTTTTCAAAACTTCAAATTCATTCATTACAATCAGAGTGATGCTACTACCATCAGGGGGCTTGACCACAGCTAAGAGGAAGCTCAACGCTACAGTTTCTTGCAGTGGGGGAATTTACAGTTTTCCTAGTTCATTTCGTCTAAAGAGAAAGAGGACTTGAAAGACGGTTAACCAAAGGCACCAACTGATTACAGTCTAGGGAGAGACCAGTTAGATGTTGGTCAATCTGCAGAACAGAATCTCCTGGCAAGAAGGCAAAGGGAGGACTGAAGAGGACGATTAGTGTGAATGGGATGTCACCAAGTGGGCACTACAGGTGGGAGTGAGTTCAGGGTAGAAGCCAAGAGTCAGATCTGATAGGACGGATTGATTTGCTGAGAAGTGATTGGCCAGAGGTGAGACAACGACCCTGTACTTTAGTAAATTGGTTCAGAAATATCTCTGTGTAACCCAAACTGTTTCCTGTTTGCTGTTAGCAAATTAAAACACTTGGAGATGCTCTCAAGCAGCTGGCATGGCAGACTCCCTGAGTTCTAGAGAAGGCGGCAGCTCTTGCACTAAGTGGTTGTTTTGCAGACTGAGCTATGACTAGGACTAGAAATCCTCAACTAATCCCGAAACAGCAACCACTGCAATAGGCTCATAAAGGAGGTGTACCAAAGAAAAGCACCAACAAACAAACACCATTGTTCATAAGCCTTCTGCCTTGACACTTACGGTTTTCTTCTGGTAAAGTGGGCCGGACCAAGTGAAGCCAGAAACCTCCTTTTGCCTAGAAGCGGTGCCCTGAGGTCTGGACAAGTTCTCCAGTTTGGGCTTTAAAAATCCCCACAAGTCTGAAGAAGCATTCTTAGAGGTCTTCAAGTTCTCAACAAGAAGTTTTTGATTTTGAGTTTCCTGTTCAATAATGATTATAAAAATTAATATAAACATATTTGGGATTAACTTCGTGACCCCCTTAAAATCCAGTACTGCCCAGTAGTGCCAGTGTTGTCTTTGTTTCCAGTGTCCAGTCACATTGGTAGCAAGTAGTACTTTGTTGTCATGAGCTAATGAGAGGGGGGAAAAAAGAGAAAACACATGCAGTAGAAGTGATTCTCCAGGTGGAGCACTCCTGAGCACTCCAGTAATGCTGGAGTACTTAGGTAATACAGTACAGTAAGTCACTAGGTAGATAATACTTCAAACACTAAGGTAATACTAATAGCCATCAGGAAGAAAGAGCTGCATCCTGCTTTCATAAATGACAAGACAAATCTATCTTGGTCAGAAATGCCCCAGGGGAGAACTCAGAAGACACAGGCAAGGCAAGAAGGAGAAAATGTGAAGACCACAGGGGTGGCTGATGGGCCCTGGCTAACAGCATCAGGAGCTAAAGTACACAGGGGGAGAGGAAGCCAGAGTTCTGGATGGAACAGAGGACGAGAAAAGAAGGTGCTTGGGAGGCCTTAATACAGAGCAAGAACTCTGTCCTAAAGAAAGTCCTTCGGGAAGGTAGGATTTAACTTGATTTTTTTTTCCTCTGAGCTCCTGCATTCTTAGGGGTTCTGCTGCTTGCAATCCATAATACCTAGATTTGAGTTGTTTTTCTTACAATACATTTGTAAGGCTGAGGTAACCTTTATTATTAGGCTAGAAGACTTTCGGGATTTGTCAGGTTCTGCTTGTGTAAAGAGGAAAAGCAGCCACCTTAACGGCATCCCCAGGCCAACAGTAAATTTGTTCATTTACTCACCATATGTTTACTGGCCATCTATTCCATGCTAGCCACTAGGATATAGTCGAGAACAAAACTGGCTCAGTCCCTGCTCCCACGCAGCTCTCTGCAGTCTAGTACTCGAATGATCAACCCCACTGGACCACACGCTTAAAGGTGCAAAATCTCCTCCCCATCCTGACACCGCATGTATGTTTTAAGTAAAATAATGAAATAGATGCCAATGTACTGGCAAGGTCTGCTCTCTGGCAGGTCCCTCCGCATTCATCCGGCTCCTGTTCCAGCAGCGGCAGCAGCACCTGGGAGCTTTTAAAAAGGCAGAATCCAGGTCCCATCTCAGACCCTCCCCATCCGAACCTGCATTCTGATTCCCAGGTGATCCACGTTGACATCAACATTTGAGAAGCACGGTTCTCTAAGACAGTTCTGAGAGAAACGGCTGGCTTTTATCCATGAAGATAAATCTGCAAATATTTTATATGTATTTTTTCAAAAACAAATAATTTAGATTTGATCATAGTTTCTCTGGATGAGCCCTATTTCAATGGGTCTCCGGCTGGCCAAAAAAAGCGTGTCTGGTAATAATCTAAAAATAAATTCCCAAGTTCCCTTTAGAACTTCTGCATTTCTCATACTTGCTTTTTTACTTTTACTTCCAAACAGCCTATTGAAGGGAAAAAAGTTTCGATTGCTGTGACTTTTCTTGAAAACTTTATGAAACCTTTAACCTTGGAATTCATGTATTTAGAATATTAAGATTGTCTAAAATAATAATCATAAATCTGATTTGCCAATAAAATCTCACATTTGAATCCTTAAAAATTAAGAATGTAACTATCACAAAAGTCTTCTACCAATTATATTAAAGGTATATATTCCTTTGTATCAACTGTAAAGATAATCAAGGGAATTCATCAGAACTTTATATAGATATATTTTTAGATATATATTTTTGTTGGGGGGATTGGGTGAGAAAGAGAGAAACTTTGTTCACCAAACAATGTTAAATAAAACTACTTTACGACTCTCCCTGCACAATCAAACAGCAAGGAAAGTTAGAATTGTTTGGAAAACACTTTATCGGTTCTATGCCCTTCACTACCTTAATATCCCACTCTTCTGCCTCAGGGCTTTCCCCCTACTTGTCCAATCACCTAAAAGCCTTTCCCTTCTCACTCACTGGTTGTCTAAACCTCTGATTCCCCAAGGTGTTCTTTACTTCTTTCTTTTCTTTCTTTCCCGGACTTCTACCACTAGCGCTCTTATACAACCGGCACCACACTACGATCCCACACTTTAATACATTCAACCTTGTCATTTTTGCTGCTAAAATGTTAGGCTCTTAAAGACATTAAATTAAATTTTATATATATTTTTTATATTTATAAATTAAATATATTAGATTATAGATACAAGAAAATTCTGGGCACATAATAGATGCCCAATAAAAATCCATTTGTTGATTGGTCAACTAGGTAAAAACTCCACTTGCACTGAATGAACAAGGATGTGAAAAAGTCTTCACGTCACTTAATTTAAATGAAGCTGAAAATTATTAGAATTAATAAGATTCACAATGAACACCTGGCCTAAGGTTAAGAAATGTAGGGGTTTCACAGTATTCGGTTAACTCTTTTTTTGTTCAGTTTCCCCTTCAAATTAGCTAAAGAACTAAAACAATTCAGGAAGGTTGTTTTCAAAGTGTTTCTGTGCCCACAAATCTTATCAGTATTAGTAACAACCTTATGAGCACGATCAAATGGGAGCTATAAATAAAAGGAACACAGGGCTTCCCTGGTGGCGCAGAGGTTGAGAGTCTGCCTGCTGATGCAGGGGACACAGGTTCGTGCCCCGGTCCGGGAAGATCCCACATACCGCAGAGCGGCTGGGCCCATGAGCCATGGCCGCTGAGCCTGCGCGTCCGGAGCCTGTGCTCCGCAACGGGAGAGGCCACAACAGTGAGGGGCCCGCGTACCGCAAAAAAAAAAAAAAGGAACACAGTCTAATAAGAATTCACAGGCACACGCTAACCTCTAAGAAGATACAGCGCAACTTGAAACTCTGTCTACACATGACTCCATAGTTGACCCCCAAAAGCCCAAAATTAATTTTAAAGTTTCCCATCCTCTGTTGTCTTTTTGATAGATTATACACCTTATGCTAAATCTTCAAAGTCCATTAAAAGTCCCATCTCTTCCAGCAAGCTCTCTTCTGCTCCTAAAGATAACAACCACCCCTCTCTTCTACAAACCACAATTAAATTAAGATTTAAACTACCTTAAAGAGTATTTGTTCTCATAAATGCTTTGTGTTTAGGACTTACATTTTTAAAACTTTGATATATCTATACAGAGCTAGGCACACAGGAAAAATCTGTTAATCCAATAGAATAATTCTAGATATAGTGACTAAAGAAAAGTGATTATTTGCTCATACGTAGTATGATAGGAAGTTTTGGAAGTGAATTAAAGTCCTGAACAATAAAGGTGAAGATTGGGGAATGTTGGATAAAAATGACAAGTGATTTGGTATCTCACAAATGTTTGGGGCCATACATTTTTCTGAAAGTAGTCGGGCATGAACTGAAGTTGCATATATGAACACCCCATCTTCTATGTTGAAGCATCGGCTCTAAGGAGAAGGCAAATGATCTCTCCTTGCAGAATAGATGGAGGGAGTCTAATAAGTTCAGCTCAGAGTTACACCTCTCCTAAATCAGATGCCAAATCCTTTCACATCAGCCAGTCCTCATAAGCCATAAAACAGCCATCAGTCTGTCAAATATGATGGAAGAATTTTTAAAGTTCCTGGAATAACTGTCATTCTGGGTATATATGTTTTCTTGTCCTATGGGAAAACAACACAGGAACCAATTCTATTCGAAAACCATCACATTCCAAATTTCATCACAGTCAACTCATTCTTAGCACACAGACATGTCCCATATACCTCACCCCACCTCCACTCCCCAGTTCCCAGTGATAAAAAAAAAAAAAAAAGAACTTCACCCAAGTCCTACTGACGTCAATGGTGTGCTTGCGTGCAAAGTCAGTCTTGTGGATGGATTGAAGACAGCGGTGTTGTAACTTTTCTTAAGGCCTCAGTTATTCAAAGAAACCTCACTTCTAAGGGGAAGTGTCAGAAAGCCCAGAACTCTATTTCAAGGAAAAGGCAGCAAGTAAATCTTAAAATAACTGAACGTGTTTCAAAGCATGTTCTTAAACTGAAAGTTGATGTTCATGTCTTGGCAATGTCCTAAACCTCACGGTAATAAAAAATGGTAATCATACCTCCTTAGGAGGGAAATAAAAGGTAAAGAAAAAAAAAAAGCATGGATAAGAATAGAATCACAAGGATCCACAATTTTTTATATTGGGGATGTCTTTCCTTCGTTTCTTCAACATTTTGCTTATGCAAACTATCATCTATGAATCTAGGTTCTCACAGAGCTTTCTGAATGATCAGGAGATTAGTGCTGGACATTCAGACACCTACAAAGACCCACTTGCTCAAAATAATAAATTAGCGTTTACTAAGAAATAAAAATGCCACGTTGGACTCTGTGCTACATGATGGGAGATGGTGAGTATCTAAAAACACCAAATTAAAGAGGGATATTCTTGCTCTCAAACATTCACAATCCACTAAAAGAACAGGTATAGATATATATATATATATATTTTAACATCTTTATTGGAGTATAATTGCTTTACAGGAACAGGTATATATTTGCCTTCTTGTTAATTCAAAAAACATTTGCTACGAACCAGATATGTTGTATGAAATAGTTGAATAAAGCTTTAAACATAAGATGACCAATAAAAAGTAATGAAAGTGACAGCCAATCCCAAGTGCATTCTAAGAAACGTGAGCAGAGGTTAGTGGGTATCTGGGATCAGGAGTGGGCTCCTCGGGAAAACGGTTTATTTGGCCCACCCTTAAGACTATTTGTTTCTTGCACTCTACCCCATTAGAGACAACAGGCTGGGAAAACATCTCTGTGACTTGGAACTGTTTTCATTTACAAAACTCTGTCAACCCGAAGTTCAAAATAAGAGTGGACTTCTTTTCCAATTTCTACGTGAAAAAGGAATCCTTTCATTCCAGGAAAGACAGTATTGCCCAAATGAATCACAAAATTGTTGCTTTGACACACTTCCAGATTTGTGGTTGTTAAAAGCAACTTTCGAGTAGACGATGCGTCTAATTGTCAAGTAGCTTGCTCCTCGGAGTCTTTTCTGAAGTGTAGGGTACCGATCAGCTGACCAGTTTATTTCAGTTCATCTCAATTCCATAAACCATGTATAAAGATCTGTTCTCAGGGCTGACGTGCCACATGAAAAATGAAGACAGAGCCTCCACCCCCGTCTCCCCAGTGGACTCACTTCTACATAGAACCTCATTAGCGCCCTCGCGCAGCAGGGACACACCAGCCGATCTGGTTATCTTAGCTTCTCTAGCTTGCTTTCTTCATGCATAAAAAACACCATTATGAGAGGGGGATATTGATCATGGGGGAGGCTATGCACGTGTGGGGACTTATGGGAAATCTCTACCTTCAGCTAATTTTGCTCTGAACCTAAAACTGCTCTACAAAATAAAATCTGTTTTTTAAAATGCCATTAGACGAGCCAAGTGGTTTTATTCATCATTTGAATTTTACTACTTTGGTCTTAAAGGATTAACCCACCTACATAGGTGTTATCTTTTCTCTGAATGCTCAGAGGGTTTATCTAGAACTTTCACCAGACTTTGGCCTTCTCTACCCTTCCTGCTCACTGTTTTCAGGCAAGTGCTGTATTTGTGTGTCCACTCTCCAGCTCCTCCATTAGAACGTAAGCTGCAAGAAGTCAGGGCCTCTGTTTTCTTCACCATGATAGCCCCAGAGCTCGGCACGGTGCCTGGTACCGAGTAAGTACTCAATAGAGTTAACCCAGCAAAGTGAATGAATAAATCGTTGGAGAATGAACCACAGAGCCACCCTTCTAGACTCCGCTCTCCGGGGGCAGGGCGCCTATCAAATGATTCTCTAAAACCTGCAAAATACACACTAGGGATTCGGTAATTGTGTGATGTATCAGTGAATTGAATCACAGCATCTTGCGTCGGTCTAACCGTACACAGACGTCCTTCTGCAGCATCCCAACTGGACAGTCATTCAGCCTCTCCTGGATGCTGCCAGTGAGGGAGGCTCAGTACTTCCACCACAATGTCTACCTTTATGTTAACATGACAAATGAAAAAGAATTAATTATGTCTTTATCCAAATATGGCGCTGTTCAGATAAATTAAAAGACATGATCCTTGCCTCCCTAAAGGTGCCCTTTTCTAGCAGAGTATCATCACTGAGCCCAAGCTGATGACTCCTCTGGGTGTCCCTCGTATGAGTGGATAACCTAAGGCAGCGTCCTTCACAATGTGTACCTCTGAATCCTCTCTGAGCCTCAGAAAAATACAAATACCAAGACTCCTCTTCTGACCCCCCAAATCAGAGTATCTGGGGGAGGGCTCTGGGTAGACGTATTTAGCTAACTAACCAGGACTGAAAAAACACTAAGATAAGGACATTTTTAGTTTCAGGTTCAAGAAAGAAAGATGTTTGTGGCAGAGGTCCTTAAATCTTGAGTAGGAGAGAAAAGGTTTGAAGACATTTCTCTGCCTTTCTCCCGAGATGGTTTGGGCTCCCATGAGGACAGCAGAGGCAGAGGTGGGAAAGTTGAGAGATCGGGGGCTGGGGACATTGTGACAGACGGAGGGAAGCCAGCATGCTGATGCAGTGCAGACGTTTGGGGGGAGGTCAGCAGCAGCTGCAGTCACTAGGGAGACAGGCAGGGGACTCAGAACAGCCAGAGGCCACAAGGGGACTGTGGTTGACAGATGGACTTGAACACATGGCAGACACCCTGCTGGGGACTTCCAGACTGGTTTGGGGAGGAGAACTCTGCAGGGAGAGTCATTCTTTCATCTAAAACATATTTGCTGAGCACCTACTATTTCCCAGGCACTGTTGGAGGGTCTGGGGTTGCAGGAGAGAGTGGGAATAAATGTAGCATCAAGTGCAGGAAATGTGAGTTCTTAAGGCTCATGGGACTGTCAGGGGCTCTGCCTAGTAAAGTCCTGAGGCATTAGGAATGTAATTTAAATAGCTAATGTCAAATCAGATACACACAGATCCCAAAAAAAGTTACTCTTAGTGAAATAAGTCAGACAGAGAAAGACAAATACTCTATGTTATCACGTATATGTGAAATCTAAAAAATAAAACAAACGAATATAGATAACAAAACAGAAACAGATTCACAGATACAGAGAACAAACTAGAGGTTACCCGTGGGGAGAGGGAAGGGGGCGGGGGCAAGATAGGGGTATGGGATTAAGAGATACAAACTACTATGTATAAAATAGATAAGCAACAAAGATATACTATACAGCACAGGGAAATTTGGCCTTGTTTTGTAATAACTTAAAATGGAACACAACCTATAAAAATAGTGAATCTCTGTGTTGTACACCCGAAACTAACCTAATATTGTAAATCAACTACACTTCAATTTTTTAAAAATTGATACACATAAAGAGATCAAGAGGTTATTTGCCTTCCTAGCCTCTTACTTGAAGAAAAGGGAAATCACTTTTTGGCCTGCCTATATTTTTGAGAAAGGTACACATGCACAGCAAACCCCGGCACCTTCTCTGGGACACCAGGTATCACTTCTACACGGAGCCGTCCTCTGTTCGTTTCCCGCCCTGCCCCACAGCGCTCAGGAGAATGTCAAGTGGGGTGCGGCCTCCCCTTTGTTCTGGCCACAGCTGTCTCGGCGGGGATGAGCCTCTAACAGCCCAGGGTAACGGTCTTGCCCGTAACTGCTCACGAAAAGCTATGAAAGGCGAAACAGGCCGCCCCATGAACACGACGCTCTTTAATTACAAGGTCAGCCCCCACCCGCCACCCGGTGGAAGGAAGGCCAGCAGACAGGCCAACACGTTCCAATTATGCTAATACACCTGGTAAATATCAACTTTTTTTATTCTGAGATTAAAGAGAGCCTGTATCCTCACAGCACTCCTGAGACGACCGTGCATCTCAGGGCTGTTGCCAGTACTACTGGGGAAACAGGATTTCCTTTGGTTAAAATAGACTTTCACAAAAACAACAGCCTCGAGGTGGTCAAATGTGACTTCCACTGCAGGCTGTCCAAAATTTCAGTCATAGCTCTCAAAAAGCTTTCAAGAAGGACCGAGTTCATATTCTCAGAGGAAACTGATTGGCCTCCCCTGTTTTCTTCCAGCCTTTTCCCCAACCACACAGAGCCTGTGGTCGGTTCCCTTGGTTAAGCCTGGAAGTGGTGGGCCTTGAGGCTGAAGTCTGGTTGCCGTGTGGGTCACCCACCTTCACTCAGTGTCAACTCCTACTGGGCCACACACACACTGATGGAACTAACTCAGCCACTCGGGTCCTGGTCAGCTAGGGATCAGTGGCCTGAATGTGCCAGGTGAATTGTCTGGGTCCCCAGCCACTGGTTCCAAGCTAATCTGAGGAGAGGTGGTAATGAGATTGAAGAAACCCACGCATGTGCCTTTCTGAGAGCAGGCCTTCTGGTGGGTCACCATCGTACGAAAAAAATATGTCCTTGAAATTCCTGATTCTCTATTACGAATAAATGCTGGAACAAATAAACTCCCAAAGGAATAGTTTTTCCATTTGAACCAGTAAAACTCAACTCCTATAAGATGAAAAATCCTACTTAGTGCAAACAACTCCACGTTACAGCAGTAGCTGTCTATGGTCTGCTGAACAGTTGCAGGCAAATCAGTCTTTATAAGGGCATCACAGTTTCAACACCTAGGAGAGTTCAACACACAGAGAAGACAGGCAGCGAATCCTTGGTGGCATGAACATTCACTTCTAATTTCTCCATCACATTCATTTGAATTTTTGTATATCAGTCCCTCAAAGAGAGTGTTCATGCTGTGTATTGGGGGAAATTATGCCTTATGGATCCCTCTACAAAACACAGTCTCTCTGAGATCGTGGAAGGAGGTGATGAGAACAAGTGACTCTTCCACTTTAGGGGCTCTTACAGCAAAACTCCAAGATACTTGGGGGCTACTTGAGTGCTCAAAAGGCAGGAAGTGGGCAAGGTGGTCCTGAGAAGAGACAAACCTGTCTACACCCTCCTGCCCGCCCTCCCCCTCCAACCCACCTTGGGCTTTATACAGATTCAAGTGAATATCACGGGAAGCACTGAAGGGCAGGTCAGTCATAAGGGCACTGCACGGGGAGAGTGAGAAATGAAAGGCAGGGTCCGTGCCCCACACGTCCCACATTTGGGTGAGGGAGAGCACGACGGTGCGGGGTGATTTAGGCTCATTGTTGGTACCCGGGAAGCCAGAGCATTCATTGCTTTAGGCACTCAGTAAACACCCTGCCTACCTAGCTATGACGGAACAGGCACTGGGGTGAGTGCTGGGGTTGGAAATGTGAGTTGGACAAAGCCCTCAGCCTCAAGCTGCTGAGAGTCTGGTACAACAAATTACACAAGGAAACACATTCAAAAATAAACAATATAAAAGTTCATCATACATGATGTGAAGAGAATACAGAATAAAGAGATGGAATAAAGGAGCAAATGATTACCTTGACCTGGATGGGAGCAGAGTGGTCAGGGGAGGGGGGTTGTCTAGGCTCTGGTGACATGAGCCAGACCTTGAAAAATAAAAAAGAAACCCATCAAGGAAAAATGAGAAAATAAAATTCTAAGCCGAGGGAACGATCCCTGGAGAGGCACAGGTGTGTACAATAGTATGGCGCGCTCGGGCAACACCGGGCCCTTCAGGATGGCTAACACTGCTGAGGGTAGAGGCAGGAAGCCAGGCCGTGGGGACCCTTGAACCCCAGGCTAAAGGATCTCAACTCCACCCTATACTCTTGGGGAGCCACGGGAAGCTGGGAGGTGGGCAACAGAGTCACTTAATCTGCAATGTGTTTTCCAAAGATCGCTCTGGCTGAAGAGGAGAGCACAGATCAGAAGAAAGCCAGACTGAATGAAATGGAAAGTTATGGCTCAGGTTCAGAGGAAAGCAATGGGGGCTTGCACTAGGGCAGTGGCCATGGAAATGGAGAAAACAAGAGGGGTGGGAGCCAAGTTTATGAGGTTGAATCATGACAGGATTTAAGGAATGAGGAGGAGGAACTACATCTAGAATGATGTTGTTTTTTTTTTTTTTTTTCGGTACGCGGGCCTCTCACTGTTGTGGCCTCTCCCGTTGCAGAGCACAGGCTCCGGACGCGCAGGCTCAGCGGCCATGGCTCACGGGCCCAGCCGCTCCGTGGCATGTGGGATCTTCCCGGACCGGGGGCACGAACCCGCGTCCCCTGCATCGGCAGGCGGACTCTCAACCACTGCGCCACCAGGGAAACCCAGGATATATTTTTTAATTAGAGAAGAGTGTAGTGGAAAAGTGTAATAGGAATGAGAGTGCCAAAGGAATACTAAAGATGAAGAGACTGTCACTCATGGACATGGTAAATTTCAAATTTACTGTATTTGAGTATAAGTACCAAATTCTCATTGTCTAGTAAACTTGGTGAACCTCTTCTAGGTAAAATATAGATATATATTTTTTTCCCCTTTTCCTTAAACTTTATGTGGAAATCACTGCATTAAGAGTGGCAAGTGACCTCATTTCCAAATTTGTTTTTATTTTTCCTAAAAACTGAAAGCGATGCTTCTGAGCAGAAATGGATAAGCATTTTAAGGACTGCCTTCTTCTATGAAATCCAGCCCATATCACACTTTTTTTTTTTTACTAGAAATTTCTAATACATTACGAAGACTCCTATTTCTTTAAATAGAAAATAAAAGTCCGCTTTCCCATCACTTAGATCAGAAAGACTGCTTCTTGTTTGCTGGGGGGTTTTTACAGTTGCAGCTTAAATTCAGGACGATTTTTACAAGGCAGGGAAGACGTAGATCCCTCCGCAAAAAGAGGAACTTTCACAATTAGTGAAAACCAAGAGTGCTGATACAAGGGGCTGGGGGAAAATGATGTGACCACAGCAGCGCAGTGAAGGGAAGCGAAGCCCCAGCCGCCTTTCCCAGCCCGCATGCTGGTCCCACACACGCCCCCATGCTACGGATGCTCCTCCATGGGCTCTGATCCCCGAAGCAGGTACCACAATAAAGAGTCAAATGCCTATCTTTGCTTCTAATACTGAAACCACCTGTGTTTTTCCCTCCCTGACTCCCTCACCTTCTGACTGCCCTCATAGCCTGCACAGAAAAAATGTCTTCGGGCCAGACAGGCAACCTTTCAGCTTCACGGAGCACGTAATTTCTTAATAGCGAATGCCTTCTGTAGGCTTGTTTTCAAAAACTGCAAGTACCCAGTAGAAGCCACGGTGATATATAAAAGGATGTTCTCCTCTTAGAAGGAGAAACTTCAAAGCCATCCTTGACATGCCAGAATTCACTGCTTTTCCAGTAAATATTCTCTATTTTGGCCAGAGAATTCTAGGTTTGGGGATAAATTCGAAGATGAAGAGCCTGTGTTTGGTGTAGCCTTTCTATTTATATTCTAAGCTGGAAACGTCATCCACTGGGTATGTATTACCTCACAAGGTGGCCGCTCAGAGGCAGTGGAGCAAAAGCTCACTTTGACTTCGCTGACCCTGTCCTTGAAAAGCCATCAGCAAGCACGCAGGCAGGCCCAGCGCAGGTGCTGTAGTGATGGATGCAAGAAGCAGGGCTGGAGGGAAGTCTGTGCTCCAAGGAGTGTTCGCCTCACAGGAGAAGGGCAGGCACCCTTGTAGAAAGCAAGGTTAAGGGATTTTCTGCATAACTTTTTAAGATGCAAAAATACTGTAAAATAATTGCTATACTAATTATGAGTACTTTATATGTAGTTGTTATAGAATTTACTTAAGGAATTACACGGGTTTTTGGCTTGTGTGTGTTTTGTGTGTGTGTCTGCTTAATTTGTGTCCTCAATTTTCATTCGTAAGATGTCCTTTCTGCCCCCAGCCTGGGCTCCGATTTCACCATCTTTCACATGCTCGCCACAATCTTCCCCATAAGCTTCACCAACAGCTCGGCTGGACCATTGCTCCTGACACGAAGTACCTTTCATTCTGCAGAGAATCAACCTCAGCAAAGCCATGAACATCTTTTTGGGGTTTTTTGATGAGAGGAGGGGGATAAAACTGTTCACTCTGTGACTTAGAGATCTCACCTGGGGCAGCTCTAACTCTTTACCTCTTCGTGATCATAACAAGCATGTCACGCAAACTCTTCTCCACCATATGCAAAATAAAATCTCAAGATCTCTGACACAAAGGAATTCATGAGCCAACCAGATCCAAGGCAGTAAAGAGGCAGTGTCTAGAGAAACCAAATGTAGACAGAGCCATGATGCTGATTGGAATACCTGAGACTTCACTGGGCTGAACACAGGATGAGAAGTTGGAGACACGGGTATTTGAATCCCACTTTGCCATCGACTCACACGGCAGCTGCTCATGTCCCCTTTGCCTCAATCCCTCCATGGTGTCATTTAAATCACCTACCTATCTAGGACACACAAAGTTAGCCACTTTTCTTGGACCAAGTTTCCTATGTGGTTGGTGTGAAAAGCAGCATTCTTGGGAATATCTACTTCTTAGGAGAAAACTTAAGTCTCCAGTCCTCTTAGTGTCCAAAGACTAGAGTCATCTGTCAACAGATGCCCAGAGGCCCCTTGCCCATCCCTGAGCCCCCTAAGCCTAGACAAATAATTTTTTTTTTTCAGCTAAGAGAGTCTGGCTGGGGGGTTCCAGATTGAAACTCACAGGTATCGGTCCTTGACGGAGCCACTGCGGGTTTGGAGGTTAGTCTTCAGAAACTAAGCTTCAATCAGCTGAGCCAGTGGGAGCCCTTCTGGAGGCAATGAGCTCGTGCTACCCAAACCCACACAAGGGCAACTGTTCCAGCAGCACACAAAGGAACTGATGAGCTGGGAGGCCTGAGTCCACGCATCTGTGGAGGTTGCCCTTTCCTGGTTGGGTTAATCGTCCAGTAGGTCCACGAGGGAACTCCTGCTTAGTGAGCTCCACTTTCCATCAGGAGCAGCTGGTCGTTGTCAAGGACTATAGCTCCTGATGGAAACACTCTTAGAGACTGCTCCTCTCTTCCCAGGAAGCTTTCTATACCAGGAACTGAGGCTGGCTGCCCTGAAATCGAACACATTCTTATCCAAATACAGCTGGATGGACGTCTTCCTTGGCTTGCTTTTTCCTGGCCCTTGTACCTAGCACACCCTTCTATTGCAGGCTAACGATTAGTCAAATTGAAATGCAGCTGCGTCGTGCACACTTTCTTAACATGCTACATTTCTGGCTTGTGCCGATAACATCCCAGGATCAGCGGCAGCATTTTAACAAACCATCTCTTAAGGCAATCTCCTTCACTTTCTGTTGACCCTTTCCAGCTTTTGTTTCACGGGACAGGTTTTCTCACCAGGGCCCCAAATTTTGAGAGTCTGCCTTCACAGCCTGCTACTTCCCAAGAGATTGTCTGTGCAGACAATGCCCCTTGGGTGTCTCTGAAACAGAATCGAAACAGGTCTGACATGTGTCACACACAACTAGGCATCCTTAAATGAGCTACACTGTGTAACAAGAGAAATCAGACCCACCGAGGCTACAGTTAGCTTTTTCTCAGTAAAGAATGCTACACTGCAGTATACCAACAGTATACTGTCCTTGGGAACAGTAAAGAATGTTCCCAAACGACAGTCTTTGGACCAATTGATTCGACTGATTAAAAAACTATGCAACTGTTAAAAATATATATTCCCTGGTCCCCATACCAAACCTACAAATATTAGAATCTCTTTGGTAAGATCCAAGAATCTGTATTTTTTTTAACTTTCCTAGGCATTTCTTTTTGTCCTTTTTTTGAGCTAGAATCTCAGTTCTGCTATTACTTAGGGACATACACTGGGGAAGTTACTAAATCTCTTGGAGCCTTAGTTTCCTTCTCTCTAAAATGTTTATAATACCCACACCTTAGGGTTTTTGTGAAGAATAAGTGAGATGGTATGAGGGAACTACCAGACACAAAGGAGGCGCCTTAGACTTGGTAGCTATCAACAACGATAATAAAAGAGCAATGCAAACGAGAACGGCCTTGCATCTGGAGCAGGAAGGAAACCAGGAGGGACTGAGCACAGCACTGGGTCACACACTGAGGGGCAGATGCCCCTGAAGGTGCTCGGACACCATGCATCCCAACAGGCAGACACAGCATCCAAGTGCCGGCCCAGCTGTCAGCGCGAGAAGCACAACAGGAAAGAGCAGGGATGTCTTGGGACATCCTAGGGAGAAGCTCTTGGGACTAGAAGGAGGATCCTAGAAGCAAGGGATCCAAGAGCCTCAGAAATCCAGTCCAACCATGCAGCCTCAAAGAAGCAGGCAGCCACGTAATCTGGCAATCCCACTTCTGGGTTTCTATCCAAAGGAAATAAAATCACTGTCTCAAAGAGGTATCTGCTCTCCCAGGTACGCTGCAGCATTATTCACAATAGCCAAGACATGAAACAACCTAAATATCTGTCAGATGAATGGGTAAAGAATATATGATGATATATACGCACACATTTTACACAGGTATACATATTTAGCCATCAAAAAGGAGATCCTGCCACTTGTGACAACATGGATGAACCTGAAGGACATTATGCTAAGTGAAATAAGCCAGACACACAAAGACAAATATCACATGACCTCACTTATATCTGGAACCTAAAAAAAAAACAGGTTGAGCTCATAGCTACAGAGAGTAGAAGTGCAAGAGACTGGGGGATGGAAGGAAAAGGGAGATATTGATCAATATTGATCAAAAGACACAAACTTTCAAATATATGGAAGTTGACTGATTAATGTTAAGGATCAAAGCGTAGGGACTTCTCTGGGGGTCCAGTGGTTAAGAATCCGCCTTCCAATGCAGGGAAACGTGGGTTTGATCCCTGGTCGGGGAAATAAGATCCCACATGCTGCGGGGCAACTAAGCCTGCATGCTCTGGAGCCTGAGCCACAACTAGAGCGAAGCCCGTGCGCTGCAACGAAGATCCCACGTGCCGCAACTAAGATCCCACGTGCCGTAACTAAGACCCGGTGCATCTAACTAAATAAATAAATTTCTTTTTTTTTTAATGAAGAAGAATCAAAGTGTAGAATAAAGGCAATACCTGGGAGGCAGGGGGTGGGGGGAGGAAAGAAATTGGTGAGGGAGAGTAAGAGGTACAAACTTCCAGCTGAAAAATGAATGAGTCACAGTTATGAAATGTACTGCGTGGGGAATATAGTCAATAACAAAGTAATATCTTTGTGATGACATGTCGTAACTAGACGTGTGATGATCATTTTCAAGTATAGGAAAAAAATCACTATGCTGTGTAACGGGAGCTAACATTGTGTTGTAAGTCAATTATACTTCAAAAACAAACAAATATACAAACAAACTTGTAGAAAAAGAGATCACATTTGTGGTTCCCAGAGGTGGGAGTGGGAGAAAGGGGAACTGAATGAAGGCGGTCAAGAAAGGTACAAACCACCAGCTAGCTATAAGATAAATAAGTACTAAGGATGTCATGTACAACATGACTAATACAGGTAACACTGCTGTATGTTATATATGAAAGTTAAGAGAGTAAATCCTAAGAGTCCTCAGCACAAAATCTATTTCTTTATTTACTTATTTTTGGCTGCATTGGGTCTTCGTTGCTGTGTGCGGGCTTTCTCTAGTTGAGGCGAGCAGGGGCTACTCTTCGTTGCAGCACGTGGGCTTCTCATTACGGTGGCTTCTCTTGCTGCGGAGCACGGGCTCTAGGCGCTCGGGCCTCAGTAGTTGCAGCAGGGGGGCTCAGTAGTTGTGCCGCACGGGCTTAGCTGCTCCACAGCATGTGGGATCTTCCCAGACCAGGGCTCGAACCCACGTCCCCTGCATTGGCAGGTGGATTCTTAACCACTGCACCACCCGGGAAGCCCTCTATTTCTTTAATTTTGTATCTATATGAGATGACGAATGGCCACTAAACTTACTGTGATGGGAATTCCCTGGCAGTCTAGTGGTTGGGACTCCTCATTCTCACTGCCGAGGGCCCCGGGTTCAATCCCTGGTCGGGGAACTAAGATCCCACAAGCTGCGTGGTATAGCCGAATACATAAATAAATAAATAAGCAAACTTATTGTGATAATCATTTCTTGATGTATGTAAGTCAAATCGTTATGCTGTACACCTAAATTTATACAGTGCTGTATGTCAACTATATCTCAATAAAACTGGGAGGAAGTAAATAGATAAATCCAATACCCATACTCACCATTGTACGTAATTTGCTTTTAGTCACAAAATTTTTAGAATTTCTTTCCCTAAAACATTCACAGCAGAGGTATTCATTTCACTTGCCTATTTCACCTCTAAATACCACCACAGTTACTGGGATTACATGAGGTAAAGGAATAAACCCAATGGCTATTAACCCAACATGGCTATCTGGAAATCTGATAGGAAAGTTACCTACAGCCATGTCTTACAAAGTGCTTAAAAGCTCAACCCGAGGGCTTCCCTGGTGGCGCAGTGGTTGAGAGTCCGCCTGCCGATGCAGGGGACACGGGTTCGTGCCCCGGTCCGGGAATGTACAGCATGGATACTATAGTTAATAATGTATTACACGGTGGAAATCTGCTACGAGGCCAAATCTCAAGCAGTCTCACTACACCAAAAAAATAAATAAATAAATAACTATGGGAGGTGATGGATATGTTAATTAATCTGATTGTGGAAATCATTTTACAGCGCTACATATATCACATCATCACGTTGTATACCTTAAATATATACAATTCTTATTTTTCAAAAACACATAAATAAAAATCAAAACAAAACCAAAAAAAAAAAAAGCAGGTATTCAAGCCTGGGTGACCCTACTAGGATTCCATGGCAGGATTCCAGTCCCTTAAGAGAGAACAGAGGACTGTGGAGTAGGCTTTTTACAAAGAATAGGGCAGAAGCCCAGATATCAAAACTCAAGATAAGTGACCCCCAGAGGACAGGGCCTAGAGCCCGATCAGCTTCTTCAGAAAGCGTGGGCGTCTTTGTCATAAGTTGGTCTGACTCAGGTGAAAGCCACAGTATGACTACAGCAGCTGAAACAGTGGGGCTGGATGGACCCAGGTGGCGAGTCACTGGGGTTGTCACCCTGCAGGGGCAGCTGGCAGAGCAAAGGTCCTCATCTCAGCAAGTGCAGCAGGGTGGGGGGCTGTGGGGGGGCCAGAGGGCAGGTGAGAGTCATGTGATGGGAGAAAATAAAGGACTTTTCTCTCCTGGGATATCAGAGCCTTAAAGCGTTAATTCATCTGGGGAGGGAAAGACAAAAAGCCACACCAATATGTTCTCTAGGGAAAAACAGGAGAACTAAACTGTCAGGAGGGTGGGCATCGTGACAAACCGGGCGGCACATGCTGGAAGGTATGAGGCAGACACGAGAGGGGATCACAGAACAAGACAGCAGGTACTAAGTGAAAGTGATCAGGAGCTGGGGGTGGACGGGACAGGAGAGCGAGGGGCCTCCGAGCCCCTGGGAGGCCCAGAGAAGAGGGCAGAGAATATAAAAAAAGAATTGTGAGCTATGTTCTGGAACACTCTCAAATGTTAGCAAGAGGGTTAGAAAAGGATGAGAATTCCTATCTGTGCTTCTTGTAACACAGCACTTTGAGAGTGAACCACGTGGGTCCCGGCTGTCCAATGGCTGCGGTTTGCGGGAAGGGCAGTGCTGAAGAAACAGCGTAGCCCGGCAAGACCTCTCCCATTATCACATCTAGAGAGTGAGAACCGGATATGTGGGGAAAAAAGAGCCAGGCGCCCCTGCCAAAGCCTCCTGGGCTGGCAAGTCCCAACCTGCCCAATCTCAGCTCGCCCCAAAGTGCCGGCCACACCACAGGCCTGGCCATGTCCAGTCCTGTTGCACAACCCCTTCCGCTTCCCCCATACTAGGTGTCCTCATGCCTGAGGGCCAGCTAAGCGCCCGTCCTCCCCAGAAGGGAAGTCTGAGCGCTGCTAACCTGAACCTGAACGTGAACCTGCCCCAGCCTTTGTCCACTTCCCCCCACCAGCAGCTTCCAGCCTTGGCTTCACTCACCATTTTATTCATGCCCTCATTCCAGCAACCCCTGGAGACTCCAGGAGGTGCCCCCCCTCACCCAAGAGCGCATACCCCAGTTAGGTGATTCTGCCTCAGTCAAACAGCTAATCAACCAGGAAACCCAACTCCAGACCCAATGGAGAAAACAAAGGAAAAGGAGATAAACTATTCCAGAGCACAGATTAGTTCAATGTGGTAAAGGAAGGGGGAGGATGTAGGCTACACCAGAATCCTGGGTTCTCAGCTGGACCACACACACCAGATTCGAGGCAAGAAGAGTAATTCTAGGTCTCACTCACTGAGTGGCAGAGGTGCTGTTAATTTCCTGCGTTGTTCAAGAAGAGAGCAGCTTAAATCCTCAGCGGCAGCGGCAGTTGGCAACAGGGAACCTGCTGTGAGGGATAAAGACAGCAAGGTCTGAGCTCCAGGGACTGGGATGGGCAGGGGTCAAGAAGGAGGTCAGTCCCAGGGAGAAGATACAGGAGTGGGGGGGTGGGGAATGTTGGACGGAAGGGGAGAGATGTGATATTTGTCAAGTACCTACCAACTGAAGGGCACTGGGAGATGCTTTACATATGTCATCCACGTTCATTCCTACAATAACTCTGGGAAGCATCTCCATGTCACAGCGGAGGTGCTTGAGCCTCAGTTTCTCCTAAGTTGAAGCTAAGGAGCGATGGGGCTTAGATTTGAACACCTGTGTGTCTCATTCTACATCCTGGGCGTGTTCCTACAGCACCAGTGAGCGTGAACCAGACACCACAGAGCAACACAGGATCTGGCCCCAAAGTGTGCCTTGGGTGAAAGCAAATGACATCTGAGATCTACGTCAAAAATCACCTGGCGGGTGGTGGGTGGTGAGTGGGAGGAGAGCAGAAACAAGGCTGGCCACGTGTTCATAACGGTTGAGGCCAGAGGATGGCTGAGCCCGAGGCTCAGTGTACTATCCTATTTTTGTACATGTGTGAAATTTTCCATAACACAAAACAAACTCTCTGCTGTATGAACAGTCAAGTTAACACACCATTTCCTCTGGCTTTACCCATCACTAGACACTTGCTCTTTGGTCTGGGGCTTCCTTTTGGTTATAAAACTGAATATTCGCTTTACCGAAGAATTCTCACACTTTCCTAGGAATTTGCTTCTGTGTTGGGTAAGCGCACACAGTAGGCATAGTTCCACTGAAGAGGACACTTTCAGGAATTTGTTGTTCCATGAAAATAAGAAACTTAAGAGCTTTTTCTCGTTATAATATTAAGGGGGAAAAAAAGGATATAAAACCGCATCTGAATCATAAAGTGGATTGGATATAAATACATATATAGAAAAAGGAAATGCACTAACATGAAAATCACGGAGTTAACTTTCTGAATTTTACAAACTTGACAATCAACAGGCGCTTCGTCTTTGGAAAATATTTTAAAGAAAGTTGGTTTTTTGGTTTTTTTTTTTTTTGGTACGCGGGCCTCTCTCTGCCGTGGCCTCTCCCGTTGCGGAGCACAGGCTCCGGACGCGCAGGCCCAGCCGCTCCGCGGCATGTGGGATCTTCCCGGACCGGGGCGCGAACCCGAGTCCCCTGCATCGGCAGGCGGACTCTCAACCGCTGCGCCACCAGGGAAGCCCCAGAAAGTTGGTTTTTCTAATGGGCTTTAGGGAAACAGAACTGGACTAATTAAACTCTTTGGTCTACAATACTGTGTTGTCATTGGTCTAGCAGTACTTTTCCAATAATTAGTATTGAGAGGCTGCTATTAACAGCTATCGTGTGCCAGGCAATGCATAGGTTATTTCTAATCTTTACAACAATCCTGCAAATTGGAAGATTTTGCACTGATTCTGAACTCAGATCTGCTGGTTCTGAAGCCTGTCTTGCTCCATCACACCTGACCTCCTGCTTCTTCAGCTCTTACATTCTAGAGTGCAGAAGCACCCCCCGCAGATCCCTGGAACAGTTAGGACTAGAGGTTTACACCTCCAGCTGTGGCTTGGGTTCTCCTATGCTGTCATGACCCATATTGCCCAGTAGTCTGGGTCTGGCCAGGATGCAGTTGATTAACCACCATCTGGCCAACAAGACAGACTAGACTAGCCTGTTCTTCCTTCCTCTGAGCTGACAGACTGTAATCCCAGCACCCTACTCTACGAATGGATGACTTCTGATTTATACTGGACTATGACCATTCTCTCCAAATAATACTCATATAACATTTAGTTTAGGGTCTTGGAAGGGAGAACACTATTTCATTAAGGGGGAAATGGGCCAAGATTACCTCTCCTTCCCCATGACAGCAGAAGCCACTACCTGGTAACCATGGCGAAGTACAGAAAGGGGAAAAGGTGCCTCTAAGGAGGCTGAGGGCAGACACTGAAGCCGGGGGAAAGTCGGGAATCTGAGCCAGACGCTAAAAGAGGTTTCAGACAACCGGCTGGATGGGCTACCGGTGCTGGCAGCCTCTTGAGGTGACAGGGCAGGTTGGCCTGTTTGTAACCAGCCATCAGGGAAATGATGCAGTCAGCAAGCCGGGTCTGGAAGTTCACAGTCTGGGAGCTGTTGTGAGAGCCACTTTCTTCTAGTTCTCCCACCCTCCATCTGAGCGACGGTGAGGCCTGAAGCAAACCCAATTCATTTTCCTGTCGGTGAAACGTGGACACACCTGCTCCTTGACAGGAAGGTGTCTTGTTCTATGAAATGTATTGAGCAACTCAGTAAAAAGTATTACATACACAGTTCTATTTTATAACAAATTCCCCTAGAAATGGCCAAATCATTTCCCCTGGTAACTAATGCTGTCCACCGCACACCAATTCCCCGGTGGTAGGTTAACCACTGTGGCGGTGCAGCTGTACACAAGCCGTGCGGCCTCTCACACCTAAGTGGCTCCCAGCGGGCGCTCGGCTAGATCTGTTTCCCAGGCAGTCCGAGACTTGGGTGTCGTGTGCTGCCGATTCTTGGTCTTGCTTTGTTCTACTCACTCAAATTAAAACAACCAAAAGTAATACATCCACCCTTCACAGCCTCCTCAATTATAAGAATAGGTAGGGATCCGATGTGGGAGGAAAAAAAAAAAAAAAAAAGCCCAGGAAAGTATTCAGAACCACCACTTTCTTCTGGAAAAGAAATGGAGATCTAAGGAGGTGGTGTATCTTATAGAAAAAAAATCATCCACCTTTGCAAAACCAGGCCTGAGTGGGATAGAAATTACTTCCTAAAAAACAGTTATTGCTGAAGACCCTGACACCTGAGTCTCTGACAGTGGGCAAGGAGGGAGACTTCAGCAAAGGGATTAAAGTAACTCACTGGTCACTGAGAATGATAGGGTCACTTCACAGCCACTGTGGCCCCAACCGTCAGGCTACCTGGCCGACCTCGTCTTAGCAGCTGTCTGCCCTTTGAAGGCTTCCCAGGTAGCTGAATGACCTCCATTCACTTTGGGCTACATGGATTTGATCACCTCACCTTGGATTTGGCTGTGATCCCAAACACTAATCCTGAAATCTACAGTGCCTTAAGATAATTAAAATAAAGAAAAAGAAGACATCGGAGGCTTAGGAATTCCTGCTTTCCGCTATTTTTGCCAAAGAAAGTGTTGCTTGCTCTATTTTTAAGGGGCAGGGCATTTTCTAAAACATCTAAGGTGACTTAAAGGACTAGGCATCAGTTTGGGTTTGATTTTATATTTCAATGATGCAAAACTTACTAGTCATGAAAAAAATTAGTAGCCCCGTATGAAGTGATTTTACCTTCAAAAGCACCTCTGTGTACAGTGGTTTTGGTTTATGTGGGTCTTCTGTTTTTGTTTTGGGGTTTTTTTTTTTTAGCATAAAGGGAAAATGGTGGGGAAAATACATATTGTATTTTATCAAACCCCAAATGTGAAAAATAGTTTAAAAGACTGCTGACGCAATTGCAGCTGGGCTCATTGAAGCCTAATTAAAATGCCGGTAACACATGATCCTGCCCAGAAGTGCTGACTACCGCTAGGCAGAAACCAGGGCCATTTGGCTGAACAATATTAATAACAACAGCAGCCAGAACATTATCATAAATGTTCTGAGTGAAGCCCCCAACCTCTATTTCAAGGTTTACAAAAATCTATGATTTTCCAGGCAGTGGTAACCACAGAGAAACCAGACTTAATTACAGAATAAGAAACCAGCCACTGAACCTACAGCTTAGACGAATGGACTGCTCAATCACTATGATTCAATCCTTCATTCATTGTTCTGGAAATGCATTAGAAGCCGGGGATACAAAATTAGAATAAGGTTATGATCCATGATCTCAAGAAGGTCAAAGTCAGAGGGCTAAAACTCTTAGACTTAAAATCTTACGCTTTCTGAGTGACAAAAAAACCTGGTAGAGAAGTGAATGACTTAACTCCAGACAGAAAGACAACATGAATGGCTGAATAGAAGATATAGGAAGGAGTTCTATATAAATCCCTCTGCTGAATACTATGAGAAGATAGTTGAGTAAATAGAGATGATGCCATCGTTCAAATGTATATAGATAGCGCCCCAACATACCTGGCGTTATACTGGTAGCAGCTAAAACAAATTTTATCTCAGCCCTAACAATAATAGAGCACTGAAATAGTGTCTACTCCATGCCACACAATATCCTAAGTACTTTACATACATTGACTCATTTAATCCTCAGAACAACCCCATGAAGTAAATACCGTTATCATCCCCATTTTACAGATGAGGAAACTGAGAGGATAGTAACACATCCAAGCTTATTCAGCTAATAAGTGATGGAGCCAGGATTTGAACCAAGTCAATCTGGCTTTATAGACTGTATTCTCAACTACTTTGTTATACCTCTTCTCTATAAAAATGCTTATGTTAAAAACAAAGGAACCGTACATAAACACTGTACCCTAGTTGCTAAATTTGTTTCTCATGGGGATACAGGTTAACAATTCTGAAACTGCTTTACAGTTATGCTGTGGTTGAACAAATATTAAACGGACAGAGGACAGTGGGAGCCAGGTTTCCTACTATTGGAGAAGGGGTTACAGATAAGCAAGAATGACTAGAATGAACCCTACAGTGATGTATTATAGTCAGAGACACCAGTATAAACTCATGTTTAGCTTAATGTATACATACAGATGTTTAGATACAGAAATAATTATAGATATGTGTTTACACAACTAATACACACACATTATTCCCAGCTCTGTTTGCTGACAGAGCCCAGAAGCAATGGGGCCCAAGAAGAAATGAGCACACCCAGCACCAAGATCTTGGTTTCTAAATACCATTTTCCAATTAAAGGAACCAGGGCTCTTCGAAGAAATGGCTATTTCTGGGAGTGGGGCAGGGAAAACACAAGATATACCTGCAGGTTCTTGTGGTATCAGAAAAGAGAGATGTGTTCAAAGAAATAAAAGGATGGAGGCATATCAAAGGGACACAGGAACCAACCTGAAAGAGCTCCCATGGCCAAAGGTGGAATAATTTAAGCAACAAAATAAATAGCATCCTATAGGATTATAACCCAAAGTAGAAAATAAATACACGAGTCCACACTGATATAAGCAAATGATTAAATAAGTAGATGGGTGAAAAGAGACAAATCTTCCTTAAAGAAGAATTCTAAATAATGTATGCAGATACTCTTCATTCCAGGAAGTACAGCTTATCCCCTCCCTGTTTGGGGATGGGCTAACCTTAGTGACTCACTTCCAAAGAATACAGTGGAGAAGTGGAAAAATAATACCTTTACAGTGGAGAGATCTGCCCGCAAATGCTACCTTAACCAAGTGATGAAGGTTAAGATCCTCTGTGATATTATGTGGGTATCACGTACCCTGTCACATGATGTGACAAGAAGGACACTCCACTTCTGTGGTATTCTTTCTAAAAGACCATAACACTCGTTTTTAATCATGAGAAAACATCAAACAAACCCAGACTGGGGGACACTACAGGGTGTCTAGCCAGTGCTCCTCAATACAGTAAGACTGTTAAAGTCCTGAAAAACAAGGAAAGACTGAGAAGTTGTCACAGACCAGAGGAGACCAGGGAGACATGTCTAAATGCCATGTGGTTCCCTGGATTGAATTCTGGAACAGAAAGAGGGCATTCATGGAAAAAACTGGTGAAAGGCAAATAAAGTCTAGAGTTAGGTTTTTTTCGTTTTGACAAATATACCATGGTAACGTAAGATATTAACGTTAGGAGAACTGGCGACGGGCATACAGGAACTCTCTGTGCTATCTCTACAACTTCTCTGTAAATATAAAATTTTTCCAAAATAAAGGGTTTAAGAAATTATTTTATTCGAAAATAGGCAATCTATGCAAAATAAATAAAAGAGCAATCACGTATCATGCCAGTGAAAGGAAGCTAGAAATAAGAGCGTAACAATTTTCACGTTAATGTCAGCTTTCTGCTACCTAGCACTACCGATAGGACTGTTATTCCTTAATTCTTCATAAGGTATTGTATTCTGGGGGGAACCCTAAACCCATCCAAGCTCATTGCATTCACAAACGCTTACTGGGTACATAAGCGCCAGGCACTGTCCCAGGCACTAGAGATGCACTGGTGGACAAGACATGCTTCCTTTGTCCAAAGAACATCTAGCTTCGTTGAAGAGAGAGATATAAGTCAACACAAAATAAAACACAGCATGTTAAGTCCTGACTAAGAAGAGGTAATTTTAAGATGGTAGGGGCACACCCAGGAGGAGCATCTGATCCTTTCAGTGCCAAGGCACCATGGAGGACAGAGACGGTCTCCTGGAAGAGTCCATGAATAATCTAAGTGTCTTATGACCATCACAAGGACCCCTGGTGACGGTGATATACGCCAACCTCCTCTCAGCATAAAGTGCATTTGGGAAACACAAATTTAACTATGCCACCTCTTCCTAAAACCCTTCAAAGGCTTTCCATTACTCCAAGCTCCTCACTGTGTGGGATGGGTAATTTGATATGCTAACTTGGCTAGGTTATAATACCCAGTAATTACCCACTAGCCGAGGTGGGTTTTTTAATATTTTTAAATTTCTTTTTAATTTTTAGTTTTTGGCCATGCCGTGCGGCATGTGGGATCTTAGCTCCCTGACCAGGGATCGGAGGGTCTTAACCACTGGACCACCAGGGAAGTCCTAATTGAGGTGTTTTTGTGAAGACATTTTTAGATGTGCTTAACGGCCACAGTCAAATTTAAGTAAAGGAAATTCCTTGATAAAGTAGTGGGCCTCATCCATTCAGTCAAAGGCCTTAAGAGAAAAAAACCAGTTTCTCAGAAAAGAAGAAACTCTTGGGACTTCCCTGGCGATCCAGTAGTTAAGACGCCACACTTCCACGGCAGGGGGCGCAGGTTCAACCCCCGGTCAGGGAACTAAGATCCCGCATGCATGCCACCATGAGGCGGGCACGGCCATAAAAAAGAAGAAGAAGAAATGCTGCCTCAAGATTGCAGCATCATCTCCCGCCTGAGTTGGTAGCCACCTGCCTGCCTGACCTATAGACTTCAGACTTGCCAGCTCTCTTTATGTAGATATAATTTCATATATGGGGTTATATTATACATAGGATATTATATAGAGAATTATATATATGTAGGATATATATTATATATAAAATAGGATATGCATTATACATCTCTTATTCTGTATTTTTTATATATATATATAGATATGTTGAAGACACATATATCTTCTCTTGGTTCTGTTTCTCTGGAGAACCCTAACTGACACACCATGGTCATGGTCTCCTGCCTTCATGTAGTCTGGCTCTTACTCTCAAAAACCTTCCCCCCAACCCCTTTCACACTGTCTCTTCTACTCACACTAGCCTTTTCTCATCCTGAGTCCTTTCAGCTCTTCCTGTCCCCTCCTTCCACAGGCTGCTCTCTCTGTCTGGGTCACTCTCCCTTCTTTTCCTGATTGACACCTACTCACGCCTCAGACCTCAGCTCAAATGCTGCTTCCTCAGGGAAGCTTTGCATCATCAGACCCACTTAGTAAGCCTTCAGAGCACATCACAGCTCTCCTGAGTAGCTGGACAAATTGCTACTTCAGGCCTCCTTACACGTGAGCTCCACGAAAGCAGGAATGATGTCTGGTTTTGCTCTTTTTTTTGTAATTATATTCCCTAGTACAGTGCTTGGGGCATGAAAGGTTCTCAATGAGCATTTGTTTAACGAATGTCAACACAGGTGTTAGAAGAGCAGAAAACTGCCCCTCTCCATAGCCACAGCCTCTGAAGTTCTCACAGGTAGAATCCAGTGACACAGTCCTCTTGACAACGCATCAAGCTGAAACTCAAGGTCAAAAAAAAAAAAGGGGGAACTTGGAAAGGCAGTCAAAGCAGGCAGAAGGAGGGGGCTTTACTTGCTGGAGACAGAAATGTCTCCGCAGATGGGCTGGAGGTAGTCAGTGCGGCTGCAGCCTCAAGTTGACACTGATTTCTCCAAAAATGCCACCTGCCTCTTCACCCAAACTGGGCTTTGTACAATCACATTTCCCACTTATTACCAACTGCCAAATGTTGAAACTCTCAGAAGCACCTTTTTTAAGTCTTAAAAGAAATAAACTCTAGCCTATTAAAGAAGAAGAAAAGAAAATGAAGATATGTTCTTACCAGACTTCTTTTAATAAAAAAGGTTCAAACCTAAAAAAAACATTTTCCCCAAGTTTAAGTGCTAAGATTTTATTAGGAGGTACATTCTGAAGGCAGCAAGGGTGAGGGGAAAGGCAAAGGAAAGCAAATGATATGCGCAAGTGATCATTACATTTCTTCTTTAGGTTATTTTTACCCTGAGTTACCTATACTGGACAAGCTGGCAAATTTCCCAAAACATCAGGCCACTGGGTCATGTTTCTAAAGGCAGTAACTACAGCTGATGCCTCAACTCATATACGTGACAATTTTAAAGCATATCTTCAAATTTATTGACATTTTTCCTAGGGACACATGGGGTCTATATCCCCTGCTCTTTTTTTCTTTTTGCGCGGTATGTGGGCCTCTCGCTGTTGTGGCCTCTCCCGTTGTGGACCACAGGCTCCGGACGCGCAGGCTCATTGGCCGTGGCTCACGGGCCCAGCCGCTCTGCGGCATGTGGGATCTTCCCGGACCGGGGCAGGAACCCGTGTCCTCTGCATCGGCAGGCGGACCCTCAACCACCGCGCCGCCAGGGAAGCCCCACCCCCTGCTTTTGAATCTGGGAAGTTTGTGATTCACTTGTATCCAGTAATATGTGTTGAAGTGCTGCCGAGTGACTCCAGGGCTTGCTTATGGATAACTATACAGTTCTACCGTATTCACAAGGGACAGTCATCAGTGGAGCCCTGAGCCCACAGGTAAGAAGTGTGACTTTCCTAAGGCTGCCGTGCTACGAGGAAGTCAAGCCACAGAGGATGTGTGAAGGTGTTCCAGTTGGCAGTAATGGTCTTCAAGTCCTCTTCTCCCAGGTGCCAAATATGTGGGTGAGCGTGTTCTCAGATGACTCTGGTCCCCAGCTGTTGAGTCAACCCCAGACTTTGAATCTTCTCAGCTGAGACCTCAGACATGGGGGAGGGGAGGGCACAAACAAGTCATCCCCACTGTTCCCTTTCTGAATTCCTGCCCCCAAAGCATACAAACACTGGTATTGCGTTACAGTACTGTGGTTGAAGGGGTGTTTGTTATGTAGCAACGGTAACCCGAACAATATAGAAAAATGGGAGTTATTTCTTAGATGTCAAAACAGGTGTCTAACTTTCCTCCACGGGAGTCAAAACCCATCAACAGCTTTTACCTCTGACAAATCTCTGAAATGTAAACAAGCCAAACAAACAAATAAACAAATAAAAGCTGGTTTCGGCCTTTCATGAAAGGAGGAGACTTCAAGCAGAGAGATACTTACTCAGAGAGAGAAAAGAATTGTCTTTGAGAAGGGAAGTGCTCAGTCAATGTTTGATGAATGAAGAAAGGAATGGCTCAAAGAACCATGAAATGTTTAGGTGAGGATATCGCAGAGGGCAAAGGATCATTTTCCAAGATCAATGGCAATCTTAGTCCCCAGTTCAAAACATTCAGTCCTCCAGAAATTTCTAGGGCTTATCCTTGTGTCCTCTTCCTGTAATATTTAATGGCATTTATCAACAAGCAAATCACATGCTGAGGATGTATACTCGTATATGACACATTTTCCGATGCAAAACTGAGCTGGATAACAAACACCTTGAATGACAGAAAGAATCAAAATTATTTTGACAAGCTGGAGTAATGAAGCAAGATAAATATAAGTGGCTGGAGTAACCTTATCCTAGAGGGCAGCTGAAGAGACTGTGCAAGGACTCCAGAGTCTTTGGGGGAAGTGTTGGACTCACCCTGAAGATGACAGGAAGCTATGGAATACCTTAGAATAGGGGAGCGCTGTAGTAAAACACAGTGTTTTAGAGGATTAATTCAACATCTCTTTGTGTGATGAAGTAAAAGGAGAATGGAGAAGGAAGAAAGGCCACTTAGCACTTAGGAGACATCTGCAGACCCACAACAATAAAAATATATAGGTCTGAGCTAGCACAACCATGGCATGAGGAAAAGAGGGGCAGCGGTGATTCAGTGGCACCACCAGGAAGACCTGGGCAGCTGATGGGGTATCAAGAGTACAGGTGAAGGAAGAGTCAAAGAAGATTCAGAGGCCTGGAGTGGGAGGTCAGTAGAGCTGATGGAAACGGAAAAAATGGAGGAGAAAGTATGCTTTGAGAAGAGAAAAAAGAGCTCAGTAGGAACCCATGGCCTTTGAGATGGTGCTAGCAAGACATTTAGGTAAAAAGAGCCAATGGATAATAGGAGACCTTGGATTCAGGTTTAGGGAAAGAGACAGGCCTAGAGAAGTGGAGCTGGGACTCATCAGCCTGCGGGTGATCCCTAAAGCCACGAATGAATTCCCATAATGCGCCATGTTAGACTCTGTTAAGTCTTTGGTCTTTATGGCATAGTATAGCTCAGAATGAAATATTTTGAAAATATACTGCATCTTTGTCATGTAGTGAGTGGGCTGCATTATTAGGTCAACCACAGCACAGCCATTTTATTGACCTTTTAACCAGTAGGAAACAAAGATATAAATTGCCAAGAGTACCAAAATACGAATTTGACTCCCAATATATTGGGTTGGCCAAAAAGTCCATTCGGGTTTTTCCCTACAATGTTATGGAAAAACCCAAATGAACCTCTTGGCCAACCCAGTATCTTGAACTATTCCTCCTACTCACTTCTACTGACAGGACTGGCCTCAGAAATTAGGAACCATTTTTAATGCCTTTAAAGAATATCTGGGTGGGCTACTATCCCTTCGGCTCTCCACTTGAGTAAACTGTAAGAACACCAAGAGCTTGTGTAGAGCCAAAAAGGACCAAAGAATGTGCAGCTGGAGGTATCAGCTGTGCATGTCGAGTTCTAGCCAAAATAACTCCCCAGGGTGTCCAGCTGTAGAGAGAGAAAGAAAAAGAGAAGAAAGACAGTAATTCAGATTACTGTTGATTTGAGTTGGCCACAGAACACTCTTAACAGTTGGGTACCAGAAGACATGCTGCTGCCACATTTGGGTAACTTACAATTACAGAGTGAACATCTGTCTGTGACCATCTGTCTGAAAGCATGCTGGGGGTCAGAGGCACAGTGAAATATAGACCTGAAAGTGGAGTGAGATAAGATAAGGAGAGGAAAATATGTAAGGCATCTAACTGATTTCACCTAGAAAAAGACAGCCAGTTGAAAGAACGTGTGGACGGGGTCTTCTTAAATAAATTATGACTCAGCAAGTGCCATTTTATCTGTCTAAGAAAATAATTACAGGAAAGCAATGTTTCCTGAAAAGTGTCTCTTCCTGAAAAAGCCCGTTTGGAATAGCGACAGAGGTTTCTGGCAGATGGAGGGTAGCACTGCATAACTTCTGCAGATGACCTGGCCCAAGCTCAGTCAGGTACAGAACTGAGACATTACAACCAAGCCATTCTAGAAAGCACTGAAACCTGCTTTCCTCGGCCTCCATGACATCTACCATATTTCATGTGTGGCTGGTCCTCTGACCACTCACTTTTACAGGTTTTTCTTCCTCTGTTGTTTCTTATCCCCAGAGCTCCTCTGGGCTCTAAGCCCTCCTCTCTCCCCACTCAGACACTCCCCTTAGGGCATCACATCTGCTCTGTTGGCCTTAGAGCCATTCATGTATTGATGACTGTCAAATATTTACTCTCACCCAGACCTTTTGTCTGAGCTCAGACCTGGACAGCAACTGCATACTGCATATCTCCTCGTGGGCATTTTACAAACTCAACTTGTCTAAAATTGAACCCATGACTCCTGGAGACTTATGCCTTCTCTACTGCTTCCTAGTGGTAAATAGCCCCTCCACTGTCAGGTTACCCAAGTTGGCCACCTGGGAATCCTTATTTGAATGTTCTTTCCCTTGGCCCACACTTCACCCACACACCAGTGGCCCACATTAACCCACCACTCTCCAACCCCCTTTTCCTTAGCCTAGACTCAGGAACCGCTACCTTTCATTTCATTAGCACAACAGCCTTCTGAGTTGTCTTCCTGTCTGTGATCTTGACTCTGCCCTATTTCGTCTCCATTCCATTCTCAAGCACTCACTCTGAAACAAATCCCATCACCTCACTTCTTCAGCCTGAAACTCTTCAGTGGGTTACTACTGTTTTTAGGATGAGGTCCAAAGCTGTTAATACGATCTGCATAATTTGGCCCATCCCATCTTCTTACCCCTCATTATTGCCTCCAAGTCCAGCCATGCTGAGTTTTTTCTAGTTCCTTGAACCCACCAAGTTCTCCTTCAACTACAGACTTTTGTATATGCTGCCTGGCATTCTCTTCCCCCTTTCTTTGCCAAACAATGACTATTCCTCCTTCAGGTCCCAGTTTAGACAAAACTTCCCCTGACAAGCCTTCTCTGTCCAGTCCAGCCTGTGTTAGGTGGCCTGCAGTGAACTCCCAAACACTACTTTTCCCCAACAAATCACAGTCTACTGTTAATGCCCACTTATATGCCTTCATCTTCCACTAGACCTTGAGCTCAATGAGGGCAGGTAGCATGCCTGTTTTGTGAGTAATTGTATGTCCAGCACCCAGCCCAGCATTATTATATATTGGATATGTAAATGATTCCATGAAATATGGGATCTGTAGGCCCTCTGATCAGCCGTGAAACACTGCTAGGTCTATGTCAAACAACGTCCCCTCAGAGAATTAGAAAGATTTTCAAAGTTCCTTTGTCTAAGATGAGCCTAGCAGCTGGAACATTCATCCAGGAACATTCATTCCCTGATGTGTGGCCAACAGAAGTCTACTGAAGGATTCTCGGCAGCAGCTTCACCGCAAAGCTCCTACTCCAAGCACAGAATAGTCTCTTCAATTCCAACAAGGGACATCAAGAAAAAAAAAGAATCTTTCCTTTGGTGTCAGGAGCCTGGGAAGGCAGAACATAAAGCAGAAAATTCTAGACGGATTCAGAGTCTTCCTAGAGAAGACTGTATTGGACTGTCCCCTAAATCAGTGGTTTCAAAACTTGAATCAGAATCACCTGGACAGCTTGTCAAAGCACAGATGTCTGAGCCTGACCCCCAGAGTTTCTGATTCAGTAGGTCTGGGATCGGACCAGAGAATTTGCATTTCTAACAAGTTTCCAGGTGATACTGATGCTGCTGATCTGGGGACCACAACCTTGAGAACCACTGCACTAAACATTTGAGTCACCTCTTAATCACATAAACAGAAGAGAAGTAGCCTCCCCCTGGGCTGGGGGAGGAGAGGCACTCTTCCTAAACCCCTACAGAGCAAGATCTCACTGCCGGGAAGGGAGTGGGGAAACTTGCCTAAGGGTTCAAGAGCCCGTGGGAAACAAGAAATCAGAAAAATGAAAATTCCAATCCCTTCTGCATTGAGGTTGAAGGCTACTAGAGCCACTCTGATAACTTAAGACAGTTCAAGTTATAATAATTGTTCAAGAAAAGGACATCAAGGGGCCTTGTGGTGGAAGTGCCTACCCAGCAGTCATTCACTGGGCACAGGGAAGAGCTCCAAACATAGGTCTGTCCAGTCAGCGTGCACACACACCCAACCCACAAAGATTGGCTCAGAGCTGCCCAAAGAGAGTCAGCGCCAAACAACTGTTAAAACTGTTGGACCAGAGACCCTCTTTTTTTCCTCTGGGGTTGCCAAACTGATAGGCAATAAGTCTGGGGCTTCTGGTGGCCACTGCCCCGGAGGGAAGAGTGTGGCAGAGAATGACACCAACACTGAAGAAACCTCAGGCAAGAAAGGACAGGGATAGACTCCTGATAACATTGCCTGAATCTAGCAGGGCCTGAAGTTCAATATCCTTGAACTTGAGCTGAATTTCTGTCACTTGCAACTGAAAGAGTCTTGACCGATGGAATTCTACTAGCAAATCAACACGCTGCTCTGGTCTAGGATGCTTAAGTAACCATCTGTTCTAGCAGTTTCTCTGGAGATAGACAGAACTTCCAGGCCTACAGCTTTGCCAGCCCCTCTGGGATTCTACTGATAAAATTTTTCCTAACAAAACACTGCTTTAGCATAGCACTTAGCCTCATCACTGCTTACTTGCCTTCATTGTCTCCTCTGTGAGCTCCCTGAATATATACTCTATATAACATTTTTCTTGATTCCCAGGCAAAGCAGCTGGCTTACAGGTACTCAATCTGCAAACAGCATTTAAATGAAAAAATAACAGATTTGGGTCAGATTAGTTTGATGAATGAAAAAAAAAGGAGAGGAGGACAAAGCACACTGGAAGAAATACTAAACTAAAATTGGTAATAACTCACAAAGGTGAGCTCCTAAAGTCAGGTAAACCTTCACTCGACTCCAGAATATTTCTAACTCAATCCCAACTCCTACTAACAGCTTCAGCATTTTTCTCTTGTTTGAAAAAACTATTATGGAGGAGGGGGTGCCAGAGAATGACAATTGAGACGGTGACTCCCACACAAGTCAGCTTCCTCTTCCCCAAATCAGTTTCCAGAAACTCTGCCACATCATTCACCGAGAACCCCCTGGCTTCCAACTCAAAGGAAAGTCTCAGACGTCTCCGGCACAGACAACAGCAGCCCTCCTTTGGTGGCTTTCAACGATCAACAGCTTCCTGCCAGAGCGCTCACCAACCCTGAACTCGTGGAAAAGAATTACTACAGAACCCAGGAAAGAGTTGAAAGCGTACCCGGCACAGGGTTTGTCACTCGCATCTCATATGAAATGTGCCTTTTGCCTCCTAAGGGAGTCTATCAGAATCCCTGGGCACAGCTGTGGTCACGGACGCTCCATGCAACAACTGGACCCGAGAAGTGACCCATCTTTCTGACATCAAGAGACCTGCCGTGGAAGAAAAACAGAAACGGCACAGATGGAGCTGCCTTTTCAAATGCTTGTGAATGTCATCAGATTAGCAGCTTTCCTCTGAGTCGGCCTCAAAGACTTCCTTTACAATTGTTCATAAGCTAGCTCAGGGATAGGCAGTGAAATTCACTCAAATAAAAACATAACCTCAAACATCCAAAACAGCTGGTGGAAATTGTGACTGTTTCAGAGGAGCAGACTTATCTAGCTGAGTCAAAACAAGTGTGAGCTCTTCAAACAGGCAGGAGATCAGAAACAAAATTAGGTGTTTATTGAGTGCTGTCCTTCTTGATTTTTTTCCCTCCCTTGCCAGACGTGAGTCTCCACTTTAGCTTCATTCTGACAAGGAATAAAATCGTTTATGATATCAGAATTGACATTTTTGGAAATTTATTTTAAAGTAACTTTTTTCTAATTATAAAAGTAGTACATGTTCTTTGGAGAACATTTAGGAAACACAGAAAAACCACAAATCAGAAAATAAAAATCACCTGTAATCACATCGCTACTCTCCGTTTTGTTCTTTTTGGACTTTGGTTTTTTATACACATGCATACATCACGTAATTTAAAATATATATTTAAGTATATATAATCATTATTAAAATGACTCCATTTGATCCTGATTTTTCATCTAGTCCATTATGACCATTCCCCCAAGTCACTGATATATTCTTTCACACATATTTATGCCTGCGTATGAACACCATAAATTACTGAGCTAATGCCAATTGTAGACATTTAGGGTACTTCTAATTCCACGCTATTGTAAACAGTGCTGTGAAGAACATCCTTGTTGATAAATCTTTGCACACATTCATACTTAGAAAACTTACTTTCTCTTTCAGGGCACTGCAATTCAGGATGTAAAAGGGATGGTAATTGGCACTGAAGGAGTGTAGCCCCTTTCTCCCTGTGAGTTTCTGCCGATTGTTTCTTTTGCATATTTTCAGACAAGTTAGCTACTTTTAGAACCTGTAGGCCTTCCTGGTCTCATTGAAGCCTTGTTTTCAGTCAGGTTAGTGATCTCTCCAGTTTGCAGCGCAGAAACATCGAAATAACTGTTTCTTAAATGTATGACAAGAAATGAAGGCAAATAAATATTAGAAAAGATTACTAACATTATTAGGAAAAAGAAAATAGAGAAAAGTAATTCCATCAAAAGAGGTTATCAGACTGATTAGACTGGGCTACTCAAAACTTTGTCTTCCAGAAAACTCTCAAATGTAGATGATTTGTAGCAGGTTTTACAACAGAAGGGAGCTAGCTAAAATTTTCCACTTTCTTATTTTTCCTATTTTCTAATCGCAAGAGTGAAATGAAACATTCCTAAGGAGAAGACTCTTAACTGGCATTATTACCTCTCACTTGAGATTTACTGCCAACATCGAACAACAATTGCTTCTGTATTGGCACAAGCCATTCAGTCACTCACCATTGGGGGATGAATCACTCCCCGTGAAAAATCATTCCAGAATTTGGATAACAGAGAAGTTTGCCTCCAGCCAAAAGCTCAACAAATGCTGGCAAAATTTAGGAAAATCATTATCATGAAAGGCTGCCATGGTTTCAAAGAGCATCTCTTAGTATTTACTGCACTCTATGACCTCTAAAAAAAAGCGCAAGCAACTTCATGCACACACACAGCCCCTGCCAGTTTCACTTAAAAGTCTCATTCTCTTCATCACCACTGAGTGGAATTAAAAACAGTTGGTCAAGCTCCACTAATCGACAGCTGCTTGCAATTAGATGAAGCATTTAGAGCCATTCTCTTAACTACCTTCCCCACTGCCTAAGCATTCAACATGAGCAATACACCGTGATGATTTGCCAGAATGTTTAACTTATCTCCATCTCTAGTGGTTTTTATACCTTCCTTATTTTCTCCAGTCTTCCCACACACTGTCTGACTCTTCCAGTTCCTCTTGTTAAATTAGGGGTATACAGAGAAGAGATGATACAAAACCAGGTGGAGCTGCTTTGTGCTAAGATGGAAAATTCTACCCAGGCAACTATTAGAGGGCAGAGTAAGTCTTGATGTTTCTCAAAGAGAAAAGACGCCCTTTTTCCTCTTTTTTTTTTTTTTTAAACAATGAACCGGAAAGTTCACTGTAATTTTTTTCATCAAGGATGCTGAAGAAAAATAACAGTTCCTGGGCTTTTGTAAGCTCTTTCCAATTCTCCATTAATTTTGGAATAGGGAGAAGATGCACAGATCACTTTATTCCATGTTTTCCTTTACAAACTGGGCATTAAGAGTCGAGACGCTTTCCCCAAGATCACAGAAAAAAGTGGCAGAGCATGGCCCGAATCCAACTCCCTGACTCTCAGTCAGTCCAGATGGCTTCCTGCTACTTCAGCTCCCCTCGCTAAAGAGAAAGTCTTCCAACTCCTCTAGGAGGCAGGGGTCAGCACGGCTACACCACTTGCCCAGTCCAAGGGGTAGACCAGCTGTCCTCCCAAACCTCTCCAGCCAGGAACCCACTCTGGGGCTTAAAGTAGGAAAAAAAACAGAGATGATATGGCTTCACCTGTGCAATCACCCTTCTCACTCCCCCACCTAAATAAGAACCTCACAAACTTAACCACATTCAGGGTCACATAACCATGTTTTTTCTCTGTCTCACGCTCCCTGATACTGATCGCCATCCCATACTCACCTGACCTTTTGTGTGGTAAAGGGGGCAGGAGGGGAATGCAGGGGATATTGGAGGAAGGGAGGGGAGAAGAAGCAAGAGAGACGTAGGGCAATCAGCAGAAGGGAGCAGTTACCCACCCAAAATTCAAGAAGCGGAGTGAGAGTCGAGACCAGAACGGGAGCCCTCATGCCCTGGGCTGCAGGCCCACAGCCCTGGCTTTTCCTGTCTCTGCTTTACTAGAGGCTAATCCCCCTTTTTCCAGAAACCTCCTCCCCACAGGCCCAGACAGTCATGGAATCTTCCTTCTGTATCTGAGGACAATTCACTCATATTTAACTCATTAAATATGAGTTAATATTTAATTGATTCATATTAAACTCATTAATTCATTCATATTAAACTCATGTTTCCAATATACTTACAGCAGAGTTATCCTTATATTTTTTCTGCTTCAAAGTCTTTCTGTTGATCCTTTTATGTTCTGTTTTATATAGACAGATAGATTCCTGCTACATATAGAAAGTTAGATATAGATATATAAATAGAGATATAAAGAGAGATTGAGATAAATATTTTAAAGTTTTTCTGTGGCCCTAAATGTTCCAAGTGTCAAAACGTACTATTCTGGCTCTTTCCCATCTTGTAAGATGGTGGATGAAAAAATAGAGAAGCTGGATATAAGGAGAAGAAACCTGAAGCCAAGAAGTCTGATGCCAGGGCAAGGTTAAGAAGCGTAACCTCAAGGCCAAAAACACCTCAGAAGGGGAAACCCCACCACAACCAAAACCCCATCCTAGTCAGCGGAATTGGCAGCTTTTCCCCATCTGCTATGTGTTCCAGCAAGGCCATGGCGAAGAGGAAGTAATCAGCAGCTACATTTAGGGTTGAAAAGAAAGAGACATTTCTTGCTTGGGGGTGACAGAAATGGTGGGACCTGAGTGGATAAGCGTCACAGAGCGCCTGGATACTGTTCTACTGAAGATGTGCCTTGAAAGCTCTCGAGCCACCAAAGAAAACCTTTCCATCAGATGTAAGGAAGCTGCGAGCTAGCATCACTCCCAGCACCGTTGTGAGCAACCTCACTGGGTGCCGCAGAGGCATGGCGGTGGTTTTCCTGAAGCAGCTGGGCGGTAGCACGCTGCTTGTGACTGGACCTCTCATCCTCAATCGAGTTCCTCTGCTAGAACACACCAGAAATTTGTCATCTCCACCAAAATTGGTGAGTGGTGTGGAAATCCCAAAACATCTCCCTGAGGCTTATTTCAGAAAGAAGAAGCTCTGTAAAGCCCAGACACCAGGAAGGTAAGACCTTCGACGCAGAGAAAGGGAAATCCAAGCTTACAGAGCAGAGCAAGGTTGACCTGAGAGCCCTGGACTCACAAACTCTGCGAAGAAATCAAAGCTGTTCCTCAGATCTACCGCTACCTCTGTTCTGTTTTCTCTCACAAATTGGTGTTCTAAATTTTTTACAAAGAACCTAATTAAATAACTGATACATTTCCCAAAAAAATATAATTCTGGTTGGTGTAGGTATTACGTTTATCACAAGTATAAAACTGGTCAACGTAATTATAAATTGTGTAGATAATTATTAAATGTATACAATGTATCAGAAAGGAATCTCTTAATGAATTCAATGACCATGTTTTGTATCCCAATTAACTCATGTATCTATGACTTGATAGTACTAAATGCTAAATTATGACAGTTTTCAGAGTCGATTCTTTTTCTAATTTTTCATTTTTAGAGAGGTAAGAGAAAGTGTTTGTTCTATCCACCTAAATAAATAGAGGGAAGGAAGGTTTTGTTATAGCAATGACACTAAATGCTAGTCTCCTTTCCAGTTATACGTCAAAATAACAAAGTGATCCATCATCAAAAATAATTTTTAATGCCCTGCCGCTGACAGCTTACTTAGGGCCTCCTTCAATTTTGCTGAAAGCCGAGAACCAGAGACCAACTGCCTTGAGAACAGATTTTGTTTTTATTCCACGATTAAGAGTCTTTTACTTTTTCAACACCAAGGTTTTTTGAGGTCTTTTATTTTTTTGAGTTTTTTAATTGAGTTATTTTATCTTTTTCAGTTATATTTTGAGTTATTCGTTGTTTTATCCCCCAAGTGATTTTTACACCCTAGGACAAGATACCCTAGCAAGATTCACTAGGAGATAAGTTTGCCTTTATCCATAAAGAGGTAGAACATGTAAATAAGTACTACCAAAATACTGGCCATTGGGTTGATCCATTTTAGGAGAGCACAAAGGAAGATGATTCTCTTAACAGTACATGTGCCCACATACCCCTTAGAAAGTCTTGATGTTATCCAGGAATGTGCACATCCCAGTTTGAATGTCACTCGACTAAAGACCCCACATGATCTAGTCCCTACCTACTTTCCAGTCTCTATTCAAATCCTTCTCTTGCTCATGTTTTTAGTTCCTCTGGTTTATTGATGTGATATTCCTGCTGCCTGAAAGCTATTTCCTCAGACATCATCTCTGACTCTCCAATATATAATAGGCTTCCCAGTTTCTCTCTCTCTCTCTTAGTTCTCTTTCCTAACATTTAATCACAAACTGCCGTCAGATATTTATTTGTATTTATTTAAGTAGCCCGTAGACCAGTGTCTAATGTGGTCCCCTACCAGGATCTTTAGCATTAATTGAGAACTGGATAGAAATGCAAATTCCCAGGCCCCACCCCAGACACAATGAATAAAAAACTCTGAAGCAATCTGTATTTTATTAAGTCTTCCAGGTATTTCTGATGCTGCTAAAGTTTGAGAACCACTGTACTGGGTCATAATCTCCATGAAGAAAGAGCCTATGACAGTTTTCTTCATCACTATATACCCAGGCCTTTGCCCAGTGGCTGTCACATAAGAGATGCTCCATAAATATATATTGTTGAATAAACTCAAATAAGACAAAAGCTTGCCCACAATAAGAAATACATTTATTAAATATACAGAAATAGGGACTTCCCTGGTGGCACAGTAGTTAAGAATCTGCCTGCCAGGGCTTCCCTGGTGGCACAGTGGTTGAGAGTCCGCCTGCCAATGCAGGGGACATGGGCTTGTGCCCCAGTCCGGGAGGATCCCACATGCCGCAGAGCGGCTGGGCCCGTGAGCCATGGCTGCTGGGCCTGCGCGTCCGGAACCTGTGCTCTGCAACAGGAGAGACCACAACAGTGAGATGCCCGCGTAATGCTTAAAAAAAAAGAATCTGCCTGCCAGTGCAGGGGATACGGGTTCGAGCCCTGGTCCGGGTGGATCCTGCATGCCACGGAGCAACTAAGCCCGTGAGCAACAACTACTGAGCCTGCGCTCTAGAGCCTGCGAGCCACAACTGCTGAGCCCACATGCCACAACTACTGAAGCCCGCATGCCTAGAGCCCGTGCTCCACAACAAGAGAAGCCACCGCAATGAGAACCCTGCGCACCACAACGAAGAGTGGCTCCCGCTCGTCGCAGCTAGAGAAAGCCTGTGCGCAGCAATGAAGACCCAACACAGCCCAAAATAAATAAGTAAATATTTTAACATATATATATGGAAATATATACACATACATATATACGTATATATGTGTGTGTGTGTGTGTGTATATATATATATATATATATATATACACACACACTTCACAAAATAATACCTTTACTACATGCCATGGACTCCAAACATTCTCCATCCTATTCTATTTGTTTTATTTATTTTCCTCCTTTTTTTCTGGTAAGAGGACCCCCAAATTTATTTCATCCTCTGCTAATGGGTCTTATGTGCAGTTTGAAAACCCTAGTCACTAAGGCTGTTCTAAAGAAATCTACACTTATGGCCTTGTTCCTCTTTTAATCTGGAATTCCCTTCCCTCCCATCTCCTCACACCCAAGTCGCACTGATTCTTCAAGGCCCACCTCTCAGAGTGGATTTCTCTGTTGTGAAGGTAATCTTTCCCTTTTAAATTCCCACCATATTTTCTCTGCACTCAGCTTATGTCTTTTCTTACTTGTTTCTTTTAATATACTGTTTATGGAGTATCACTTTTACTATTAAAGTTAATCCTTCAGAGCAGAATCCATATCTGATTCATCTTTGGACTCTTCACAGCATTTAGCATATAAATTCAAATAATGTTTCCTAAGTAAACTAGACTTTCAAGGTTCCAGGGCAAAATACTTCTAAAAGAAGTAGGATTCCAGTGGGTGGCTGAGAGAGGGAGGGCAGGTGAGAAAAAAGGAAGCATATGGGCAAAGTGCCCGCGACAGAAAAGGAAGGCACACGCAGGCTGTGTTATGTGTGTCGTGGAGCAAAGGCGGGTGCGGTCAGACGGCAGAGCAGACTTTTCTGCAAGGAAAGGAGAACCATCACAGGTCTATGGCTGGTTTTTGTGTTTTTGCTTTTAAATGACAATTTTGGTGGCAAGATGTAAGCGATATAAGGGCGCAGAGGCTATGAACATGTGCCTCTCGGACCTCCTGCATATTCCAGCACATTCAGCGGTCCCCAGCTGCTGCCCCTGTGGACCCACCACTGTGTTCATGCTGAGGGCACTATTTCCCGGCTGCCCCCAGCCAATCACTGGGGGAAGTAGCACTGACCCTTTCCTGTGAGACACGGGACTCCTTCGACTTTGGCTCAAGGACTCCCACTACTTGGGCGCAATTCTTTGAAAACAACGCACTGCAGTGTAAGCCTTCCCATGCCGTCTCCTCCTTTCTTCCAGCCAGATCTGCACTGCAGGGTGACATTCTCCCCACCATCCCTGCCTCCTCACGTTAATCCTTCCCGAGCATTTCCCCTAAAATATCTCCTACACTGCTAATCCTGTCTTGGTGGCAACTTCTCTGGGGATATGAACCAACTGCAGAGGAGGAGATAAGATCAGAAAGGAGGTAAGAGGCAAAGAGGTAAGATGGACATGCGGGGGCATTAAAATACACATATGCCTGAAAATATACCTACGTGTTCATTAATGTATACATACAGATATTGAACTACAATAGACACTCAAACTTACTGAAATTACCAAAACTGAAGGAAGGAAGAGTTCACCTAGGAAGGCACTGTTAGGAAAAAAGGCAGATCTTTCATCAAACCGCATTTCTGAGTAGGCATAAATCTACCTAAGGTCAGATAACACGAGACAATCTTTCACAAAATGTGAGATGCACAGCTGACCAGAACGCTCTCGCCCTATCACGTGCTGCCAGAGAAGATTGGACCACAAAATACAAGCAGATGTCAACACTTTCACCTTCCACTTTCTAAATATCGCTGATTGGGCCAAGTTTCATTTCACTTATTGGGCCACTTTCCATGTTAGGGGAGAAGGGTTGAGAAAGGGCGGAAGAAAGCATTAGGATTCAAGTTTCATATCTGCTAAAGTAAACTGATGTTGCTTACTGCTGGGTTTCAAGAGAAAAGCTTCCCTAAATGAGGCAACAGTTGTTCAAAGGAACACATAGACTTGAGGTAGGCAAATATTTTCTGTAAAGGGCCAGATAGTAAGTATTTTTGCTTCTATGGGTCATGAGGTCTCTGCTGCACCTACTACTCTGCTGTTACAGCCCAAAAGCAGCCATTAACAATACAGAAATCACCGTGTGGCTGCATTCCAATAAAACTTTATTTACAAAAACAGACAGTGGGCCAGATTTGGCCCACGGACCATCATTTGCCAACCCCTGATATGGAGCACTAGGACTGCTTCCCCAAAATACCCTCTTCTGGTTTGGATGTGGATACTCCACCTGCTTTCTAATCTTTTATCTACTTACTACAAAAGGCACACAATTAAAATCTAGTTGAAAATGATCAGCTATATTAAACACCAATGCTAATAAGGGAAATGACTCTAAAACAAGCTCTGGCCTGGAGGAAGGAGGCAAAATCGTCATCAGACTTCAACCTGAAGTTACTTTTTTCTACCAGATCATTGGTTCTCAAAGTCTGGTCCTTGTACCAACAGTACCAGCTGTGCCAGGGAGACTGTTAGAAGTAAAAAATTCCTGAGCCCTGTCCCAGACCTACTGAATCAGAATATATGAGTGGGACCCAGTGTTTTAACAAGTCCTCCAAGTTCTTCCAATGCAAGGTCAAGCTTGAGAAGCATGGAGCTATGTCTGAAGCTGCCTGTGCCTCAAATTCTCCAGCAGCAAAGTAAGGATGTTGAAATCTTGTTATTTTCCCCCTATCGCTAAGGTCACAAAGAGATTGCCAAGACCTGGCTGATACACACTTAAAGTGGTTCACTCACCTGAAGCCTATTAGTGTTTAAGTCAAAATACATGCTCTTTTCTTCTTCTTTGAATTTGGATCATCTGCCATTTAGAAGAAAAGATGATTCCGTTCTAAATCAAGTATATATTCGTAAAGATTTTCTTCAGCTTGATTTGTATATTGATCAATAGAGTCCCTAGAATTGTAGAGACAAGATATATAACTTGTAATGGGGATTAGAACCCATTGGCCGAAGCCAAGATTTGTGTACCACAGGTGTGTGGAATTAGGTAATACCCAAACCCCACCCAAGTACCTCTTTGCAGCCCTAACTTATGTGGGGACCAAGGAGAATCCTGGGGGAAATCTCAAGCCTATCTATGACTGGGCATCGGATATCAGAGACCTGTCTGGGAGGCTTGGTGGGGTACATGGGGAATGGAAATGAAGAATGAGAGGGGAACAGAAGCCAGATTTCAAGTCTCCCCCTTCCCCACTTGCACACACACACCAAAGTAAAACTGACCATTACTAATGGAAAGTCATCTGACCAACTGGGTATGGCCCTTTAGAATGCCCTTTGGAGCCTAAACAGCTGAGCGGAGTAAGGTTCTGGGTGCGGCATGGTGTATGAGCGATTTCCCCGCAGCTCTCCTAGAGGCACACGTGCACTTAGGGATACACAGTGCCTGGGTTCACTAGGCTTGTACATGGAAAAGGCAGGCTCACTAGGGAACTTCCCCGGCGGTCCAGTGGTTAAGACTCTGTGCTTCCACTGCAGGGGGCACGGCTTCTATCCACACACGCCATGCAGCCAATAATAATAACTAAAATTAAAAACTTTATAAAAGCTCAGTAAGTTCTATAATGTTCCAAGTTCTATAATGTTCCATGGGTCCAAGAGATTCGATACCTGGTCGGGGAACTAAGATCTGAGCAGCCAAAAAAATAAGTAAAAAGTTTTTAAAAGCAGGCTCACTGGGCTTCCCTGGTGGCGCAGTGGTTGAGAATCCGCCTGCCAATGCAGGGGACACGGGTTCGAGCCCTGGTCTGGGAAGATGCCACATGCCGCGGAGCAACTGGGCCCGTGAGCCACAACTACTGAGCCTGCGCGTCTGGAGCCTGTGCTCCACAACGGGAGAGCCCGCGATAGTGAGAAGCCCGCACATGGCGATGAAGAGTGGCCCCCGCTTGCCACAACCAGAGAAAGCCCTCGCACAGAAACGAAGACCCAACACAGCAAAAATAAATAAATTAATTAATTAAAAAAAAAAAAGCAGGCTCACTGAGTTCTATAATGTTCCAAGTTCTATAATGAGGCACTGGCAGCACAGCAGAGGCCAGGAGTTTTGCAGTCAGGAGCACCACAAGAGCTTTTATTAGGCATCTTTTGGGGACTTCCTCAACACCTGTAGAAGTCTATGCGAGGTCCTGGAGTTCCCAAGTGAGCCACCTGGAGCCTGGATGCAGCAAGATTCTGGTAGCCATGTTAATGTAGTTTCATGGTACCCATGAGATGGTGAGGCTGGGGGATGTCTGACACCCTTTGGGTCCTGTATCAGATACGCTCTGCCTCACCTTTCATTTATTCCAACAGTCACTACAGTGACTGGTTTTGCACAGACTCCAACAAGGCTCACCCAGGTGTAACCCAAAGGGCCTCTACTCAAGCAAGCCTCTTGCCTCCCACCCCAGGGCTTCTCTGTTGAGACTGGGGAGAGGGGCAATTAATATGCACGGGGTGAAGCTTTGACCAGTGGGGATAGGAACTGATTAGTGAATATTTCCATCCGCTTCCCACCACCACCACCAAATGGAAGGCTCTGAAACCCATTTCATTCAGCTCATCAGGAAGACCTGGGGGATCAAGTAACCAGTCGCCCACAGTTGTGGTTGACTCTGTACAGCAGGCTTGTTTCGTGTCTCCCACCTTCTTTGCTTTGCAACCCTGTCCATTCCTGGTGATTCCTGGATCACACTCCCCACGTGAATATTTGCACTTGAACCTATGGTTCAGCCTCTCCTTTCTGAGGAGTCCAGGCTAAGACAGGAATGTTTCATTTTCACGTGACTTACAAGTAATAATACATTTGTGGTCAATATAGGGCTTGTAGATCTTTCAAGACAAACAAATGGTACTATTCTCTATTTTCTATGATTTACAATAGTGTAATAATTTCATTACATTCCTCTAGCAAAGATATACTGAATAATCCTCATCTATTTCCTTAGATTCCTAACCTTGCATTTCCAACGTACAACGTACAGTGTGAGCCTTCCCGTGTCGTCTCCTCCTTTCTTCCAGCCAGATCTGCACTGCAGGGTGATGTTCTCCCCACCACCCCTGTCTCCTTTTTTAAAAAAAGCTAAATATAACCACAGGCCAGAACTCTAAGAATTCATTAAACAATACTCTAGTGACCTGAAACAGCAGTATCAAACAAGTTGTGAAACAGGCTCAACCTAGATGATGAGAAGAAATGTAAGCAGAAAGAAGACACAAAAACGACAGTCTTAGTTTCAGCAAAGAGAATGAGCAAATGAAGACTCCCCTTCTGCAGCTACAATGCTAAATCATCGTTTTCTAAAAACCAAGGGTAAAAATGTCTTCACTCATATTTAATTTCCTAGCCTAGCCTGCCCCTCCCTCACACCACCCCCATCCTCCCACTAAGGGACTTTTGCTTCTCTGAACTGGTGGTTGCTGCTTTATTGTTTTCTGTTTCAGGCTTTAAAACCCTCAAAGATCATTTAGATTGCACGCAAAATTCAAGGAGAATGCTTTTATTAAGGGACAGAAAATAAAGTAAATGCAGCTAAGATTTTCAAAATAATCTATAGGTTAAAACACTTCAATACTTATTTTAAAAACAAATTCTTGGAACATGAAGGGTTGAGGATAGGGAGAAATTCCCATTTCAGATACTCTTTAATCCAAAATGGAAAAGGATGCGGGTATGGATTGATTTTTCCACCTGTGGTATCAATTTTAATGTCTTGGACATCAGTGGAAAAATAACCTTCCTTCTTTGTCATAGCTGGCACATGGAGCACCTCACAGATCTCCTCAAAGACCCCTAATGCTGCTGGGCACCCCATACCATCAACCTTCAATCCTCTGCTCCTCTGCCCAAGACCTCCCCAGGTGTGAATCAGTTTTAATTCCAGAAAATATTCTTCAGGAATAATTCTTCTTCAAAGATAAAGCTTTAAGTGCTATTAAACATACCCCTCGGGACTTTTGTCATCATTAGGACAAATTCTCAACCCTTGAAGCTCTCAGGGATTGCATCCCTAAGGATAGCATAGGCTGGCCATCTGGTCGTTTGGCCTTGAACAACCTTGTTTTGATGACATCGCATTTTGATCACAGTGATGTGATCACCCTATAAAAAAGTATCACTTTGATATTATTTCAATAAAAGGATCAAATAATTTACTGAATAAATGATTTTGTTGAACTCAAGTTACATGAACACTTCTTTCAAACTCACCTTCTCTGCCCTCACAAATGTCTCTAATAGTAACCCAGGACCCACACAGATGTGCTAGGGAAGGAAACCTCAGCTCATTGGATTTTTCCCAGCAAAATGAAATGGCCAAAATAAATAAACCACCTACCTAATCAAAAGAACACATAATACTATATTTCTCAGCTCTCAAACGTGGCTATGTTCTGGCTAACAAAATATAAACATTATAAATATTTCCATTTTTTCCTAAGTTTATCTATAAATACAATATGATCCCCATAAAATTCCTTCATTTTTTTTCCCGTAGAGCTAGACAAATTAATTATAAAATTATTGGTTCTTCTGGGACAGGTCATTAAAAGAAGGTTTTATCCCTTTCCTCCTTCCTACTGTTAAAAGTGAGACGGCTGAAGCTGCAGCAAGCAGCATCTCAGGCCATGAGAGGTCTTGCAGATGAATGCCACATGCTTGGATGGTGGACCAGAAAGACAGAAAGAGCTTAAGCAACTGATGATGTTAGAACCACCATACCAACAGTGAACTCCTACATTCAACCTTCTTTTACCAGAGAAAACAAATTCTTTTCAAACACATTAAGCTACTCTGCTGGGTTTTTATTAAACTTTAGCTAAACCTAGTTCTACCTGATACAATATACCATTGGCCAAGTAGCCAGCTGGTAGCACACATGATTCAAAATAAGTTCATCGCTTCTGATGTCCCCCACAAAATAATAAGATGTAATGATAAATGGATAGAGGAATGGAGACAGGTAGATAGATACACGATAAAGTAAATGTAGCAAAATACTAATGTAGAATATAGATGGTGGGTATATGCGCATTCAGTATGTAATTCCTTCAACAATTCATAATAAAATGCTGAAAATCCTACTGACAAGCCATCAGTACCATTTATTATGCTTTTAAAAGATATCCCTGGTAAGGAGGAGTTTTGTAGCTTCTTTTCTCTCACGAACAAGGCCCCTTCTCTTCCTGTTCTATAAACACTATTGTGGCCTTAAAGTCTTAAAAAATAGAACTGGAAGTACTGCCAATGGGACAAACTGGGTGCAAGTAAAAATTTTAAAGGCTGTATAAACAGAAATCCATCTGGAAACATGTTTTCTCCATCAGCACAGTAAAAGCTAGAACAGAATTTCCTGATATAGATGTACTGTTTGACTCTCTGCAGATCCCACTGGGTACAAGAGAGAGGCCTCTTGCTCTTTAATTTAAAAGTAACTTTCACTCATAAAATGAGGCTAAGAATGTTAGAATTTCAACTCAGCTGAGCTCAGCACTGGGCAACATCCTTTTCTTCCCCTGTTAACTGTCCCTTCTCTTTCCCCATCATCACAGGGACATGACTAAGGAGACAGAATTTCAGCTTGGTCTTCCGATCAACTTGAAGCATTTCTGTTGAGAGAGTAACAACTGTGGTGTTGGATCTTTTCCCATTGGTCTGTATTCTAAGCAAAGCAAGATTGGAAATGACTGCTGAACAATTCCTGGCAAGAATTCTAAAGTTTGCAGAAGCATTGCCTGCAAACTGTCAATATAGAAGAAAACGTCTTTTCCTATTCCCCAAGATACAGTAAGAATAGTAAGAATGTGAATCGGGGTTGCTGAAAACAATGCCAAAACACTGATTTGGGCTATCATGTCTACTAAAAGAATCTATTCATTGGAACTAAAATGCCTTCAGAAAACGGTACAAATTTAATTCCAGGGAATTTAGCTCAGAACTCATCCAACGGTATTCATTTATTATATTTATTGAGGGATATGAGAGTAGACACTGAGCAAACTGAAGAACACAGATTCACACTGTAATCCCACAGAGTCACTTGCCTATGACTTACTGAAAATTTCTGCTTCCAAATCAACATTTCCCAAATTTGATCTCATCTCAGAAAGAATGCTCTTACAAAGCCTGGAGAAAACATCCTCAGCTGTGTTTAAATTATTCAGGGATGAAAAAGAATACAATTTACAGATACATTTAATTTTGGTAGAAAATCACCCACAGTACATGGCGTTTTATAGCATGGTCTTCTGGGAGAGAAACAAAGGCTGGAGAAGTTAAGACATTATAGACATTGTCAATATAAGGCAGAAAAGTAAGCACTTTACATGGATTATCACCCCTGATCCTCACAAAATCTTTTAAGACAAGGATGGTTATTCTTCCCATTTTATAGATGAAGAAACAGAGGCTTAGAAATGTTTACCCAAGGTCACCTGTCAGTAAGTGGTGGAGCCAACACTGGGACCCAAGTCTGTCTGATGTCAGAGTCTGGTTTCTTAACCGTCATCTGGTATTTCTGTGACCCTTGAAATTCAAGTGTCCCACAGAACACTCAGTGAGAGAGGGAGGGAGGAGGAGGGAAAAAGGAAGGAGGGACGAAGGGAGGGAGGAAGAGAAAAATCTGTCTAACATATAGGTTGGGAATATTGTAAAAGAAGCATTTAGAGGTTACAGGTACGAAGTATCTCACATCAAATCTGGATGATTTCTTTGTTTCTTGCTTACTTTTTCATTCTTCATTTCCTCCTTGTTTCATTTCTTCTGGTAAAATTTTTTTAAAAAGAGGAGCAAGTACTTATATCTTAATCAGTTGTGAAATTGATTCATTGTAAACTACCTCTTCCTCCCTTCCATCTTTTCCAAATATTTATTAAACACCACTGTGTGCCAGACCCTGTCATTTATATTCTACCTTCACTATAAAATAAATCCAATTTAATTTGCTTTTATTAATTAAGAGGAAAAAATATTTTAATTCTTGACACAGACTAGGACCATGAGGCACTAAACCAAAAGGCAACAAACGAACCGTCAGAATATTAAAAGTGTTGACATGAAAGAATTGGATGAAGCCTCATGGTCATGAACCAGACCAGATGTCCAGCTTGAGTGACTACTTTCCATGACCTTCACCATGAAAGACATGCAACCACTACTGATATTAAGGCCACTTGAGAAGGGCATTTTGTGGGAAGGAAAACAGATAAAGAGAGTGGATGGGAACCAGAAAACCAATGACCGTAGATGAGAAGAATTGAGAATACCTCATTTTCACTTTGTTTATGGCCTGGTGGCTCTGTGAGTTATGAGAAAATAGTCAAAACCTTGTCTATCTTGTTCACCACTGTAGACACAGCACTTGGCACTCTACGAGGAATACAGTAGGCACTCAATTTTAAAAATTGGTTAAATAGATAAATTCGTTTATGAATAAGCCAGAAAATGACAAAGAAGCAGTGACTCTGATAAACAACAAGGTCCTACTGTATAGCCCAGGGAACTATATTCAATATTCTATATCCAATTTCCATAATGGAAACAAATATAAAAAAGAATGTATATATATATGTATAACTGAATCACTGTGCTGTACAGCAGAAATTAACACAACACTGTAAATCAACTATACTTCAATTAAATAAATAAATAAAACAAGCAGTAACTTTATTGTCTCTGTTATTTGACACAAAAGGAAGAGCCATTCATCCAGAAAATGTTGACGTCTCTATATCCAATTTATGTACATCCAGAAATCTCTGACAGCCTAGAAAATCTATTATGAATCCGTATCTCACAGTAACCACACCACAGTAATCTATAACTCTAATATAAGATACAGTCATAGATAAGAGATATAGAAAGGCAGCACATGGAGGGAATGACTCACTTCCTTACTTCTAAACCTGTTTGGTTTCACAAAGAGATTTAGTAATCCTCAAGATATGTCATACCCATGAGGGAACCTTCCTCTTGGAAAGATCACCTTGTTGGTTTCTGTTAAATGACCCCATCGACCACTGCCTTCCAAGCACCCTGAATCAAGAAATGATTGTGAAATGTGGGGAAATCTTATTTAGCTCAAATCATAAGGCCCTAAAGCCCTCACCAATAGTCACTGATACTTAGTATGATCAAGTGTAATAGCGAAAGCAAATATTCTGCTCAGTTTTCCTCATTGATGTCACCTGTTTCTCTTCCTACCTCAACCTAAGGGGGTCTTATTTAATAGAGTCGTAATAGTTCAGTGTAAAAAAAAAATTAGAACACGTCAAAATGACAGTGTATTTCAGTAGTCATTTTTATTCAAGCCTTTTGAGTCCCTCAGCACACATTTGTTCCCTGTCTTAACATCACTCCTCAGTAGCCATTGAGAGTAATCGCCCTGGAGCCACTCTGTCACAACTAGAGAAAAGTCAAGATATGACCCAAAGGAGCAAAAGAAGAGCAAGGCTCAATGGAAGTGAGAAAGCACATCTGAAAGGGACACAGAGTAGAGGAAGCTGGCATGGAACCCAGGGTCCCTGAGAAAAACAAATGGACTAGCAGAGCTAAAATGGGTTATATAGAATTTGAGTCTTGATGTGGTGATAACAGAGAATAATACTACCCAGATAAAACATGAAGAAAGCGGTATATAGATGCAGAAGAGAAAAAAAGGAAGCAAAGAGACAAATTAAATACAGTGTCAGAGTAATCCAAACTTAGGTGATGGAGACCTTGGCTAGAGCTGTGGTCATAGAAAAGTCAAGAAGGGACCAGATTAAAGGCTCACCAGACTGTGTGTCCTTGTTGCTGCATGTTTCTGGCACCACCATGCACAACACATTTATGGTGAATGAATGGAATGAAGAATGAGAAGAAGAAGAAAAGTGACAGGCTCAGTAGCTATAGGATGGCTCTAAGTATTTGGTTCAAAGGATAAGAAAAGGAGAAGTACCTGTGACAAGTTAGAGAAGCATAGCACTTGGCCATGGGATTGGTGTTAACAGTGGGAACTCCAAGTGGAGCTGCCCAACATGCAGTCAGCAATATGGAAATTCAGGCCATGACAGAATCAGGACTGGAGATGGAAGTTTAGAGGTGTGATCTAATGGCTGGCAAGTAAGCGAGATCATAAGAGAGAAGCCGAGGAAAAGGAGCAGAGCTTTAGGTACATTTGGAAAGGGAACTAACAAAGGGGACTGAGAAGAAAAAGCCAGAAAAAAAAAAAAAGAAGAACTAAGAAGATGTCATTTCACGATTTTGGTGGAGAAAGTTTCAAGGAATGGTTTGTGGCATAATGAGGACTCAGACCTAAGGGTGTGGGACGCTGAACCCGAGCCCTGGCTCTGCCAGAAGCTTACTTTGTGACCTGGGGCAAATGTCCAAACCTGCGCGGCCTCCATGTCATAATCTGCAAGTGGTCTCTGGGGGCTATGCCAGTTCTCAGGTTCCCTGGAATTCTGAGGACTAAAGGTGTCAAAGATCAGGATGGTTGAAATGAGGAAAAGAGAGTGGTAATTAATCTCAAAGCAAAAGTGTCTCTATTAAGGGCAGAAACCAACAGGCAAGGACTGAGAAGAAAAGAACAGATAGGACTTCAAGACTCTGCAAACAAATACACATGCCCAAAAAAGCAGCGAGGTTGGGCTTCCCTTGTGGCGCAGTGGTTGAGAGTCCGCCTGGCGATGCAGGGGACACGGGTTCGTGCCCCGGTCCGGGAAGATCTCACATGCCGCCGAGCGGCTGGGCCCGTGAGCCATGGCCGCTGGGCCTGCGCGTCCGGAGCCTGTGCTCCGCAACGGGAGAGGCCACAACAGTGAAAGGCCCGTGTACCGCTAAAAAAAAGCAGCAAGGTCAAAGGGAGATTTGTTTTGATGATAGGAGAGACTACAGTTTGTTGAAGCCAAGGAGAAGAGAGATTAAAGGCGAAAATTTGAGACAAGGTCATAGAAAAGATGAGGAAGAATGGGATCCAAAGTATAAATAGATAAAAATGAAAGAACGTTTTTGTTCCTGGGATGCTAAGGAGAATGATGCCATATAAGTACTATGAGGGCAAAATTTTTGGAATAGAGACTATTTATACCTAGAGCTGAGTCTCTTTACAACACAGTCGAAAAAGGAGGCAAATCTTTGTACTAGTTATCTTTTGCAGTATTACAAATTAGCCCAAAACCTGTGGTTTAAAACAACAAAAATTATAGTTGATAAGAGGCAGGAATCCAGAAACATCTCGGTTTGGTTGTTATGGCTCAGGCTCTCTCATGAGACATGTAGTCATGATGTTTGCCTGGGCTGCAATTATCTGAAGATTTGACTGGGCTGGAAAATCCACTTCTGAGATGGCTAACTCACATGGTTGTTGGCTGGAGGCCTCAGTTCCTTGTCACGTGTACTTTTTCTCATGCCATGTCACCTGACTTCCCCCCAGAGCATGTGATACAAGAGAGTAACCAACATGGATGTTGCAGTGTCTTTTATGACCTTGTCTCTGAAGTGACACAGTCACTTCTAACATATTCTATTCATTAGAAAAGAGTTACTGGGACTTCTCTGGTGGTCCAGTGGTTAAGAATCCACCTTGTACTGCAGGGGACACGGGTTTGTACTGCAGGGGACACGGGTTTGATCCCTGGTCGGGGAACTAGGATCCCATATGCCGCAGGGCAACTAAGCCCACACGCCACAACGAGAGAGCCTGTGTGCTGCAACTACAGAGCCCATGGGCTCTGGAGCCCATGCGCCACAGCTACAGAAGCCCACATGCTCTGGAGCCTGTGCACCATAACTGCTGAGCCTGCAAGCCACAACTAGAGAGAAGTCCACACACCACAACTAGAGAGAAGCCCACTCACCACAACGAAGGATCCTGTGTGCAACAGCTAAGACCCAATGCAGCCAAAAAACAAATAAATAAATAATTTTTTTTTTAAAAAAGAAAAGAGTTACTAAGTCCAGCTCACTCTCAAGGGAAGGGGAATTAGGCTCCACCTCTTGAAGGGAGGAGTATAAATTACTTGTGGACAAACTTTAAAACCACCACAGTCTTCAAAGTCCATGTGGATTAGGAGGAGGACTGGCAATTTAGAAAACAGTAGCTGTGAAATATCCGTTGAAGGGGTATTCTAGGGGTTATTTAGTGTAGATTAAAAGGTTCCCAAAAAGGTTACACTAACGCTACAACAACAACAAAATGGCCTTTCACAAAGAGTAAAAATAATGATATGACTTTATACCAGGAAGAGCGCTATTGTTATTAGGCAGAGTAAAAGCTCAAAAAGAACCCATTAAAGGTCATCGAGGGTAAGAAACTGCAACCACACCAGCTACACCAGACACACTTGTCCTCTCTAGAGTTAGGGAGGAAACACTGATGCATGCACAAGATCTGGCACATGGCTATGCTCACTGCAGTGGTCAACAAGCTCCAATTTGAGCCCTTACCCAATTGGGTAGGAAAGTTCCTGGGCTGTTTGCCTCAGTGCTCTCAGTTCCACTGAATTAATTATCCCCTGAAAGCAATTTAGAGCAAGAATCATGTTGTTACTATTATTGTTGTTTATTTTAGTACCCCCAATGTTAATGTAACATCTGGAGGAAGAAAAGCATAGAGAACACATAAATATCTATTTGATGAAAAGACGTCTGGATGGATGGATAGATGAATGGATGAAACTAGTTCAAGTAGAGAAGCCAGCGTATGTTATTTCCCTTTATGCACTTCGAATGCTTAGATTTTAATGGGACAAGAAGGTACTGAACTCATTTCTTCTTAAACTTGGAAATATTGGTAGTTTACAAAGGATCATATAGCACACCATGTGGTAGCCAAATATTCACTCTAATATAGGAAACAATTAGCAAATGTATTAAGGGTGCTATTATGTTGAATAATTAACAAAGTTATTTGTTAAGTTTTTAGTTTTTTTCTTGTTTTTTTGTTTTGTTTTTGTCTTTTGGCTGCGTTGGGTCTTCGTTACTGCATGCAGGCTTTCTCCAGTTGTGGCGAGCAGGGACTACTCTTCGTTGTGGTGCGCAGGCTTCTCATTGCGGTGGCTTCTCTTGTTGCGGAGCACGGGCTCTAGGCTCGCAGGCTTCAGTAGTTGTGGTTCATGGGCTCTGAGCGCAGGCTCAGTAGTTGTGGTGCACGGGCTTAGTTGCTCCACAGCATGTGGGATCTTCCCAGACCGGGGCTCGGACCCGTGTTCCCTGCATTGACAGGCGGATTCTTAACCACTGCACCACCAGAGAAGCCCCTTCGTGTATTTTTTAATTGAATGATTTATTTATCTTTAATTTTCTTCTGCCTGTCACTACTATTTAATGATAAATGTGTATAATAGATATGCTTGAACGTAACATATTTTCAAAAAGAAGGAACACAGACTCAATTAAAACTTCCTTAAGCTAATTATTTTTAAGGTTATCTTACTTTAATTAAAACCTGATTTAAAACCCATGTTTATCAAAAATAAATACATAAACAAGAAAACCAGTTAGAATACTAGCTAAATTCTTCCCAATTACAGATAGCTCAGGTGTGTATTTTGACACATAAGAGATATTATTTCTCCCTTTTCATAAAAATATAATAAACTTATATCATCATAAGCATATATTTAATTTTGTTGAGGATCTGTTGTAAATAAATTGGATATTATACTGGAAATAAAGAGCATATGAATGTCTTTATCTGGGTAAAAAAAATAGAAATAACTGTTTGGTGGATAGCTAAAAGAGTTGTTCAGATACATTTTTAACATGGCTGTAACTTTTCTGCACATTTTAGTGTATAATGTAGAACAACGTTAAGTTAAATAAGATTAAAAGCAAGTGGGATGTTTGTTGCTTGTTTTAGTATTAACTTTATGGTACCCTTATTCTAACTTAATATTATACTCGTGTTTGAAACTTATTATACACATGGAAATGTATAATGTATCACATAATGAAATATGAATTGTATATAAATGGGAATTATGTAGGGTGGTGTAAATATCAACATGTCAAATGGTCTTAAGAAAGAAATGCATATTCTGCTCTGAACTTTTATAGAAAACGATTTAATTTTCTACTTGTATACAAATCAACTTCAATCATTTCTAAACACTAGGAAATGAAATGTTGTATTCTTTATAATGGAAGGGGGAAAGAGTTAAAGCTTGAAGAAATTTGAATAAAAATTCATCTCCTAGTTGCTTCTAAGTAATTCCTCAAAGTGGCAAACGGTGAAATAGAAGGAAAGAATACTACCTGCTCACTATGAGCAAGAATGGGCTGACAGGGCTTCCCTGGTGGCGCAGTGGTTGAGAGTCCGCCTGCCGATGCAGGGGACACGGGTTCGTGCCCCGGTCCGGGAAGATCCCACATGCCGCGGAATGGCTGAGCCCGTGAGCCATGGCCGCCGAGCCTGCGCGTCCGGAGCCTGTGCTCCGCAAGGGGAGAGGCCGCAACAGTGAGAGGCCCACGTACCGCAAAAAAAAAAAAAGAATGGGCTGACAACTGTGACTGTTTCCATAAGTGGGCACTGATTTCATTGGATTTCTCTAGTAAATATTGTGGTAATATTTACCTCTAGTAAATATTGTGGATTTCTCTAGTAAATATCCTAACAAAGGCACCAGGGTGTAATAAACAACTCTAAATCCATTCCCAAGGCCTACAACATATGACAAGGATCCAGAGACTTCAGGTCCTGGCCCTACTTCGAGACAGCCAGGGAGAAATTCCCCATGCCCACGGTGTTAGTGTCTGGGAATCTGATGGCGGAAGTGGGGATTACATTCAGTGGTGTGCTGGAGTCAGATCTACAGTCTCTCAAGAGCCAACCGTGTGTGTGTACCTCTTCCCAACTCCGCATTCAGGGATGCTGTACTGGTAGCTTGAAATGGGCCATGTGGGAATATTTATACCACAAAAGTTGGTAAACCCTACAAGTCAGGGCTTTTTATCCAAAAAGCCAGCTGTTGAACATATATAGGCATTCCACTGATTGATCACAAATCAATACGTCCCTACAGAAAAGCCAGTGAGCAGTGCTTGTGCCACAGCTCCCCAGTGCGGTGATCCTGGGAAGGTTATCTTCTTCAATTCCCAAGTTTCCAGTAGATATCAACTCCCTTGTGAAAACACATTAGGCTATAACTATGAATTACTTAATCTAAATGTCTGAGTTATTGACTGTGCTGATCCCATTGTCAAAGTCAATAAAATGTCACTGGATTCAAATTTTCAGTCCTTAGCAGCAGAGAGACAGAAAAGTATAAGATGTGACTGTCCCACACAGTACCTAGAATTACTTTACTTTCCATCAATGTTTATTGAAATGAATTGCCCAGACAATAGCAGTTATATATGAAAGAGAATGAAAGAGAAGTAAGCAGCATGGGATGAAAATAGAGGAAGAGATGACAACTAACAACCCAGGGGCACCGGTTGCATCAGCTGGGATGTACATTCCTAAAGACCCCATTCCAGACTATAGTTTGAAACAGATGGCCTGACTCCTTTCCATTCCGTTTCTCTAAGCTGGCACTAACAGTAAAGATGACTGTGCTTGGTAAATTCATTTCCCCTCCCGATCTTCTCTCCACCTCTCTTCACCCTGCTCTGTGCCCCAGGAATTGACCATAGACTGCATCAGTTAAGGCTCCCTTGTCATCTGGCTCCAGGAAAGGAAAGTGGGGAGGAGAGGGAGATCAGAGCCTTTTGCCCCAGTTCTTTTCCTCCACCAAAAGGTGGCTGCATCCCTCCACCAAGGATCACAGCTCTTGTTGGGAAGCCCCTCCTTGAAGGTCCCCAATTCCAGTTCCAAAACCCCATCCTTCCATTGCCCCTTTAAGCCTTGGGTGAATGCAATGCCCCGCCGAGACAGTTCCAGCATACTGCACCATCGCTTGTGGGCTGCCTGACACCTCACCAAGAGCTTTTAGTTGTCCATTTATTACATTCTCTTCCTATTACTCGATTTGAGCAAACCGTCTATTTCCTGCTGGGACCCTGACTGATACAACAGTTTTGGAAAATCTAGAAAAACCACTAAACATCACCAGATTATTGCCTTCCCTAATGCCTCTGATGTCCTCCACACGACTCTGTGCTGCACAAAACTCTCGTGCTTTCAGACTCATCTAAATATCATGCAAACAATTCACAAGAGCTCAGGGAGCCCCTGCCCCACACCCAGCACCATCCCGGACACTGTGTCCCAGGTTACCTGTAAGGGGATCAAAGTGGTCAACTTTTTTGCCAAGGGGGATGAGGTGTAGGGGAGGGATGGATTGGGAGTTTGGGATTAACAGAGGCAAACTATTTTATATAGACTGGATAAACAACAAGTTCCTACTGTATAGCACAGGGAACTATATTCCATATCCCATGATACACCATAATGGAAAAGAATATGAAAAATAATGTACATATACATATAACTGAATCACTTTGCTGTACAGCAGAAATTAACATGTTGTAAATCAACTATACTTCAATAAAATAATTTTTCTTTTAAAAAGTGGTCAATTTTTCACTCTTCCAAATTGAACATGGAAGTCTGATCTAATCTGGAGCCTGATCTAATTTCTCCCATAGAGCTGTACAGGTGTACATGACTACATTAACTTTGATATTATTTTATTCCCCATATCAAAGTCCTATATTTAGGTATGGGATAGTTACCAAAAAGAAAATACGCAAAGCTCCGCCTCCTTTATAGCATCAGCATAAGGCCAGAACAGGACTGGTAGCAGAGAGCACATTGACCTCCAAAATGTCAAACACTTAAGTCTAAACTGTACCCACCTCAGTATTCTCACACAGAACCATCCTTGAAGCCTGAATGATAAGAGCTAACATTTTTTTTATTACTTCCTATAGGACAGACCTTGTGTTGAGCGCTCTACCTGCACTGTCTCATTCCACACTCTAAATAGCTCTTCGAAACAAACGTACTGCATTAGTACTCCCATTTTATAGATGGTGAAACTGAAGCTTACAGGTTATGGTCCTGGTCCAGGCTCACACAGCTGGTAACGAGATGCGATTTGAAGGCAGGCAGCCTGCTTCTAGAATCCAGGCTCCTACCCACTCACTGCACCAGAATTCAGGCTGGAGCCGAGAAACTGCTGGTGATTGGAAAATCTTATGTTTGAGGGGACAGTTTTAAAGAAGACGGAAAAACCTTCAATTTTCCTGCAAAATATTCTCTTTTTTTCCCTTTGAAACCTTCAAGGTTACCCACTCAGATCTGGGAGTTGGGGTAGGGATGGGGGTGAGAGGAGTGTTCTGTATATCATTTTTGTGCTCTGGACAGAATGTCTTCTTGGCTTCAAGCTCTGCTCTCCCCACACCCTGCAGGGTTCTCAAAGTTCACACACTTCCAGAAGCCCCTATTGTCCAGGCTCCTTAAAGGCTCTGTAGTGCTCAAGGCCATAAAGCATTTATTCCTGTAGTTCCTTTTAATTGACAAAGGCAAAAACAATGATTTCAATGAAATGTTTTACCTACACTCTCTTTTGTGATATTCCAGTTATGCAACAATTAATAGAAGGAGTTCCCCAGGGTGTTCTAACTATAAACTTCTTCCCACGATGTGGAAGGAAATGGTCTATTTCACAGAAGAGTATTTTGTAAAACTCAAATGTCAAATTGAGCTGAAAATGAGTTCAATTAATTTACCTAGTCCTTTTCTTGTCCTTGGAACACCAGCATATCAAACTAGAACTTCAGACAATGCCCATCAGCCACTTCCTCTGGTGGCCAGTTTGGGTTTAAGATTAGAAATTCACTGGAACTAGCAACCGGCCTTTTGGGTTTCTAGGAACATTGCCACATCGATTGTCATCTCTGTTTTAACTCTCCAAAAAGCTGAATGTCCTGCTTCGTTTTCTGCCCAACTCTAAGGATTGGGGTATTATCAGTGTATTTGTTTGCTAGGGCTGTCACAGACTGGGTGGCTTAAACAACAGAAAATTTATTTTCTCACAGTTCTGGATACTAAAATTCCAAGATCAAGGTGTTGCAGGGTTGGCTCCTCTTGAGGCCTTGAGGTGAGAGAAGGACCAGTTGCAGGCCTGTCTCTTTGGCGTATGGATGGCTGCCTTTCTCCCTGTATCTTCAAACTGTTTTCCCTCTGGACATGTCTATCTCAAAATTTCCTTTTCTTATAAGAACACTAGTTGTATTGGTTACAGTCTACTCTAATGTCCTCATTTTAACTGAATGACCTCTGTAAAGACCCTGTCTCCAGTTACAATGATATTCTGTACTACTTGGTGTTCGGACTTCAACATATTTTTGAATTTTGGGGGAGACATAATTCAGCCTATAACAATCAGTGTGTGACCTACAATCAATGGACTGTCCTTTTCATATCAACCTACTGTTACTTAACGTAAAAAAAAATCCTAATAACACGTCTGTTTTTGACAAATAAAACCCCTTACATTTCAAAAGCAGCAGCTACCCCACCCCACCCTGACTGAAGACTTTTAAAACTTGTTTTGTTTTGTTTTCAAAAAGAAAAGAAGAAAGGGGGGTGAAGACAGCTTATTGAGAAAGCTTAGATTTTAAAACAAGTCCACCTAACAGAGCCTCAGGTCCTAATCCTTAGAAATTCCCACCTGAATACCCTCATTCTATCACTTATGATTCCGGGTGCTGGCCTGCCAGTCGGCCTCTGCTTTTTTTTTAATTACTGTTTTTCACTCTTTAGAACATTCATTGTTGTGGCTTTCTTTTTATGTATTCCCCAGGGAGAATTTTCCCAATTGGGTTTTTCTTCCTATATTTATCTTTCCCATGGCTTTGGATAATGTCCATGTGGGCAGGTTTAGTTGGAGAGAACAAGATAAGGGCACTACAATCACCACACTCCATCAATAGCAAATGAGCTTCCTTCCATAACATTTTTCCTTGAGTACCATTTCTTACTTTAAAAGAGAAAGAGAGAAAGTTCCTGTTAATGCAAGAAACATTTCTTACTTGCCTGTCCACTTTGTCATGCCCTCCAATTCCAACCACTACAAAATACACATTCAAAAAGGTGGCCAGGGCTTCCCTGGTGGCGCAGTGGTTGAGAGTTCGCCTGCCGATGCAGGGGACACGGGTTCGTGCCCCAGTCCGGGAAGATCCCACATGCCGCGGAGCAGCTGGGCCCGGAAGCTATGGCCGCTGAGCCTGCGCGTCCGGAGTCTGTGCTCCGCAATGGGAGAGGCCACAACAGTGAGAGGCCCGCGTACCGCAAAAAAAATAAAATTAAATTAAAATAAATAAATTTTTAAAAAAGGTGGCCAAGTGGGAGCTCAATATATGTGCATGAGCTGAATGAGTGTCTTTATCTATGTATTTTACTTTACAGAACTGGGTGGCTAATGATTCAATAGCAGAACGTAGTGATTCAAACACTAAGTAGTTTATATAACCCTTAAGAAGTCATTCCATATCTACACCTCATATTTCTTATCAATAAAAGTTGAGTTATATCACCCAAGATACTTATTTTATAGATTTCAGGTGAAGAAAGAAAGATAATATATGTTTTAGAAAAAGAAATGTCCACTGCCAGAGGAATGGATAAAGAAGATGTGGTACATATATACAATGGATTGTTACTCAGCCATAAAAAAGAACAAAATAATGCCATTTGTGCCAACATGGATGGGCCTGGAGATTATCGTACTAAGTGAAGTAAGTCAGACAGAGAAAGACAAATATCATATGAGATCACTCAAACATGGAATCTAATTTTTAAAAAATGATACAAATGAACTTATTTACAAAACAGAAACAGACTCACAGATATCAAAACAAAACTTATGGTTACCAAAGGGGAAACGCTGTGGCAGGGGTTGGGGGTTAAATCAGGAGCTTGGGATTAACATTCACACACTACTGTATATAGGCTAGATAACTAACAAGGACCTACTGTACAGCACAGGGAGCTCCACTCAATATTCTGTGATAATCTATATGAGAAAAGAATCTGAAAAAAAGAATGAATATATGTCTATGTATAACTGAATCACTTTGCTGTACACCTGGAACTAACACAACATGGTAGATCAACTATACTCCAATAAAATTTTTTTTTAAAGAATAAGCTATTTTCAGCTTACAGATGGGCTCTATTCCAAAATAGACATTGACAACTAAATTACCGGGAACTTGGAACACATTTTCCCAAGAAAAACAATATGACAAAGGGGGTTGGGTTTGCAGGCACCCCCAAGGGAGCCTGAGCATCCCATAAGCAGGTGAAGTGCAGAGCTAATGTCGTCCTAGAATACAATCAGTGCACTTTTGATAATCATGGGAAAGTAAATCCAGGTTCTGGCGAGGGGTTATCAGGAGTTCCTCTGTGTCACAGGGACAAAGGGCACCTCTGGGATATACATTATCTGTAGATGAAGTGCCTCTGCACCTCCTACACGTTCAACTCAATAAGAAACTCTAAGAAGGGCAGAAGAAGGGGGTCTCTAGTCCTACAGAAAGGGGTGTCTTAGAAGTAGAAGAGAATAGGGACTTGGCAGCCTCAAGGGGATAAAAAGGAGAAAACTGGAATAAAGGAATCAGGAGGGATGGGCTGTGGGGAAGAGGTCTTAGAACCACTTGTCCAGAGGAGCTGATGAAGATTGGGGGCAGTAGGTGCTGATATATGGAGCTGCCAGTGTACGTAGTATTCCAAATCAGGCTCACAGCCAAGTCTGTAAACAAGTAAGCCAGCCATGTATATATATGCATAGATGTGTGTATATACATTTCTTTTTTCCTAACTTAACAGAACACTTGTACACTTAGAGTATTCAAAAACTGACATGAAGGCAATGGTGAAATGTAGTCCTCAAGATGAATGATACCTTTTTACGGCACTGGAGGACAAGTATCTGCTTAGCATTGCCCAGGGTGTAACAGAAGCCACACTGGAACCTCATTAAATCGTTTCAGAATGAATGAATAAATATAAGAAACAAGAGCTGGATAATGAAGCCAGAGGTCAGAAAAAGCCATGGATATCCACTTCAACTGAAAAAGAGTTGTTACATTGTAAATACAGTTAAATGTCCATCAGTAGGAGAAACACCATGCAGCTTTTGTAAAAATAAAGAGACTCTGTAAGTGCTGATCTGAAATATATGTGTGTGTATACACACATATATATACAGATTTAAGGTATATTGTTAAGGGATAAAGGCAAGGGGCCAAACAGTATACGTTTTAAAGAACAGTGACATAGGCCTATATAAATATACATATACTTGTATATAACAAGATTTCTAAAAAGATATCAGCTGTGGCTGCCTCAGAGGAGGGATGAATTGATGGTAAAAGGCTGAAAGACAAACCTTACTGTTTTATCCTTCTATGCTGTTTAATTTTTTATCACAATAAGAATGACTTTTTTCATTTTTTATTGCGGTAACATATACGTAAAACAGAATTTACCATTTTAAACATTTTTAAGTGTGCAGCTCAGTGACATGAAGTACGCTCACTCTGTTGTACAATCATCGCCACCATCCATCTCCAGGTGAATAGAGAAAAGCTGAAACTCTACACATTAAACAATAACACCCCACTCCCCCTTCCCCCAGATTGACTTATAACTTAAGAGACTAACATAGGGAAACGCTTTCCACACAAAACAGCCATGCTAAATTCGCCGCTAACAGTGCTACCTTAGAAGTGATGAACACGCTTAATCATTTATGATAGATATAATTTGATAATAAATCCATGGTTTTGTGGGTTCTGTTGAAATAATAGTCAGACTCTTTCTGAAACAGGAAATTCCGTAACACAATGCCAGACTGAGTATTCATCTGTATACAATTAATGTATGAAATTTATTAACCATCCCTGATGGGGTTTTTTCCCACCTCCTAACTGTTCTGACTCCTGATCATTGCCACATCCAAGCATTTGGGACTTTGAAAGCACCACAAAACCGAAGTATCGGTATGCTAATACGTGCTCAATGCTCCACTCACCCTTCCCAGCCTCTTTTCCCCTACCCTTTTCCTAGTTACAGGCCAACCATGAGTCCATCCAGACGGGAAAGATATTCTATTTATACAAATGTGTGTCCATTTGCTCTGAAAGCGGGGGGACACTATACAACACATGCAATGCGTGTTCAGGTGCCACTTGAGAGGGAAAGGCTAGCCGGAGGCAGGAGCGGGCAGGCTGGGTGGGTGTACCAAGGGTAGGAGGCATGACCGGGGAAGGGACTGTGGAGGTACCGGGGAAGGGACTGTGGAGGTCCAGATGGCAGGAGCACAGCCAGGGGCATCTGGCACACAGATCTGGGGGGATACAAGGAGCCAAGATCTGGCTGAGGGTCAAGAGAACAGATAGAAAGCTTAGCATCCAGAGAGCTGAGCTGTGGAGCCGCCTTTGGACAGTGAGTTGTTTGGTTCATTCCGATCTACAACACATTACTCAACCAGTCTCACTACTAAGGCAAGAATATGATGTAACTTTTCTCAGGATATTTTGTTCTTGCTCTGTCTGCTAGATATGGAGCTAAAGGAAATTAGACTTAGGACTTCCCAGTTTATAAAGACGAAACCACCTACCTGAGAGTTTTCACCTGTCTAGTTACTCCCCAAGAGAGCAACTAAGAAAAATGAATGCGAAACCAATGATATTAGCCACGCGTAGAAGTGGGTAGTGAGCAGGAAACACGAGACTGAGGAATTGTGAGGCGTCCAAAAGCAAGATGGTTAGGATGTGTGACCTCAGGGAAGCGTGTCCAGGATGAGATTACAGTTAAGAAAGTTGAAAACGAAATACTTGTATTGAGGAAGTGTCCAGAAAGATTATTACAGCTGAAGGAAAGTTATCAGCAAAGAGTCTGCAAAAGTAATGACAATGAGAAGAACAAGAGGTAACCGTTTCCTGAGTGTAGTACTCAGGCATCATTCTAAGTGTTCAGCATATGTTAACTCACTAATCCTTACAGTACCCTAAGAGGTCAGGACTGTGAGTATTCTTCCCATTTACAGATGAGGAAGATGAGGCATATATCAGGAGAGGTGAGGAGATCTTCTTATATTCCAGCACTGTACAGGGGACAAAAACACTGGAGGATTGAACACATATTTTCTGCTCATTCAAGAGGTACAATCTGCTGTTGGCTAGGAACAGTCCATGGGATTCGTCACAGCCAACATGACATGTCCAGGAGGTCATCCACCTTCCTTTGCTTTGATGCCATTCTTTCTTGGAAATTATCTGAATGGAAATTCTGCCTCCCTGGGACCCTGATTAGTGAGCAGAGTACCCTTGGCACCAGAAAAGGAATATCCACCAACAGAAATTAATAAGTTAACATTCAAGCTTATACATCAGTCTCTTGCATGTTTCATTAACCTAAGTTGGCCCCAGAAAACCTCCAGAAACTAAACAATTTCTCAACTTCCAAGCTGAGAAACTGGGCCAAGATGGCCTCATCTCAGAAGGCCTTGTCTAGGATGTCATTATTTCTGGTCCATCTAAAATAGTGAAAATTAAGATTAATTTGCCAAATTTAGTATCGGTTCAGCTCTATTCTTTCTTTGCACACAGTTGTGGTCCACCCTAAACCTGCCCTTTCTCTAGTATCTATAGTAACAAGTCTGTTTCTTCACAGATGCCTGCCTATTCACTATCAATGATGAAAGAAACCCCTGGCTCCAGGATAAGAGAAAAATCACAAACGGCTGGGTTCAAGACTTAGATGAACAAGCACATAGAAGGGAGATGATGGTAATTTAAGGAGCAATAAATGGAGAGGAGTATCCTACAAATCTTAAGGATTTACAAATATCCCAGAGACCTGTCTTCCACATAAATTTCCCCTGACCTAGTCTTTTACATATGAAAACTAGACAGATGCAGCTGCCCAATACAGAAAGTCTAAGGCAGGTCGGGTCAGTGTTTTAGTGAATGCTTTTCCTCTCACTACTACTAAAGGTACTACCTTTAGGTCCATTAATAATAATAATTCCTAACCCCCCTACACTGTTGGTGGGAATGAAACTGGTGAAGCCACTATGGAAAATAGTATGAAGGTTTCTTAAAATACTACAAATAGAGTTACCAAATGACCCAGCAATCCCACTCCTGGGTATATATCTGGAAAAGATGAAAACCCTAATTCAAAATGATACAGGCACCACAATGTTCATAGCAGCAATATTTACAATAGCCAAGACATGGAAGCCACCCAAACGTCCATCAACAGAGGAATGGATAAAGAAGATGCTGTACATATATACAATGGAGTATTACTCAGCCATAAAAAAGAATGAAATATTGCCATTTGCAGCAGCATGGATGGGCCTAGAGAACATCACACTAAGTAAGTCAAACAGAGAAAGATAAATATTATATGATATCACATATATGTAGAATCTAAAAATTAATACAAGTGAATTTATTTACAAGACAGAAACAGACTCACAGATATAGAAAATAAACTTATGGTTACCAAAGGGGAAAGGGAGTGGGAGAGGGATAAATTAGGAGTATGGGATCAAAATATACACACTACTATATATAAAATAGAAAAACAAGGATTTACTGTGTAGCACAGGGAACTATATTCATTATCTTATAATAATCTGTAATGGAAAATAATGTTTGAAACTATATATGTGGGCTTCCCTGGTGGCGCAGTGGTTGAGAGTCCACCTGCCGATGCAGGGGACACGGGTTCGTGCCCCGGTCCGGGAAGATCCCACGTGCCGCGGAGCGGCTGGGCCCGTGAGCCATGGCTGCTGAGCCTGCGCGTCTGGAGCCTGTGCTCCGCAACGGGAGAGGCCACAACAGTGAGAGGCCCGCGTACCACACACACACACACACACACACACACACACAAGTATATATATATATATGTATATATACATATGTATATGTATATATACACGTGTATATGTACATATACATATATATAGAACTAAACCACTTTGCTGTACACCTGAAACTAACACAATATTGTAAATCAACTATACTTCAATTAAAAATTAAAAAATAATAATAGTAATAATTCCTATAATGTTAAGGGCATGTATTTTGGAGTCAGGAGGTCTCAACAGGAGCCCCAGTTCAACCAACGAGTAGTTCTGTGAATTTCTCACTTCAATTTCCTCATTTGTAAAATGCATATGATCGTAATAATACCAACACTGAGTACCCTCACAAGAGTACCATAAGAATTGTTTTCTATATAGAGTAAACTATTTGTATTTGAAGATAACATTACTAACAACACTTTTTTTAAAAAAAAAAAAGGTAAAATCACAGGCAGCGTTCCACTTTCCTTTTCAGTGCAGAAGCAAGTAAACAGTGTCCTCTGGCTTACCAGGAGCAGAAGCTTATAGAACTTGTTGGCTTCCTGCTGCCCCACTTCTTTGCACTGTCCTGATCCTTGAAAAGTCTTTGTTAGAAGCATAGATGCTGTTACTGGCTACTGGGGTTGTATTATCAGAAAATGTCCTTCAAGCTAGCCAGCTGCTGAGGAAACTTACGAAAAATCAGCACGTGAAAACCTTAGAGCACTCTACACTTGGATGAAAACGCTCATGGTTCAGCCTGGACTTGGTTGTGTTCAGAAGTACATCCTCACCACTAGAGCCACACTGTGACTTTGTGGGCCCCTTCCTCCATAAAACAAACAAAAAAAGCCAACATTAGAATCACATTTTGGGAATTCCCTGGTGCTCCAGTGCTTAGGACTTGGTATTTTCACTGCCATGGGCCTGGGTTCAATCCCTGGTCAGGGAACTAAGATCCCACAAGCTGTGTGGCACGGCCAAAATAAATGAATAAAACTCACATTTTATGACTACATTGGTAGAAAGACAGATATAATCTGGGCAGTATTATTATATATTCATCATTATTATAGCATTTGTTTCTTTTAAAAGAAATTAAAATCCTAAAAGTATTGTGGGCTCTAGACACCCGGCCTCCTGTGTCGAATGGACAAGTTGGTCCTGCTCACTGATGCAGGTGTCCACCATTGGGCCCCGGTCACCTCTCCAGTGACCTCTGCACACACACACCCCTATCCTGGTCTGCTCTCATTCACTCATTCACTCTATTCCAGCCCACCTGGCTCTCCTTCTAGTCCTCCAACACTCTCAGCATATTCCCATCCCAGTGCCTGAGCCCTCAGGGGTCCCTTGGCCTAGAATCCCCTACCCCAGATCTTCACATGTCAAATGTATCCACCTCAGAGAGGCCTTTCCTGGTCACCCAGCCACTCCCCATCCCATTACCCTGCTGTAGTTTCTTTTTGGTGCTTACAACAGTCTGAAAAGTCTCATTTCTTTATCAATTGTTGGCCTCTCATGCCAGCAAGATATAAAGGATATGAGTTATATGAGGGCAGGGACTTGAACTGCCTTATTCATCCTCATATCCTCCCAGTGCCTGGTCTACGGTGAGCCCTCAGTAAACATTTAAGGAATAAGTGAGTGAGTGGAGAGGCTGCAGAGATTTCTCGGCTCACTCAGCAAAAGTGGGAACAAAACAGAGTGTGAAAAAAAAAAAAAAACAGAGTGTGTCTGCCCCCTTGTTCTTTTGTCTTTATAAATAAGAAGCCTCCAGCAGACTAGGACAGGCACTTTGAGGAGTTAGTGTCCAGCACTGCAGGGAGAGGAGGGAGGAGGCACGCACTCCTTCACTTACCACCAGACAAGACTCACAGGAGAGCGCAGGACATCCCCACGGCTGCATTCTCAGGTTCCTTTAAGAAAATCCATTCAACAAATATCTGTTGAATGCCTGCAGTGGGTCAGCCACCATCTAGGAAGAACTGGATTTGTTTCTACCCTTAAAGGATGTAATAAAAAGGCAACCAAACAGAACGCTGAAGACCAGAAAGCACCTTGAAAGGACATATACATGGATTCCACTCCTTCCCTTCAGGCAGGACCCTGAACATTGTTAAGGACTCAGAGAAGAGTGGTTTTAGGGACATGGGATCTTTTATTTGTTGGCCAGCTGCTTCTTTTTGTAATAGTACATCTACTATTTTTGAGGGGATTATCTCTCCCCCATTATATATAAATTTGGTGGCAATCTCATTCAAAGTCCCCTTCTGTCCTCTTCTCTGAGAAAACGAATGGTCATGTGACCCAAACAGAGCCAATCAGACTTTCTCCAGAGGCTTGAATCTTACCAAAGTGACTCAGAGAGTTGGGGGGGGCGGGGTGGGGGGAGCAGTGGCAGGGAATTGAAGCGTTCATTTATTCCAGTAGTGACACCTTCAAAAAACCATGGGTTAATTCCTACTTCCAAGAACCCCAGGAATACCCTAGTGTCCTTCTTTTCCAAGCCCTGTTCACCAATGTTCCTTGACTTTGTGAACTGCCTATTAAATACTTTTCTGTTTAAGGAAGTCAGAGTCATTCCTGGGAAGCCCCCTGACTAACGTAGTGGGAAAGATGTGGACTGGAGTCATTAGACTGGGAATCCAAATGATCCCTCCTCTGTGCTTCGGCTTCCTGAGACCTACTCGATAAGCATCCCAACATTACCAGAAGGTTAAAATGAACTAGTAAGTTAACCGGTCCATGTGGCAAGTAGGTCTCCCAGAAAGCAGATGCTGAGCCAGAGTTAGGAGAGCAAGTGTTATCTGAGGGTAACACCTCTGCAAGATAAAAGGGGGACGAAGCAGAGCCAGGCAGGGCGTCTTCAGCCCACCATGTGTAATCTTGTTGTAACTCGGATGATGATGGGACCTACACATGCATAAAAAGCAAGGAATCTCTTGGCGGGTTGGGGGCAGTGGTGGGGATCCAGACCCCAGTCTTTTCTCTTTCAAGATTCAAAATCATTAGTACTTCTTGAATGAGCTGTTAGAGTCTCAACTGGATGCCATAGGGGAACTCACCCTGAGAGGGGGTGTCTAGCCCAGGGCCTCAGTCTCACTACTAGGTCTGTGGGTGTCGGAGGAGAGGGTGGCTCTAGCACTGCTCGTGGAAGCTCGTCCTGAGCCACCCTTGCTCAGAATCTCAATTTCCAAGGCCCTGATTCAATGAACAGTCTAGACACCAAATAACTAAGTTTTAACTGTTAAAAAAATTTTTTTAGGTCTTTCCAGCACTACCCTCCACTATGCCTAGAAAACTGTTGAAGTTAAAGGATGACAAAATAAATAAATGAGATTTTTAAAAAATTAAGCATTTTAACTCAAGTGAAAAAATAGAGTTCGAAAGATTTAAATCAGTTTAAACCAGATTAAGCTCGATTTGCTTATGTGCCGGCGATAAAAGTATTACATTTGTCTCCAAAAGAAGGAACAATCCTGGTCAGAAAGAGGGAGCATGAAGGATTTCTCCTGGCCCATCTGAACCAGGCGTTAAGAAGGAAACCACTGGCTGAAAAGTGACAGGCTTCTTTTTCAAGTACGATTTGTAGAGTAACAAAATCAGGGGTTGGGCGTCAGGAAGGGAGGAATTCTTTTTCTCTCGGAAATGGCCCTCGTGTTGCCAGTAGGAAGACAAACGCTTAATTCTAAGTGACCTTAGGATCCACTTATTTGTCATCTAGGAAACAATAAGGTAACAGTTTTCAAAATACCTGAACAATATAAACAAACAGCTGCTTTGACTAATCTGGGATCTACTGCTTCCATGAAGTCACTTCTGGGACATTTTCAGAAAGATCTTTTTTTTTAATCTCCCGACAGCAAGAAAGACCTTGCCTGAAAACTGGTGCGTAAAAGGAAGCCATCATTCACACTAATGGTGCCTTCAGCTTGCTGCCCTGCGCCCTGAGCTGCCCTAGAGCTTGAATGTGAGGCTGCTTAACTGCAGGGATGGGCAAGAGAATGTCACCACCCTTCCTAGGCACTCCAAGTAGGCTTCTTCCCAGCAGATTTTCTTCACGTTTTCGTCCCAAACTACTCTAATCACTAAAATAAAGCACTCAATTTCTTCGCACCTGAATAGCGCTGACACATATGGCCTCAAATGAATAGGGTGTTTAAACCCCTTCTCCACCTCCCACCCCAGCAATAGCCATGTGTAGTGTATGGACACAGTCCATCTTTTATTCCAAGTGCTGTTCTCAGTTTTTTTCTTCTCCCTGCCTCCACACTCAGGAATACGTACAAAATTTGAATCACATTCAAAAGCTGAACCAACTGTTCTTCTCGGGAATAATTCCTTTTGCTTTCTGAAATTTGAGGTGAGAAATTTCATTTGTTTTTCACCAAACCACAAAAATGGCTGATGTCATCTTTATACCACAGGAACTTGTGCTATAAGCTCGACTAAGAGAGGTATGTTCTCATTTCCAACACAGATTATCAAATTACGCACAGTCTTAGTGAGGAACAAGAGAGCAAGGATGAAAGCCACATTATAATCATTGATTATGCACAACCCTCTCGCAGTATCTGCCGGGGCTTGGTTCCAGGACAACCACAGATACCAAAATCCGCGGATGCTCAAGCCCCGTGTATAAAATGGTGTACAGTACAGTGGGCCCTCAATACTGAAGGTTCCACATCTGCCGACATCAACACAGGGTTCCATCCATGGCTGGCTGAATCCGCGGATGTGGAACCCGCAGATACCAAGCACTGACTGTATTCTTATATTTCTCCCTCCCTCTATTTACTTCCGAAAAGTGTTAACAGAATATTTGGGGCTTATTCCTTTATATCATTTCCCCTCAGCTGGGAGCTGCTGGCTAGTTATCTAGATTGGTACCAAACAAGAGCAATGTACCTAATGAGAATAAAGTTTCCACCTCTTCAACTGTTTTTGTAACAGGGTTTAGGTACACAGAGATATCACCGAAAATTGTATCAATCGTGTGGTAAAAGATCTGCTTTATAGGTCCTTTGAATATTTTCTTAATCAGATGAGCCTTTTTCAAACTTAGAGACATTATAGTCCAGCTCGACTGTCCTCTCTCTATGAGGACCAAACGATGGAGGGGATTTTTCTCAATATTGAACACCTAATTAGAGGTAAATTGAAACTAGAACCTAGATCTTCTACACCTGTCTTTATTGTATGATTATAAGGGTGGTCAAGAAATTTATATTTATAAAGTGGAATTTAAGCTAGATTTTTCTATTGAAAGAAATGCTCAACACTATTTTCCGTATTTTTAAATCTTACTATGTCTTCAACACTATCACTTCCGCACAGCTCTCCAGATCTGTCTTCAGCTTTGTCACAGAGCAAATAAATATGGAGAAATAAATTTAGCTGCAGTATGCTGAAGTGGCTTTAGACTCAAGGAAGAATCTGAAAGGAAGGGTTACTGAACACTGGATTAACCAGGCAGGCAGTAAAACATTAAAAATTACAGAGCTCCTGAGGGCATGGAGCTTAACTCTCCACCATTTGAGTGTGGGTTGGGCCTACAGACTTGCTTCCAAAGAGTAGAGGGGGGAAGCAATTTTATAGGGGTGAAAACTGGAAAACACCACCTCAGCCCTGTCATCAAGGTTAACATCATGCTGATAGCATGTACCTTTTTTTCTTTAACATCTTTATTGGAGTATAATTGCCTTACAATGGTGTGTTAGTTTCTGCTTTATAACAAAGTGAACCAGTTATACATATACATATATCCCCATATCTCTTCCCTCTTGCGTCTCCCTCCCACCCTCCCTATCCGCCCCCTTTAGGTAGTCACAAAGCACTGAGCTGATCTCCCTGTGCTATGCAGCTGCTTCCCACCAGCTATTTTACGTTTCGTAGTGTATATATGTCCATGCCACTCTCTCACTTTGTCACAGACTTATCGCTGGGCTTTCTATCCTGTTCCATTGATGTATATTTCTGTTTTTGTGCCAGTACCATACTGTCTTGATTACTGTAGCTTTGTAGTAGAGTCTGAACTCAGAGAGCCTGATTCCTCCAGCTCCGTTTTTCTTTCTCAAGATTGCTTTGGCTATTCGGGGTCTTTTGTGTTTCCATACAAATTGTGAAATTTTTTGTTCTAGTTCTGTGAAAAATGCCAGTAGTAGTTTGATAGGGATCTGATAGCATGTACTCTTGATATGATGTAATGAGAATGGCCCTTCATCTCTGTGGTCTTCCTCCCAAAACCCATAACCCCCGTCTAACCATGAGAAAAACACAAGATAAACCCAAACTGAGGGATATGCTACAAAATACTAAAACAATACTCTTCAAAACTGTCAAGGCCATCAAAAACAAGAAATATTTGAGAAACAGTCACAGACCGAGGAGGCTAAGGAGACATGACAATTAAATGTAATGTGGTACCATAGATGAGATCCTGGGACAGAAAAAAAAAAAAGACATTAGGAAAAAACTAGTAAAATCTGAATAATTTCGTGTGTAATTTAGTTAGTAATCTACCAATGTTTATTTCTTAATTGTGACAAACATACCACACTAATATGGAATATAACAACATGGAAAAACTGTGTTTAGGGTATATGGGAACTCTCTGTACTATCTTTGTAACTTGTCTAGAAATCTAAAACTATTCTAAACTTTAAACTTACTTAAATTAAAAAAAAAGTATACAGCAATCTTATGCCTTAGATACAGTTCTGTATAACACATAAATGAGACCCTAGAGTTTTCTTCATCTTGGTAGTGTATTTTGTTTCATTCAGAATGAGATATAGTGGGAAAATTCACATACTTCTATATTCTGTGAGTTGTAAGAACCATTAGATCACCTCATGTTTCACTTGTGGAAACATCATCTTCAAAAGTGGTAGAAAGAACTTCTGCTACTAAATATGTTGAATTAGGTTGTATCAGACCATCCATCCTGATGTTCTCAACAATCAATCGTGGATATAATATTTTTAAAATATGTTTGAAGTAAACAGAAAGCATCTAAGACAACCAGAACTTGAGAAGGCAGGATACTGGAGAGAAGAGATGTATAAAGAAGTGGGTCTGACATTAAGAGCAGCTTTTCTCCTCAAGCCATTTGCCAAGTTATAAGCAGCAGCTGTGAAGTAGAAAAGCTTAGCAGAGCATACTTCAGCCTCATGGACATAGGGACAAAAAAATTGGAAATTAGGGTGCTCCAGAGAAGAGTCCTCATAAATATCCCATGCTTTCAGTTAAAATTCCTGAAGGATTTCACTGTGAAATAAGGGCTAACCAGAAATAGGCCAGCTCTCATAAATATTGAAACCCAGCCTTGAATCCCTGATTAGATTAAGCTAACTAGCTTAACTACCTGCCAGAGGTAAAAATATATCCTCTCTGGAAGACGATAACATTATCCAGAGCCTTAAATTAGCACCAGTTTTTCACACACTCTGAACAGCATTCAAGAAAGATTATCAGAACATCCAGGAGATAAAATTTAAATGAGCCCAAACCAAAAGGAAGAAAACACACAATAGAATCATAGCCACAGGAGATCCATGTACTTTAACATAAATGTAGTATTCAAGAAAATAAATGGCAAAATGGATACTTCCAGAAGAAAACAAAATCCATAAGAAAATATTAAACTGAAATTCTTGAACTAAAATAATAAAATAACTCAAAATGGGAAGTCAATAGATAGGTTTAAGAGAGAAAAAAAGGATGGAAAATACAGGAAGGAGTGTGAAAGTTATATGAGACATGGATAAAAGATCTAACATATATGTAAATGGATTCCCAGAAGGTAAAGAAAGAGAGAGTGGGGGAGAAGTAAAATTCAAAAATAGAATAGCCAAGAATGATCCAACTGATAAAAACATATTAACCTATAGCTTCAAGGAGCCCCAAGCAGAATAAATATAAAGAAAACCACACCTAGGTACATCATAGTAAAATACCTGAAAACCATAAAAGCAGGCAGCTGGGACTTCCCTGGTGGTCCAGTGGCTAAGACTCCACGCTCCCGAAGCATGGGACGTGGGTTCAATCCCTGGTCAGGGAACTAGAACCCACATGTCACAGCTAAGAGTTTGCATGCCACAACTGAAAATCCTGCAGGTGGCAATGAAGATCCCTAGTGCCGCAACTAAGACCTGGCACAGCCAAATAAATAAATATTTTTTAAAATAAAGACAAATGAAAGCAGGCAGCCAGTAAGACACAATATCTTCAAAGGAACAGTCATGAGGCTGATGACTGACTTCTCAACAGAAATGATGAAACTCCAAAGACAATGATGCATTGGTACAGTCAAAAAACAAACATAGAGGGCTTCCCTGGTGGCGCAGTGGTTGAGAGTCCGCCTGCTGATTCAGGGGACATGGGTTCGTGTCCCGGTCTGGGAAGATCCCACATGCCGTGGAGCAGCTGGGCCTGTGAGCCATGGCCACTGAGCCTGCATGTACGGAGCCTGTGCTCCGCAACGGGCGAGGCCACAACAGTGAGAGGCCCGAGTAACACACACACACACACACAAAAAAAACACAGAGAGAGGATACTACAAAGACTTATATGTCAATTAATGTGAAATTTTTAAGGAAATAATTTTCCAGAAAGAATGGATTAAACTAAATAAAGAAGAAAGAGAAAACCAAATAGTCCTTCTGCATTAAACAAATTGAAACTGTAATTTAAAAGCTTGTGCTCTCATATATTCTTCCAAGCATCTAAGGAGGAAATAACCACTTTTTCGTAAGATCTTCCAGAGAATAGAAAGGGAGGGAACATTTCCTTACCAGTTGTATAAGGCTAGCATAATCTTAATATAAAAATGGGACAAGGGAATTCCCTGGTCGTCCAGTGGTTAGGACTCAGTGCTTTCACTGCCATGGCCCAGGTTCAATCCCTTGTTGGGGAACTAAGATCCCACAAGCTGTGCAGTGTGGCCAAAATAAATAAATAAATAATAAGGATGATAACATTTCAAGAAAAGAAAATTACAGTAAAATCTCTCATAAACATAAAAGCAAGACATCTTAAACAAAATATTACCAAATTGAATCCAGCAATGTAAAAAGCAACAGTGAAATGGAATTTAAACAGATGGAGAAGAGGCATTTCAAAAAATTAAACACCTACTCAATATTTTAAGATAAATATAAACGAAGCACATTAGGAATAAAGGAGAATGTCCTTTATCTGAAAAAAGTTATCTACAAAAAATTTATAGCAAACATAATACTTAATTGTGAAATTTGTTGAACGCTTTCCCCTGAGACTATAATAAAACAAGGTAATGAATAAAGGACGCCAACTATCACCACTTTTATTTAACATTTGTATTTGCGGTCCTAAACGGCTCAGTAAGGAAGGAAAACAAAATGAAATAAAAGACATAAGGATTGATGTAGAAAAGTCCAAAACAATCAACAGATAAACTATTAGAGTTAGGAAATTAATTTTGCAAAGTCATTGGATAAAATTAACTATATTTCTTTTTTTTTTTTTTTTTTTTTGGGTTTTAACCCCTGTCCCCTGCATTGGTAGGCGGACTCTCAACCACTGCACCACCAGGGAAGCCCTAACTATATTTCTAAATAAGCAGTAAGCAATTGTAATAGCAACCCAAGAAATAAAGTACTAGAAATATATCTATCAAAATATATGTAAGACCTCTAGGTCAAAGACCACAGATTACTGAGAGGAGTTCTAAAAGGTCTAAGTGAATAAAACGACATACGATGTTAATATGTTGGAAGACAGTATTGTAAAGATGTTAATTCCACCTAAATAGATCTGAAGAATAGCAGTTCTAATCAAACTCCAGCAGGGGTTTTTTGTTTGTTTTTCTCCCAATGGAAATTATTTCTACACATTTCCTTATATAGAAATGTAAAGGATCAGGAATAGCCAAGACGATCTTGAAGAAGAATAAAGTGGGAGAACTTACTCTATCAGATATCAAGACAATATAAAGCTATTATAACTGCAAAAATTGGACAACAAGCTGACTATAGAAACAGGGTAGGTAGTTTTGAAGGTCTAGGTGAGGATAGTGACCATGAATTCTTTGTAGCTTCTGTTGGTGGTGGGAAACCTGATTTTCCCTCGATAGATGTTTCCATATGAAGGAGCTAACATTCCTGGCTTCTTTCCATCCCCTCAACTAACTCCTTTCCAAGGAGGAGGAGTGCCTTACTTGATCAGTGAGTTTGAGAGAAGTTGCTGAGTCTGCAGTGAGCAGACTGTTCTCTCCTTGGGTGCTACCCAGCCCATAGAAACACAGCTTGACAAGGCCAGGTTCCCTTAGCAAGCAGGCTCAGCTGAGGTTGTAGGTAGGGACCCAATACTACAAAGGCAATGGTGACTTATGAGTGTATGAGGTGCTGGTAATGAGGTTTGCCCAGGAAATTAAGAAAGAACTGGTGTGATTCAAAACTATGCTTCACTCCCAGGAGATTAAAGGCTTGAATGACATTCCTTCCTTGGAAATTCTGAAGAATTTATAGGTTTGATGGATTTTTTAAAAACTCATGTCCCATGACTCCTCAACTAGTTTGTGAGCATCAGGGATCATACCTTTCCCTCTTCGTTACCCCAGTGCCTGGCAATAATAAATAATACCTGGTAATGAGGGACGTGAGAAAATGGCTAATCTGATCACTTATGGAACTTTCTGTTGAAGACACTAATGTTAAATCTAGTTTCTAAAGTCTGCACACAATGGAGAAACAGGATCAGCATTTCCAATATTACAAAACAAAGGGACACGTACCCATTCCTCTTCCAGAACCCTTGAAGCCAGATTGTTTTGGAATTTAGAATTTTTCCTCTTCACTGAGGTAGCACTTCCCATAAATATTTCACAATAAGTGGGTAAATAAAAATAGCAAAGACTGTACATATCCTCACGTTAGTTCAGATCAGGTGTGAGTTAATAAAATGAACCTTGATAATCTGAAAAATAAAACTATGCTTCAGTTTTATTCAGAATGGAAACAGTGGATGAATGAAAAGGATTAAAGGAGGACTGGCTAAAATACCTGGAAGAAGAGAAAAATTATTTAAGGAAAAGACTGAAGTCTTAGAAGGCCAGCTGCGTAGAATGGACATATAGAAAAGAAAAAAGAAGATGCACTCGGTTCTAATGGTTCTTTGAAAGGAAATTCAAAACAAGATGAGATCTGAAAGACTACCAGGGCCCAATAATCTAACAGGGGAAGGAAGGCATGATTTTGGAGGACAGACTAGAAAACTGCCTTCAAAGGAAACTACTGGGAAATATTCTCATAAAACCTCAGATAGAGAGTCCATTATAAGAACACATGAATGATGAACTTTTAAATATTATGACATCTGTTCCAAGTGACTGGGTACAGACTGGGCATATCTGAGAGGAAAAGTTCAGAAATATCAGAATACTCAAAAAAATTATTGAGCTAACTTTCAGGGTAATACAACTATTATACATGAGTACATAGGTCTTGTCTGCACCCTAGGAAAAGATGAAGAAAATTGTGGAATTAGGACTGTAAGGGCAGCCATAGCACGGACAGAATATATGAATGGAACCCAAGAAGAACATATTGTGTCCAGACCTGGATAAGATATTGGTCTGGTGGGTGGGATCAGCTAATCCAGGTAGACAAAATGTGTTTGAACAAGGATGCTTTTGACAAATCCCAAATTCACTGATTCTGTATCTCTTGTTATGATACCACAAGACATAATCTAGATGGTAAAGGAATGTGTAAGAAAAACAATGATCTGATCCATAAAGTACTGAAAAAGTATTACAGCATACAGAGCTAGCCCCACCTGTGTTCGAGAAGGAGAGTGACCAAATTGAAAAGCAGGTTGGAGAGATGGTAGTGAAAATGATGGACTAAGGACTTCCAGAATTTCTGTGCTCCACAAAAGCCATGAGAATTGTCCGAATCACTTCGTTAATTTATTACGAAGTTATACATCACTTGGTTAATTTATTCCTGTGAATTTTATTCTTCTTGATGTTATTGTAAATGGAATTACTTTCTTAATTTCGTTTTCCGATTGTTCGTTGCTAGGGTATGGAAATACAATTGATTTTTGTGTGTTGAGCTTGTATCCTGAAACCTTACTGAACTAACTTATTAGTTCCAATATGTAATAGGTTTTATGTAGATTTCTTTGGGTACTTAGGATAATATCATCTGCACATAGAGGTAGATTTACTCCTTCCTTCAAATCTGGATTCCTTTTGTTTCTTTTCTTGCCAAATGGCCCTGGCTAAAACCTCCAGTACAATGTGGAATAGCACCAGCAAAGCAGACTTCTTTTTCTTGTTTCTGATCTCAGGAGGAAAGCTTTCAGTCTTTCATCATTATGCATGATGTTGGCTGTGGGTTTTTGAAGGTCGAGGAAGTCCCCTTCTATGCCTAATTTGTTGAGTATTTTTATTACGAAAGGGTGTTGCGTGTTGTCAAACACTTTTTCTGTACCTGTTGAGATGATCGTGTGGTTTTTGTCTTTTTCTCTGTTAATATGGTGTATTACATTGTTTGAGCTGGTAATCAAAAAACTTTCCACAAGTAAAAGCCCAGCACCAGATGGCTTCAATAGTGAATTCTTCTCAGTGTTTAAAAAAGAATTATCATCATTTTGTCACAAATTCTTCCCAAAAACAGAAAAGGAACACTTCACAAATCATTCCATAAGGCTACTATTACCTGATATCAAAACTAGCAAAGATAATCAAAAAAACTACAGACTAAACTCCTTATGAATACAGGTGCAAAAAAACTCAACAAAATACTAGCAACTGAGTCCAGCAACATATAAAAATGATTATGAACCCTGAGCAAACGGGATTTATCCAAGGAATGTGAAGCTAGTTTGGTGAACATATGAAAATCAATCAGTATACCTCTTAACAGAAGATCTCCCTCAATCAAGTTTATTTTATGGGTCATGAAATAACAGCTGGCATCAAAGGACAGGGATCATGGCAAGAATGAAAACTAGAATTTTTTCCACTGAGTATCTGCCATGGCCTTTGGCAAAACTGAGTCCTGGGTTCTGGGAACATCATTTTGTTTGAAATAATTGCCCTAGGGCTGAATATTTGCTTATTTTCTAAATTTCATGGGTGTTGGCTATTGCTGTGACAATCCTGTATATCCTATTTAATTCTTTGGACGCTTAAAAAAGCGCAGGCACATGAGAGCCTTTGTGGTGAATTAACATAACCTCTGAGGCTGTGAAGACTTTGGCTCCTGAAAAAGAAAGACCCTTGAGTTAAAACTAAGCAGAGGGCTTCCCTGGTGGTACAGTGGTTGAGAATCTGCCTGCCAATGAAGGGGACACGGATTCGAGACCTGGTCTGGGAAGATCCCACATGCCACGGGGCAATTGGGCCCACGACCCACAACTACCAAGCCTGCGCGTCTGGAGCCCGTGCTCCACAACAAGAGAGGCCGCAACAGTGAGAGGCCCACACACCGCGATGAAGAGTGGCCCCTGCTTGCTGCAACTAGAGAAAGCCCACGCACAGAAATGAAGACCCAACACAGCCAAAATTAAATAAATAAATATAAATAAATTTATTTTAAAAAAAAACTAAGCAGAATAAGAAATTGGAGAGGATGGATTTGGGATTCAATTTCTTTATACTTTAACCCCTTTGAACTTAACTTTTTAGGGAATTTCATCTTTGGACTTGAATTTCTTCCTAAAAAGATTGATAATGGAGGGAATTTTTATTCATATTTGAGGCATCTCTATGTTGGGGGCACTTTATTATTGGAGCATCCTTATGTGGGTGTTTAATCTTATTGTAGAACATCTCTATTGGATAGATGTGAAATAGAATAAGGAGTAGGATTTCTACCTTAGGTTACTTTAATAATTGTCCATTACAGGTACATGTAAAAGTATGAAATTAGAGCACTCCCCAACACCCTACACAAAAATAAGCTCAAAATGGATTAAAGACCTAAATGTAAGACCAGAAACTATCAAAAAAAACAAAAAATAATAATAATTGTCCATTGTAACCCATTTAAGCGATTTCTGGGGGGAAATTTACACTATTTATCAGCAGTCCCCAGTAGGTTTGGGGAGCTGCTTTGTGGAGGTGGGAGAAGGAATGCCTTGGGGGACTGTCAATGCCCTCTTCCTGGGGGCCAGCCCCTGAATGATCAAAACCTTCATGGTAAAGCCCAAATGCTTAAACCAGGATATTGGGCAGAGGGGTAAGTGTGCCAATATTTTCATAGACACTCTAGAGAGTGACACACCTGGGTTTTGTCCTTGGGATTGGAGAGATTGAGGGAAGGAGACAAGCCAGCCTATAGGAAGCACACATTCTCTGTTCCTTCATGCCTTGAGTTTTATGGCAGTGGAAGTAGTTTCATAAGCAAGCTGGAAAGATAGGAGCTGTGATCGGAGAGTGAGAATTCTGAATTAGTAACTTTGGAGCAAGGGCAGTATTTAGTGAAGACAGGATCCAGGGTGTGTGGCAAAGGGTCATTGACATGGGAGAAGAAAAGGACCATTGGAGGTTGAGGAGGACACAGTCCAAACCAGAGTACGGAATGCACCATCCACAAGCACTCCAGAGCCTGCCAGCAGAAGGTGGGTGCTAGGAAAGACCAGGAGCCTGCTAAGCCACATCTTTGATGAAGGAGGCACACCTGGGAGGAGACAGATGACAGTGGAGGAGCAGTGACGCGTGCGGCTGAACACCAGGAACCTCAGTGGAGCAAAGAGCTCTAGGTGATGGTGGCGCAGGGTGACCTGGAAGCAGCAATGGAAAATAAGGACAATCCCTGACCCTACCTCCAGACTTGGAGGTCTAGGCATGTGAGAGAAAGAAAGCGTCCAGGTGACAGACTACGGGGGAAGGGTGGAAACTTTCAGATGTGACTGCACACATGGAGTGGGTTTTGCAGCAAGAATGACGGTGGGGGCTGGATCGTGTTTGAGGAATTAGAGACAGTAAAGTATGCCCGGGTAGCAGATAAGGATTCGGACCAACAGGGCTGGGAGCTAGGGAGCCTTGTTCTTTGGACAGAGAAAAGTTTTGGTACCTCCCTGGTAGAAAGGTAACTACCCAGAGTCATCATTCTAAAAGACAAGCCAGATAAAGAACAAGGACCTGGGCTTCCCTGGTGGCGCAGTGGTTGAGAGTCCGCCTGCCAATGCGAAGGACACAGGTTCGTGTCCCGGTCTGGGAAGATCACACATGCCGCGGCGCGGCTGGCCCCGTGAGCCATGGCCGAAAAGACTCTGAAGAAGAATATATACATACATACATATATATGTATAACTGAATCACTTTGCTATACACAACATTGTAAAGTAACACAACATTGTAAATTAGCTATATTTCAATAAAAAATGGTTAGTAAGAAAAAAGGAAAGAGGGCTTCCCTGGTGGCACAGTGGTTGAGAGTCCGCCTGCCGATGCAGGGGACACGGGTTCGTGCCCCGGTCCGGGAGGATCCCACATGCCACGGAGCGGCTGGGCCCGTGAGCCGTGGCCACTGAGCCTGCGCGTCCGGAGCCTGTGCTCCGCAACGGGAGAGGCCACAACAGAGAGAGGCCCGCGTACCGCAAAAAAAAAAAAAAGCTTCCTTGCTGTTCCTGAAAGAGCCCCGTGTGCATCCTCCTCAGAACCTTTGCAACTTCCCTTAGCTTTCTTTCTCTGAAAGCAGAGTCTGAGACGAGGCTAGCCTGGAGTAGTTTATATGGGAAAAACAAAGGGACAGAAAACAAGATGAACAGGAGTGTCACAGAGAAGGAAGGCAGGCAGATACACAGATGCATGATTCATTTGATCACCTCTGTAGGAGACAGGTACTCAATCCTATGGCACCATTCTCAGGAAATTCATCTCAACTGTCTGCCACAGAAACGGAAGAGATTAGAACTTACCTATTAGAACTTCCTATTAGTCAGAACCCCATGCCGCAGCATCAGAGAGGTCCCAAGTCATAAGTCAAAAGTGTGTGAATACATGTGGTGCAGGTCCCAATGGAGGAGCCATCAGAGTACACCTCCATGCAGCTGGCTGAACACTGGGGGACTGGATGTTGCAGAAATGGCTGGAGAAAGTGGCAGGAAGACAGGATTTGTAGTGGCACACAGGTGTCCAAAGCAAACTTGCTCCTTCCTCTGCCTAGAACACTTCCATAGATGTCTAAACGGCACTCTCTCTCATGGCTCCAATGTCATCTTCTTAGAGAGGTCTTCCCCAAGCATCCAATTTAAGATCGTAACCACTACACACACACGCAGATCCTCCATACTTAAAATTATGACTCCTATATGATTTAGCTGATATTCTAATTAGAGGGAAATGGACAAAAACATTGCTACATAGAGCCTAGAAGATTGTGAACCATTTTGAAGTTTACTTAAAAAAAAAAATGGGCAGGGGCTTCCATTGTGGCACAGTGGTTAAGAATCCGCCTGCCAATGCAGGGGACATGGGTTCAAGCCCTTCCGGGAAGATCCCACATGCCCCGGAGCAACTAAGTCTGTGCTCCACAACTACTGAACCTGTGCTCTAGAGCCTGCAAGTCACAACTACTGAGCCCGCGCGCTACAACTACTGAAACCCACGCGCCTAGAGCCCGTGCTCCGTGACAAGAGCCGTGACAAGAGAAGCCACTGCAATGAGAAGCCCACGCACCGCAACAAAGAGTAGCGCCCGCTCGCCGCAACTAGAGAAAGCCCACGTGCAGCAACGAAGACCCAACGCAGCCAAAAATAAATAAATTTATTTTTAAAAAAATAAATGGGCAGGGCTTCCCTGGTGGCGCAGTGGTTGAGAGTCCACCTGCCGATGCAGGGGACACGGGTTCGTGCCGCGGAGCAGCTGGGCCCGTGAGCCATGGCCGCTGAGCCTGCGCATCCAGAGCCTGTGCTCCGCAACGGGAGAGCCCACAACAGTGAGAGGCCCACGTACCGCAAAATAAATAAATAAATAAATGGGCATATGGTTGGCTGATAATACTTTGCTGAATCCTATTTAATATCAGCTTTAACTCTGTAAATATGGAATACTAATCAAACAGCAGGAAAATGAAGCTTTCGTTATACATGATTTCCTAATCTGAGTGAAGGATTTTTTTTTTTTTTTTTTTTTTTGGGTAACGGCATGTGGGATCCTCCCGGACCGGGTCACGAACCCGTGTCCCCTGCATCGGCAGGCAGACTCTCAACCGCTGCACCACCAGGGAAGCCCCTGAGTGAAGGATATTATCACTAGGACAAATAGGAGAAAAGGGGGAAAAATCTCTTTCCCTGAACCACCTAGGTCCTGTGTAGTTACAGATCTGCCTATCTGAAACCACTGGAACATTGTATTAAAGAGACATTAAAATCATTTCTCTTCAAAAAAAAAAAGCATCTGTAGAACTAATGGTCTGCAGACAGGTAGGATATGATGGGTTCCGGAGTAAGAGAAACAGCATGATTATTTAGTGTATTGATTCATGGTGAACACAATCTGTGTAGTTACACGTACTGTGCTTCCGCTGTGAACAGTCGCTCCTCAGAAACCATAAGTGGGAACCAGGTTCAATGCCACTTTTAGAGCCTTAGAAGGAATGCTGAGAATATCTCTCAACATTTAGAGAAGGTCTTATTTAAGACAAACCCAGTGGGTGACCACCTTATTTTAAAGTCTTCTGGAGAAAAAAGGGACATTCAAATGCCCCATTTAGAAGCCTGTCTCCTTTTTTTTTTTTTTTAATTTTTATTTATTTATTCTTGGCTGTGTTGGGTCTTAGTTTCTGTGCGAGGGCTTTCTCTAGTTGCGGTGAGCGGGAGCCACTCTTCATCGTGGTGCGCGGGCCTCTCACTGTCGCGGCCTCTCTTGTTGCGGAGCACGGGCTCTAGAGCGCAGGCTCAGTAGTTGTGGCCCACGGGCTTAGCTGCCCCGCGGCATGTGGGGTCTTCCCAGAGCAGGACTCGAACCCGTGTCCCCTGCATTGGCAGGCAGATTCTCAACCACTGCGCCACCAGGGAAGCCCGCCTGTCTCCTTTTTGAGCAATGATTCTATTCTGTATCTAACTCAATCCTGCCAAAATATATGTCCATTATGTGCAGACTTAATAAAGCTATCAAACTCTCTAACAGTCTATATATCTGGTATGCATTTTTACATCGCCCTACAGCTTCCATCTTTGTAATACTGAGCATAATTTCTTTCATCCTTTCTTGCAAGTTTAATTTCTTCTCACTGTGTCTCTGGCTCAGTTTCCTACTTCCTTTGACCTGAGGATTCAACAGGCTAACCCAGCATGGGCCTCTGTAACAGGATTGATGATTTGTACGTTTGGTGTTTCCAAATTCAGTATGGTCTAGCCCCTTGGAAGTTTGTTAGAAATGCAGATTCTTTGGCCCCACCTCAACCACTGGATCAGAATTTGCCTTTTAACAAGATCCCAGGTAATTCATTGCACTGGAAGTCTGAGAAGTATTGTTCTAGAGAAGTAGAAAATGAGAGTAACACCATCATCCCCAATACCCTCAAAGGGCCTGGTGTTTTGATCTCTTCTGCTACTGATTTTTTCTCATAACTATGCTTCTAGCATAAATTAGTAATTTATCTGTAAAAAATCAGTAAAACTACAACATCATTTTAGAGCCATCCAGAGATGATGGTCTTTATTGTAATCTTTGAAAAAAGTTATTTCTTCAAGGTGCCATCTACTATTTATCATACAAATGACGTTCAATATATGCTACCTTGCATTGTGACTTGCTAAAGTTGATCCCTCACCCCCTAGATTATAAACCCCCTGAAGGGCAGGGACTGGGTTTTCTCTCTCTTTGCAGCTTGAAAGTGGGCATATATTCAGATTTTTGTAAGCAGTTGTTGATGACTATAAAAAGAAGGCATTTCCTTGCATCTTTTGTCCTAAACAATTAGCCCAGGGAGATGCAAAAAGTTGGAGAGTCAATTGCACTTGTCAATTTCATTGTGAAAAAACAAAACCAAAATTCTTGTTAAAATCAATATAGATAAAAATCTGCCATTTCCTTTTGCCCTACCAATCCCATTATCCTACCACAGTAAGAGATAAGATAGTCTGATCACATTTAACACCAGGCTGTCACTACCTAGGGCTTCTTCAAATTGCTAGCAGATTAAATTCACTCACTCTTTTCCCTAATAGCACACTTTTAAGGGTCATACTTTTTCTAATTTAGATATATTTTCTATCATACACAATTTCCTAAAGATAATCGGCCGCACTGCAATCTTAATCAGTGCACTACGAAATGTTACTCTTTCTACAGCCCTAAAATATGAATAATCAAGGTCGATTTGTTTAATTTTTCATAAGGCAAGTTCCCTTCTTCATTTTGGTTCCTCTTCCTACTGAATTGCCTTTTAAGAGCAAAAGAGATCACTTTTCCTAAGGAATGTATCTACATGCTATGATATTGCCTTTTTCGAGTCATATCTTAACAACTTTCCATCTTAAAAAAGGGCATCAACATTTTCTTTTACTTTCCCTCTATTGCTCTGTATTGTGGGTACAATAGAGGGATTTTTTAAAGTCTTCCTTCTGCCTGAAACCTATGTTCCAGAGTGTTCCCTGCGAAAGGCTGAGTACAAAATGGCTTTTTCAAAGTGCTTTTCTGAACACTCCTACAAGCCTTCAAAGCTTATTTGTATTTGTTGATAATCTGCTCAACTATCCCACTTTCTCCCCTTACACAACTCTGTGCGCCTCATACAGCATCTTAAACACTTCTTCACTGATTGATCCATTGATTGGCTTTTACTCTTTCACGGTAGATAAAGTCTGTATCCATACAGGTAAGGTAAAATTGAGAGTTCAGGCAATCACCTAGCTAATTAAAGCAAAAGCCAATCATTCTCTCCAGCCTCGTTTTCCTCCCACAATAAAACTTGCAAACTCACCAGACTGCATGCTTCTAACACGAATCCACACATAGTCACTAGAGTTACTCAGCCCTCCACCAAAGTATTTTGTTTAAAAGTAGCCAAGATAGGGACTTCCCTGGTGGCACAGTGGATAAGAATCCCCCTGCCAATGCAGGGGACACGGGTTTGAGCCCCTGTCCGGAAGATCTCACATGCCATGGAGCAACTAAGCTCATGTGTCACAACTACTGAGCCTGTGCTCTAGAGCCTGCAAGCCACAACTAGAGCCCACGTGCCACAACTACTGAAGCCTGTGTGCCTAGAGCCTGTGTTCCACAACAAGAGAAGCCACCGCAAGGAGAAGACTGCACAGGCAATGAAGAGTAGCCCCCGCTCTTCACAACTAGAGAGAGCCCGCGCACAGCAACGAAGACACAACGCAGCCAAAAATAAATTAAAAAATTGAATCTTAAACAAAAAAATAGTAGCCAAGATAGCACAGAGCTTTGTAAAACATAAAGCCAGGATGGACATATATACACCGCCAAAGGTAAAACCGATAGCTAGTGGGAAGCAGCCGCATAGCACAGGGAGATCAGCTCGGTGCTTTGTGAGCACCTAGAGGGGTGGGATAGGGAGGGTGGGAGGGAGGGAGACGCAAGAGGGAAGAGATATGGGGATATATGTATATGTATAGCTGATTCACTTTGTTATACAGCAGAAACTAACACACCATTGTAAAGTAATTATACTCCAATAAAGATGTTTAAAAGAAAAAAAAAATACAGCCAGGGTAACCAATTTCTCCATATCAGCACAGGGTTCCAACTTATTGTATGTATTATATCATCCCAAAGTGTAATAAATCATGCTGCAGGTTATTTATTCATTTTCTTTTAAAATCTGACCTCTTCCTTTTTTGCAGGATACAAAGTGAAGAAGAGGCATCTTAATCTGTATATATTGGAGACAAAGCAACAGGCTTTCTAATAAACATTGGAAACATTAGCTTTGTTTTAAATTAAAATTCTCTCCACTGTGTACATAGATTCTGTAACTGCATGAGATCTTACAAAAATTTTTTCACAGTATTTGGACGTGTATGCAAATGATTTGGAAATAGTGTAGTGTATATATATATATATTTATTTATATTTATTATAATCACCTCATTCCAAAAAAGTATTTAAGATGGTATACAGAAATGCAAAACTCACATCCACATACTTATAAGCACTTACACACACATATACACTGACACGTACTATGAGACAGCCTAGGCACTATTGAGAATCAATTTTACAGCAAAGTTCAAGCTTTAGTTCCTATTTGATAATGTGTCATTTATTTACAGAAGACAGCATATATAAATGTTTAAGTTATAAGTTAAATTGTATTAAGCTCCTTTGCTGGTTAGACTTGAGTGAACATGACTGCATACTCTGATTTCAGGACCATAAGTAACAATATACTACATCATTAGTCATCTTCAAAGACTAGGAGGTCTTCACACCTTTCTCTCAATTTCCCCTTGCCAGAACCAAAAAAGGATACTATAAATGTCATGTTGTAAACAATAAATCCCATTTTTATGGACTTAGAAGTTAATTTTGCTTAGAAGCATTTTTATGGACTTTGGAAGCTAAAGAATAAAAGCAACTCAGTTTGTAAGATCAAAAACGTTCCTTCCACGGAGAAGCATTTGTTCTTTGTTCCTGGACATTCACCATTGGCTTCAGTTTCCTCTTGGTATTTTTTCACTGCTAAGAGGTATAAACTGAAAATGACATATATGTAATGAAGGCAACTTTTTACCCAGTCTCTCAATGCACAGAGAATTTGGGAAACAATAAAACAATATTGGAAAGACCTCCCTTTCCTCCTTGCTGATGAGACGGTGATTTTGCTCAGCTGTCCACACTCCTAAGGACATGAGAAAGAGTGGTCCAGGTCCATGGGGTGAGCTGTGGTGAGGTCTATGGCCTTCATAGTAATGAATGATGAGATTAGGAAGGGGCATGTGACCTAGGTCTGCTCAATAAGATCCCATTTCTGTCTCTACTTCTTGTCCCTCAAAGGGACTGTGGGTGGGAGGGAGGGAGATGCAAGAGGGAAGAGGTATGGGAACATATGTATATGTACAACTGATTCACTTTGTTATAAAGCAGAAACTAACACACCATTGTAAAGCAATTGTACCCCAATAAAGTTGTTTAAAAAAAAAAAGGGACTGTGAAACTACAGTGGCCATCTTGCTACTGCAAGAGAAGCTGTGCCACCTTGATGAAAATGGCAGAACAGAAACATGGCACCTGGATCTCTGGTGCCCCTGTGGTGCCACTGGATTAACCAACTCTGAAACTGCGCTACTTCTGAAGTTTTTCTGTCACCTAAAATAGTAAATTACTAATCTTTTAAATTACTAAATAATTTGAATTAGGAGTTTTCGTTATTTGCACCTGAAAACTAATACACTCCCTTTTATCTCATGCTGAGACGGAGGAAGGGGAAATTCAAAATGAAGAGAGACTCGCTTGATATTTCACTATATACGTAGGAGAAAGGGAGAAAAGTGAATACAGGACCTGAGCATGAGTACTCCAGTCATGTATTAACTGTCTCTTTAACCTCAGTGCTCACTCACTCATTCCATCTTCTTTTGTAGAACGTTAAATTCCCTAGCATTTTGCTGGGTACTAGGATACAAATATTAAGATACTACAGACCTCACTCTCATAGGCCGATGAACGAGACAGATGTGAAACTTGAGGGGCACCTAATTTAACCTGGGAGTGAGGGGCCAGCTATCTCATTTGGTTGTGTTAAAGGAAACAGACTATTCAGGGAGGGCTCCAGAAGGATTTTTTTCCCCAAGTTCTAAGATATTTTCCTTTAATTTATCCAAACATTTCATTCATGAAGTCATTCATTTCAGAGCAAATCTAAGTGACCCTTAGAGTTGCTCTTAAAGAATCAGTCTTAGCCAGACACAGGCAATAGAGAAGGGACCGTCCAAGAAGGGAACCACAAATGTGCGCAAAGGCATAGAGGTACGAGAGAACACAGCTGGGAACTAAAAGTCACCTAGTACGTCTGGCCCTAGAGAAACAGACGTGAACCAGACGATACAGGTCTTTATCCTGGTGAGAATCAAGAGCTATCAGACGACTGCAAGTGACAGAGAGACATTACTATATATATATATATATATATCTTAGGCCCTACTGTCTAGCACAGGGAACAATATACTATATCCTGTGATAAACCATAATGGAAAAGAATATGAAAAAGAATGTATATATATGTAAAACGGAATCACTTTACTGTACAGCAGAAATTAACACAACATTGTAAATCAATTGTACTTAAAAAATAATAATTTTTAAAAAACCTGATTGCTGGCAGAGTAAATGGAGGGACAGGAAAGGTAACCTAAGCTGACTCCACGGGGAGATGACCCAGCCAAGAACAGAGACAGGACATCCATGGAGAGGAGAAGTATAGCACAGCATAAGCAAGAGACACTGCCCTGGCCAGGAGCCATGAGGAGAGTGCCATGTGTCCTGATGGCAAATAGTCCATCCCAGTGTCACCTCTGCAATCTGAACCCACCTAAACTGAGTTCATCTCAGAAAATATGTCACTCATCAACTGTGAATAAACGATCATCTCCTCTTCCTAACCCCTTTCAATCCTCAAGTAACAGAAAACCTCAGATGTAGATATAAATACAGTGATTTATTTTAGGACAGGTGGATAAAACACAATGTAATACGAGGGAAATGGAAGAGTAAGTTGAACATCTTTGTTTACCTAGGAGCATAAATAAGCTCAAAATTAAAGAGAAATCATTGAAAGTGATTTTCCCGTTTTAGTCTGTATCACACTGTGTAAATGCAACAGTTAACTTATATTAATATTTACATTTGCTTATTCATGTATGTTGTATAGGAAATAGGAGATATATAAATACATAGATATTTTTAAGTTACCTTCTGATGGTATCCTTAAAGACACAGATGTTGGGCTTCCCTGGTGGCGCAGTGGTTGAGAGTCCACCTGCCGATGCAGGGGACAGAGGGGTGTGCCCCGGTCCGGGAAGATCCCACATGCTGCCGAGCGGCTGGGCCCCTGAGCCATGGCCGCTGAGCCTGCGCGTCCGGAGCCTGTGCTGCGCAACGGGAGAGGCCACAGCAGTGAGAGGTCCGCGTACCGCAAAAAAAAAATAAAAAATAAAAGACACAGATGTTGCCTATGAATAAATTTACTTGCAGCCTTCAATGACATTCTATATGAAAGGGAAATGGCCTTCAACAAATGGAAGGACAACTGGAACCCCCAGAGGCAGCTCTTTTTGGCCTGAGGCAGGTACCTGGGAGAGCAGAGTCCTGTTTCCTCACGCCCCCCTTCGCCCTGGCTGAGTCAGCAAAGGCTACACCAATCTCTTTCTCCAGCATATCTGGTATCTAACAAATAAGTCAGGTTGACTTTTCCCTCACTGCCTACCTCAGAAAAATTGTATTAGATATGGAGGAGGTAGGCAGTAAGGAATGCCTACTACTCATTCAGAAAAAAAAATTCGTGGAGGAACTATTGTGAGTAAAGTGCCTACAAAGATGTAGCTCCTGCCTTCAAGGCGTTTACAACCGTATTAGTCCCATACCAGTGGTGAAAAGAATGAACTACAGCAGCGCCTTAAACTGCGGGGCTTGATTCACTGCAGCATGAGGAACTGAGCTAGCTCTTAAAACTGAGTGAGCTTTCTCTAAGGGGCAGGAAGACGAAAGACTATTCGAAGTTAAAGGAACAGCGTGAGCAAAGAAATGAAGGTCAGAAAGAACGCGGTGAACGCAGGGCATAACTCACACGTCTGATCTTCAGTGACTCCCCTCGGGCCTCTGACGCCACTCCGGTGCCTCCATAGCATCTCCTACGGCTCAGAGTTACCTCCTCACTGATGTCTCTCCCCAGCGAGAATACTAAGTACTAGAGCCTGGGACGTGCTTTTTCATCTTTGCATTCCCAGCAGGTGCTGCCACACCTGTGCGTCATTGGTATTCAGCACCAGCTTGTTGAAGGAACATGACTGCCTGTGTGAGTCAGTGAAGGCAATTCCAGGCAGCTGGAACCAGGGGGGGTTGGGGAGATGAGATGCGAGATGAAATAAGAAATGGAGCTGGAGCCAGACCACGAAAAACTCAAACCCCATTATTAAAGACTTTAGACTTTATAGAGCACATGGACTGTTTTCACCCTGAGGCACTGGCGGTGGACGACCAGATAAGAACCTATTATGATGAACAGAGGCCTTGAAGATTGGGAATATGAGAGACAGCGTGAGGGACAGAGGACTTGGAAGCAATGTAGAGTCAGTACTTACCAGGTGCCAGGCATTGTGCTAAGCACTCTGTCGAAGTCTGCCTTTCCACTAAATCTTCACGGTACTCAAGCAGGCACTATTGATATTATTCCCAATCTGAAGATAACGAATCTGAGTCCAGTCTTCACTCTTCCCAGCCACATCTGACTCTGAGAACAAAGCAGTATTTTGAGCAAGCAAGTATGAGGAGCCCAGAGGGGGAAAAAATAAAAATTCCAGCACTGATCAAGAAGAAGCACAGTCTTCCAACAGGACTGGGGCAGTCAGTCCCCTCAAGGAAAACTGAAGCCCGCAGCCATGGACACAAACATAAAACTCCATCTTTGCAACGATTTAACCTCATGATGAAAAGTTTTAACACCGACTTTAAAATGTGCAGTTGCATAGTTTTTTATTTTGTTTTATTCTTTTCAGATGGTACAAGAGCAGAGATAGTTGAAGACCTTTGCCCCGGAATAGATTTCTCCATAAAATTTTCCATGCAGGGCTTCCCTGGTGGCGCAGTGGTTGAGAGTCCGCCTGCCGATGCAGGGGACACGGGTTCGTGCCCCGGTCCGGGAGGATCCCACATGCCGAGGAGCGGCTGGGCCCGTGAGCCATGGCCGCTGAGCCTGCGCGTCCGGAGCCTGTGCTCTGCAATGGGAGAGGCCACAACAGTGAGAGGCCCGCGTACCACCAAAAAAAAAAAATTTCCATGCAAGGAATATTTACAGGGATAACTATTTTCTCCTCGAAGACATGAATTTGCTCTTATTCATTTCTGTACTTGACATAACACAACCCTTCACACATAGTTGAAGCCCTATAATGTATCTTAAACCAACCGGAACATAATCAGTTTGGGAATGATAGAAGGCGTGGCGGAAAGGTGACCGACATTGAGTGAGAGGCTCAGAATTCTAAGTGTTGTCTCGGGGTGGGGAGGAGTAGAAGAGAGAAAGAAAGAAAGAGGCCACAGACTTCCCTCTGCAGGATACAGTGATATTTTCCCAGAAGCAGCCTCTTAAAGCCTGTTGCTATCAGGAGGAGAAATCGTAACTGATCACAAGTTAACATTTACTGCCTTTGTCCAAAAAAAAAAAACCCACAAATTAAGCATGGGGGGAAAAAAAAGTGAAGATCCTTATTGCCTGGAAGGAAAGCATGCATCAGTGACGTGCAGAACAGACAAGGGATGCCTACATCCTTTTTGAAAGAAAACAAACCCCCAGGTGATTTTTTTTTTTAATGGCTACTAGATTATAACAGTCTAGAGAGTGAGGAAATAAGGATTGAATTAGAAGAAACACTGATATAAGGAGATCATGATGCAGTTTTACAGAGCAGTATTGTAAAGAAAATAATTGGAAAATAACTTCACCTCTAAAAATGTATGAATTTACTTAGTTTCTGTATTAATGAACTTACTGGTGACATGAAATAACATCTTAATGAATCCATGCCCCTAGAACACACTCACACCAAGTGTTCATCATTCTAAATCTGTTGCCTTTTAGTTGTTTTCTTCATTTGCCTAAGTAGCCAGCAAAGCCTCTGAAAACATTCTTTTTAAAGAACCAAAAATCAATGTCTTGATTCTTTCATTCTTTGTACAAGTATTTTCCCTAACCATTTATTAAACAGAAGCACTCGATACTCCTGTCCCCTGGGGGATGTGATGATAAATGGTAAATTCCAGATGTAGGGAGTTCTAATCCTGTAGCAGAGCTGACAGCTCCACAAAAAACTACAATTCAAGTAGTAAGTGCCACAGGAGAGATATTAACGTGCCCCTAGGAGTTCAAAAAACGGAGAAAACACTTCTGGCCGAGGTGATCAGGGAAAGCTCCATACAGGAGGAAATGAGTAGGTTCCTAACCTAAAAAACGCCCCCTCCTTTGGCTTTCAGAAAGAGATGTCACCTAATGCCAAGTGCTTTGCTTTTCCCTCCGTGTGCTTGCTGGTTGACTGAGAGAAGAAATCCTGACCTGTCTCCTTCAGGATCCAAGTGCTTCTTGGATAAATACAACAACACACAAAAAATAACCACCAACAGAATTCCTAGACGTGTCTTCAAATTAGTGACAATAATTTTAGCAAAGTGGGTGGTAAATTCAGCGGCGTGTTGTGAGACGATTCACCTTTTCCTTCTCTGTGCTTTTCACTCATTCACACAAGGGAAGTGTTTTCAGTCAATCCAGCAACACACCTGAAACAAACAAATGACCTAACACGCAAACAAACAACCCAAGACTATTGGCTATAATGATTTAATCCTTGAATATTAGTGAGGATGATGCAATATTTGGCTTTAACCCCTAGCTCCCTTGTGTTCGCTAGAAGCCCTCCTGGCAAGGGGAGATGGAGGGAAGGGACATATTCCATCCCTGCCCCCACCTCCAGATGTGAGCCTGTCTCTGTCCCCTTGTATTCGTCACCTTTCTTCACCTGTCAGCAAAGAGGAGGGTATAACTGTGTTCTCATAATGAGTGTTAGACACATAGGAATCATCTAGAGGGCTTTTCAATTATAAACATAATGTAACTAAATTTTGAAAATCTATATTTCACTACATTGAAAAAATAATGTATCTATATGGTCTTCCTTTTGGAAAGAAGGGGAAAAAAAGAGAACGTTAAAAATATTTCTAGGGCTTCCCTGGTCGCGCAGTCGTTGAGAGTCCACCTGCCGATGCAGGGGACACGGGTTTGTGCCCCGGTCCGGGAAGATCCCACATGCCGCGGAGCGGCTGGGCCCGTGAGCCATGGCCGCTGAGCCTGCGCGTCCGGAGCCTGTGCTCCGCGACGGGAGAGGCCACAGCAGCGAGAGGCCCGCGTACCGCAAAAAAAAAAAAAAAAGGTCTAAATCTCGCACTATTTCTAAACCCACTCACTTCCCCAGACACAGATGTTCCTTTGAGTTTGGGATGTATGCGCCTTCCTTCTATTTTTTTCAATAAATATATGGTGTTTTCTCTGCTTTCTGAATTTATACAAATGGTATCACATTATCCACGTCATTCTGCAACTTGCTATTTTTCTTCTTAATGTTGTGTTTCTAAGATCTGTCCATGTTTGTTTTGCATATGGGATCCGGTTCATTACCAGATCTCATATGCAAAGATAATTATAATTATGGTCTGTGTCATGGGCCCATTTCCCACCGATGGGCAGTGAGGATGTTCCCTATTGTTCACTATTACGATGCTGCAAAGGTTTTCCTCCTCTGTCTGTCTGTGCAGCTGTGCAATAGTGTGGGGCATTTGCACCATTTTAAACTTAACTACGATGGAAGTACATTTCCCAGAATTCCCTCCCTGTATATTTCCCCGGTAGCTGGAGCCATGAGCGTTATTTTGCCCAAGGTTTGGGATGCAGATGTGAACGGCAGCCAGTCCTGCAGCTCCTCCAGCAGGTCTCCTCCTTCAGCCCCTTTCCTCCCAGGCCAGGTGCATGTTGAGCTCTGAGACAAAGGGCAGCAGCTTCTCCTGTGGGTTTCCCCCATCGTCAAAGCTGAAAGGTTGGAGGTGGTGAGAAACCTACAGTCTCCAGGCCATCTTTGTTGGTTCCAACTTGTCCTTGCTTCAGATCCATCATTCCTTTTCAACTGCCCGGGCTGCTGACTTCAGGCTCCAGTACCAGACACAGAGGCAACAACTTCACGTAGACAAAGTCAATTCCCTATAATAAAGCCATTATTCTACACCAGACCTAGTGGATCAGCTTCTCTGGATCCAACCCTGCCTGGTACACTGGGGGGATGACTTCAGAGTCAGAGAAACCCAAAGCTGCCATCTCCTCCAAACACCTCACTCCCTCCTGCTTCCCTTGGAGGTGTGGATGGAGAGTAGCTGCCTTATGCCTAGGAAAGAAAACTTGTTCATATTAGAAGAAGATTCCCTCCCACCTCCTTTGTTAACCTTCTTTTCATCCTTTTGAGGGCAATGCCTACTCCTTGCTTAGAAATTAACTGATCAGTGGAACATAAAATTCCTTCTTGCTTTCTTACAAAACTAAACATACTCTTACCGTACAACCTAGCATTCATGCTCCTTGGTATTTACTTATGTCCATGAAAACCTACACACAGATGTTTATAGCAGCTTTATTAATTTATTGATTCATAATTGCCCAAATTTGGAAGGAGCCAAGATATCCTTCAATAGGTGAATGGATAAACTGTGGTGCATCCAGACAATGGAATATCATTAACCACTAAAAAGAAATGAGCTATTCAGACATAGAAAACAAACCTATGATTACCAAAGGGGAAGGGGGAAAGGGATAAATTAGGAATTTGGGATAAACAGTTACAAACTACTATATATAAAATAAACAACAAGGACCTACTCTACAGCACAGGGAACTATGTTCAATATCTTATAATAAACTATAATGGAGGGACTTCCTTGGCAGCCCAGTGGTTAAGGCTGCATGCTTCCACTGCAGGGGGCACAGGCTCGATTCCTGGTCGGGGAACGAAGACCCTACATGCCACACAGCGCAGTCAAAAATATTTTTTGTAATAAAATAAAATATTAAAAAAATACAAACAAAAATAGAATTAAAAATAACCTAAAATGGAAAACAATCTGAAAATGTGTATATATATATATATATATATATGTGTGTGTATGAATCACTTTGCTGTACACCTGAAACTAACACAACATGGTAAATCAACTATACTTCAATCAAAAAAAAAAAAGAGAGAGATCAGCTATCAAGCCTGGAAAAGACATGGAGGAACCTTAAATTCATATCACTAAGTGAAAGAAGCCAATCTGAAAAGGCTACCTACTATATGATTCCATCTATGCGACATTCTGAAAAAAGCAAAACTATGGAGACAGTAAAAAGACCAGTGGTTGCCAGGGGTTGGGGTGGGGGAGGGATGAAAGTCAAGAGGATTTTTAGGGCAGTGAAACTACTCTGTATGATATTATAATTATGAACACATATCATACATTTGTTCAAACCCACAGGATGTACAACACCAAGAATGAACCCTAATGTACACTATGGATTTGGGATAATAATGATGTGGGTATGCAGCATCATCAATTGTAACAAATGCACCACTCTGGTGGGTGATTTTGATAATGGGAGAGGTTATGCATATTTGGTGGGGGGGGAGTGTATGGGAAATCTCTGTATCTTCCCCTCAATTTTGCCGTGTACCTAAAACTGCTCTAAAAATTGTCTTAATAAGAAAAATTTTTTTAAATTCTTTATTGCCAAAGGCGTACAAAGAACGTAACTGCCTTATTTTTGAGTTAAAGGAAATTCACTTTCTTGATTTTAAATACAAACCATGTGTCCTTTGAAAACAACGAGTAAGTCAAACACAGCACTTCACCAGGGCTCCCTCTTTATCGGGTTTTCATCAATATTGAAACAGATGAGGAGAAGAAGAAAAAAATTTTCAATTAGTTTTTAAAGCTGAAAGGTGTAGCTGAGACAAGTAATAAGCCAAGACTAAAAATCCAACAGCTTTGCTTATCCCAGGGAGAAATGTGACAGAGCCAACCCTGTTACATTCTAAGAGGGGTCGTAGGGCAGGGCTAAACTGAACGTCCCTCTTGAGAGGATGCCAGCAGCCAGGGCCCATTAACAGCAGGGAAGGGAGAATGTGATTCTGGAAGCTCAGTCTCCTGAAAGAATTTCCTGCCTCGTCAAGATGCCAAGGAGCTGAAAGCTGGGTCCTCGAAGAGAGCTAAAGCACCACAGTAAAAAAGACTGAAATCCACTGACTCTCTCACTTTTTTGAGTTAGATTACTTCATCCTACCAGCACTAACCCTTTCCTCCCTCAACTTTAGATTGATGAGGGATGGGGGAGGAAGGGGGGAACAATTCCTCCTTCAGTGCTTTTTCTCTTAGGAGAGAGAGAGAAAAAAAGAGAGAGAGTCTCTGAATAAGTTAAATATTTTCCCCTCATGTAACTGTGCTCAAATTAGGGTTATAAAACAGACATGTGAAATCATAAAAAAAAAAAAAAAAGAGCAAAAGGTAGGACAAGATAGTTTTGGCAAAATAAGTAGTAGAACAAGTAAGTAGTCAGAATTATTATTGTACCTAAGACTCCTATGTTACACGCATTCTTAACATAGCTCTACACCTGTCGTGGTAAAAGGAATGTAGCTTTATATGAATCTACTTTAGAGTGAAGGGTGAGTGCAAGTTTGGTAGTATCTAAGTTCATCTCCTGTTAAATAGTCAAATCCAAGTGAAAAAGAGCTTCCAGATAAAATAACTCTTTGCTTCCATTGGATGCCTTTATCTGTGAGTCACCAAACACCCAAACAGAGATGCCCTAAACTCTCAGGGCGCTTATTTTCTTACATAACCAAAGTCCAGAGGGAGACCAGTTCCAGAGCTTATTAATTCAGCGGTTTAGCAGCAAGGTCCTGGACCCAGGGTCTTTCCATCCTCCCACCTCATCTTCAGGGTGCCAGCTACGTCTTCTCATAATCACAAGACAGTTACAGTATCACATCCTCAGACACCAATGTCCAGAGGTTTGTGTCTCTTTTTAAGAGCTAAGATACCTCTTTCAGAAACTCCTTCCCATCTCCTTGTGGAGAACTCGATCATGGGCCCATCCAGAAGCCATTCACAAGTAAGAAAAATGAAACCTCCGTGATCCGCTAAGGCCAGTTGGGGTTGAGCCAACTCCTACGGGTGGACACAGGAGCCAAGACAAGGCTCTGGGTGAGCCACTGAGAGCATGTGTTTGTGCTGAAAGCCGATGTCTGGTCGACATCTACATAGGAAGGAAATATTTGCTATCAGGTTCAAAATGGGCAGTTTCCATAATTTTTTCTAGCTTAATATTTTGTCTATTGAGAAGTCTAATGAAAAAAATGTTAGTAGGAACTAAGCCCGTCTGAAACATCTTTATGCCAGTAGTCAGAGCTTATTCTAAATGAGCGATGTGAAACCTTTTTCCAGGTAACATTCCCCCCAAACATCAACGAAATAGCCAAAGACCACCTAACTTCCTTGTTGAAAAAAACACTCGATATTACATGAACAAGTTCCAAAATCCCGGGTGTTTATCAGACAGCCACCTTTTTTTGTCTACCCAGCAGTCTTCTTTCTGTTGAAAAACATAATCCCCTGCCACCCAGTATTCCTATGTGGTTTTGGTACACCTGCCAACTACAGCGTCCACTGCAGAGGTGACACGAGGCCCAGGCCTTGGCAATCAGGGCACTCCGGTCCCTTGACTACAATATTAGACTATCAACCAGACATTTAACCCTAACCCAGGCAAGGACCCAAAAAAATAAGTCCTTCTTTGAGATTTCTGAGATGAAAAAAACAAAAGAACAAGTGTCACCTTTCTTTTACTGGATCCTGCCATGTTTGGATCCTGGGGACCACAGGAGAAAATGTGTGGCCAAGGACACACAAACAGCAGCAGAGACTAGTGGCCGTGAGAGGGAGAGACAGAGAAAGAAAAGGAAATAAAGAGGTGACTCCAGCTTGCCTGACCCTGTGAACTTCCCAGCGTGACAGATTGCATAATTGGCCCCAATTTTCACCCCTCCCTGTATCCACCACTTTGGCTCTGAGACTCTGCAGTTTCCCTCACTTCCGTGGGGAGAGCGTATTTTCCCACTCCCTGACTTTGATCTTGGTCAGGGGACTGACTTTGGCCAATGGCACTGGAGTACACATGACCCACAAGGGCTCTAATTGCCCTTGCCATCACCAGGAGAACCTGCCTCAGCTCACCTGTCAGAGAAGCAGGCGTGGATCCGGCTCTGTACTGCAGCCTCCCTCGGCCAGTCTGCTGAGGCCTGAGCATGCTCAGTTGAGATCAGCAGAGCTGGTCCAGCCACCCAGAGTGTGAGCTAGATCAGTGCCTGCCTTCACATGTCACTGAGATTTGTGCGGTGGCTTACTACACAGAAATGGCTGTATGAGCCCAGAGATCAATCCCTGCTTTTCTTCACCTCATGTCTGTTAGTTTGTTTTCGATCACCAAAATGGAGACTTCAAAAAGGCAGGGCTTTTAGCCTGTTTTCTGTTACATCTCTAACACCGATAAAAAAAGACTGGGACATTGTGGGCACTCAATAAATATCTGATGAATAAAGCAAGTTTGAGCTGCATTGCTGTCACTTCAAGCCCAAGCTCTGACTAATACACGCCACAGAGCTGATGGGGTTTTTTTGTTTGGGGGATTTTTTTTTTCTATTTTTAAATTTATTTATTTATTTATTTTTGGCTGTCTTGGGTCTTCGTTGCTGTGCGCGGGCTTTCTCTAGTTGCGGCAAGCGGGGTCTACTCTTCGTTGAGGTGCGTGGGCTTCTCATTGCGGTGGCTTCTCTTGTTGTGGAGCACCGGCTCTAGGTGTGCAGGCTTCAGTAGTTGTGGCTTGTGGGCTCAGTAGTTGTGGCTCCAGAGCTCTAGATTTCAGGCTTAATTGTGGCACATGGGCTTAGTTGCTCCACGGCATATCTCCCCAGACTAGGGATCGAACCCGTGTCCCCTGCATTGGCAGGCAGATTCTTAACCACTGCGCCACCAGGGAAGTCCCCAGATGGATTTTTTTTCCTTTGATTTTATAGCATATGTTTACGTCACAAAAGTCACATCAATAGAATTTAGTCTAGTGGTTTTCTCCCATATCGGAGGATTTTCTGGATCAATAAATCATTCACGTATCAAGGGATGGCACAAAAGTACAGATTTAGTACTTAAGTCAATCCTCAATTATTTCTTGATAGAGAAAATGCAAGTTATAAAGCCCTAAACTCATCCAGCCAAGGCCACACTATGGCACTGTATAGCAATGCTATCCCTTTCTTACCTACACCTCTGCTGATTATTGAGAGCAGAGACCACCATTTGATTTTTGTTTCTTATTTTTTATTTCACACAGAAAAGTTTCACGAATGGTACAAAGAACTGCTGTAGGTCTTTTATCCAGATTCATCCATTGTTAGCATTTTGCTCCATTTGCTTTATCATCTGCTCACTCTATTTTTCCCCTGAATCATTTTCAGAGTAATTGCAGACATAATTCCCCTTGATTTATAAATACCTCAGTGTATACTTCCCAGGAATAAGGGCTTTCTTTAACATAACATAACCACAGCACATTTACCAAAATCAACAAATGTAACATTTAATACTGATATCCAACCCACCACTCATGTTCTTTCCAATGGTTCCAATTATGTCATTTATAGCTTTTCTTTTCTTTTTTTTTTTCCTGTTCTGAGATCCAATCCAGGATCACACAACTCCAATTAATTGTCATGCATTTTTAGTCTCCTCTAATTGGGAACATTTCCTCAGCCCTTCATTGTTTTCATGAGTTCAACATTTTAAAAAATTTGTAATTGAAAGTAAATGTATTTAATAGGATTTATTCTTTGTTGAGTATTGCACTGAATTGTATATTTAAGTTCTCTTAATCTCTCTCCTATTATTCAGTATATAGTAGCAAGGAATTTTATTTATCCTAATTTTTTAAATTGTAGTAAAATACATGCAAAATTTATCATCTTAACCATTTTAAAGTACATAGTCAGCAGTGTTAAATATATTCACACTGTTGTACAACCATCATCACCATCCATCTCCAGGACTCTTCTTATCTTAAAAACTGAAGCTCTACACCTGTTAAACAACAACTCCCCATTCCTCCCTCTCTCCAGCCCCTGGCAACAACCGTTCTATTTCCATCTTTATGAATTTGACTCTTCTAGGTACCTCACGTAAGTAGAATCAAATGGACTCATTCCGGGTATTTTGAGGGGAGGGGGGGTTTCGACTGGCTTATTTCACTTAACATATTGTCTTCAAGGTTTAACCATGCTGTAGCTTGTGTCAGAATCTCCTTCCTTTTCAAGGCTGAACAATATTCCATTGTATGTATATACTACCTTTTGTTTATTCATCCAGCTTTCCCTGGACACTTGGGTTGCTTTCACCTTTTGGCTATTGTGATTAATCCTGTTAATGAAACTGGATGTACCCGGTTTTCAATTTTGGGGGGTACATACCCACCAGCAGAATTGCTGGATCATGTCGTAATTCTATTTTTAGTTTTCTGAGGAAATGCCATACTGTTTTCCATAGAGGCTGCACCATTTTACATTCCCATCAACAGTGCACAAGGATTCCAATTTCTGTATATCCTCACCAATACTTGTTCCTTTCTTTTCTCTTCCTTTTCCTTTTTTCCCCCCTAGTAGTAGTCATTCAAATAGATGTGAAATGGTATCTCACTGTGGTTTTGATTTGCATTTCCCTAATGAGTAGTGATATCGAGCATCTTTTCACGTGTTTGTGAGCCATTTGTATATCTTCTCTGGAGAAATGTTTGTTCAAGTCTTCTGCCCCGTTTTTGAATTGGTTCATTTCTTTTGTTGTTGTTGAGTTGTAGGAGTTCTTTATATATTCTGGATATCAGCTTGTTATCAGATATATCATTTACAAATATTTCCCCCATTCCGTGGTTTGCCTTTTCACTCTGTTCATTGTTATTTTATGCACAGAAGTTTTAAATTTTGATGTAGTCAAATTTATCTATTTTTTTCTATTGTTGCCTGGGATTTTAGTGTCACATCCAAGAAATCATTGCTAAATCCAATGTCATGAAGCTTTTCCCTCATGTTTTCCTCTAAGAGTTTTATGGTTTTAGCTCTTACATTTAGGTCTTTGATCTATTTTGAGTTAAATTTTGTGTACGGTTTTGGTGTCAAGGCCCAACTTCATTCTTTTGCACGTGGATATCCAGTTTCCCCAGCATCATTTGTTGCAAAGCCTGTCCTTTCCCCATTGAATGGCCTTGGCACCCTTGCCAAAAATCATCTGACCATATATGTGAGGTTTTATTACTGGGTTCTCTATTGTATTCCGCTGGTCAATATGTCTCTTTATGCCAGTACCACAGTGTTTTGATTACTGTAGCTTTATAAGTTTTGAAATCAGGAAGTTTTGAGACATTCACCTTTATTCTTCTTTTTCATATTCGGGGCCCCTCAAAAATCCATACTTATTTTAGGTATGTAAAAAAACACCATTGCTATTTTGACAGAGTGCATTGATCTATAGATTGCTTTAGGTAGTGTTGACACCTTTACAATAGTAAGCCTTCCAATCCATAAATACAGCACGTCTTTTCACTTATTTTTGTCTTCTTTAATTTCTTCCAGCCACGTCACGTACTTTTCAGTATACAAATCTTTCACCTCCTTGCTTATGTTTATTCCTAGGTCTTTTATTCTTTTTTATGCTATTGTAAATGGGGTTCTTTTCTTAATTTCCTTTTCAGATTGTTCATTGTTAGTGTAGAGAAATGCAACTGACTTTTTTTTTTCTTTTGGCTGCGTTGGGTCTTTGTCATTGCGTGTGGGCTTTCTCTAGTTGTGGCGAGCGGGGGCTACTCTTCATGGTGGTGCGCGGGCTTCTCATTGCAGTGGCTTCTCTTGTTGCGGAACATGGGCTCTAGGCATGTGGGCTTCAGTAGTTGTGGCACACAGGCTTAGTTGCTCCACGGCATGTAGGATCTTCCCAGACCAGGGCTTGAACCCGTGTCCCCTGCATTGGCAGGTGGATTCTTAACCACTGCACCACCAGGGAAGTCCCTGCAACACTTCATCGCGGTGCGTAGGCCTCTCACTATCAGGGCCTCTCTTGTTGCGGAGCACAGGCTCCAGATGTGCAGGCTCAGTAGTTGTGGCTCACGGCCCCAGCCGCTCCACGGCATGTGGGATCCTCCCAGACCAGGGCTCGAACCCGTGTCCCCTGCATTAGCAGGCAGATTCTCAACCACTGCGCCACCAGGGAAGCCCCCTGCAACCGATTTTTATCTGGTGATTTTGTATCCTACAACTTTGCTGAATTTGTTTATTAGTTCTAATGCTTTTTTGTGGAATCTCTAGAGTTTTCTACATTTAAGATTATGTAGTCTGCAAACAGAGATAATTTCAATTCTTCCTTTCCAATCTGAATGCTTTTTTATTTCTTTTTATTTTCTAATTGCTCTGACTGGGACTTCCAGTACTGTTTTGAATAAAAGTGGCAAGAGTGGGCATCCTTGTCTTGTTCCAGATTTTAGAGGAAAAGCTTTCAGTCTTTCTCCATTGAGTATGTTAGCTGTGGGCTTTTCATATATGACATTTAGTAAGCTGAGGTAGCTTCCTTCTATTTCTAGTTTATTGAGTATTTTATCATGAAAGGTGTTGGATTTTGTCAAATGCTTTTTCTGCATCAATTGAGATGATCATATGCTTTTCTTTCTTCATTTTGTTAAAATTAAATGATAAGTAGTCTGTTCTCTTGCTCGTTGATTAAGGTAAAACAAGCTACTATAACAGCAAAGAATATAACCGACCCTCAAAGAAAGTTCAAGTTAATTCATTCATTTAGTCAAATATTTATTGAGAAAATGTTCAGTTTGTGGCAAGCAACTTTCTTATCACTAGAGTTCAAAGATGAAGGCCTAGATCCTTTCCTTCAAGAGTGTCACAATCTACTGAGGGAGACAGGCCCTTCCCCAATCAGCCCATGATCTCTATGCTCTAATCACAACAGTATATCAACCACATCCCCCGTTTGATCACAGAGTTCCCTGAGACCATGGAGCTCTGACTCTCCTCCCTTCTTTGCCTGTCAAAATCATAGATATTTTTCCAGTCCTAGCTCAAATTCTACTTCTGAGAAATACTCTCTGATCACCTTGTCCAGAATTAATTACTCCACCTCTGTAATCTCTATTATACCCCACTCACTACTCTGAAAATTAAAAAGTAAAGAGAAAGCATCAAGCATTTATCCTGCCTTTTTCCTATACCATAGTGCTTCAAGAGAGCAAAAGAGCAGATGGGAGAAAGCTTTTAAAGAAATATTCCAGTTAATAAATGCAGATGAATGACAGAGAAAATCACCATTTATAAACCTCCAGTGAAATGATGGATCTTCTAGGCAACAGTCATCAGTGGATCCCAAAACCATTAGGTGAAAGGCTGTTGGGGAGATTAAGCTGACACCCCCTGAACCCACTGATCACTGAAATCAGGATAACCAGACATTATCTGCTTCAAGAAATGATGCCAGAGCAAGTGTACTATAAAGCATTCCTGCTGAAATACACCGAACCTGCTGAAATACACCAAACCTATATCTAATCAAGCTTCTAGGTCTAATCACCAATCCACAGGAAATACAGGTGGAGGAACAAGATAAACAACACCACAAAGGAAGCAATCTGCCAAATCCACAGACGGTGCCACATTCTACAAGGATAAATGTGTTGGTTTCACTAAAAAAACCATTAAACAAAAAGGAGGAGGAACAGTTATAGAATAAAAGAGGCTTATGAACCATAACAACAGTTTACAATGTGTGGACCTTATTTAGAGGCCAATTCAAACAAACCAACTGTAAAAAACATACCGTTGATACTGTTAGATAAATGTGAATAAGGAGTAGGTATTAGATGATATTAAGGTTTATTGTTCATTTTGTTTGGTATGCTAATAGCATGGTTATGTGTTTTAAAAGTCTTTATCACTTAGAGTTGCATACCAAAGTACTTACTTGTGAAACAATATGGATCCTGGGATTTGCTTTAAAATACTTCAAAAATACATAAAAACAAGGGAATAGATGAAATAAGAATGGTATAAACGTAGGCTATATATATATATATAGAGAGAGAGAGAGAGAGAGAGACAGAGACAGAGACAGACAGAGAGAGAGAGAAAAAGAGAGAGAGGTTCATTATACTATTTGCTCTTTTTTCATACATATTTGAAATTTTCCAAAATAAAACAAATCTTAATAAAACAAACAGTAGCAAGAAAAACCCTTTGATGTGGAAGAACATTGGAGGATCAGAGGGTGGGCATCTGTGTCAGAGTCCAGATCTGCTACTAACTAGCCACTCTAGGGCTCTGGGCCTCAGCTTTTTTGTTCCTAAAGTAAAGAGTTGGGTTTGGACTTCTAAAGTCTCTTTCAGTTCTAACATAGTATGACTCTGTTACTCTGAAATCCCCATCTCTGGTTCCTTCTCAAGAATTCTTTCCCAACTAAGTAACTGTAAGCAAGATAAGAGTTTCCTCTAATTCTCCCAAGACTACTCTCCGAATATGTGACTTGCCTATCTCACTTTCTTTTCTCTCATTCAGAGAAAGCACCACAACTAATTCCTCTTTATCTAAGTCACTCAGCACTTGCTGCAGTCCATATACACATCTGCTTCTGTTATATGTGTGTATGTGTCAGTGTTGTAAGTCGGAGACTGTAAACTAGGACACTGTCAACCCAGCATATGGGTGTTTGCTTTAATCACGCTGATGACTTAGCACATTGTCAGCATGCAGCAAATGTGTAGGATTATAATACTACGGTGTAAATAGTGAACTTTCTAAGCAATCTGTTGCAGCTGGCCTAACTGGCCACAGAGAGAATACAAAAACCTGTATATTCTGTCTTAATTTGCTTCTTTTCCTCCTGTCCCACATTATGAGATGCCATTTGGTGGATCATATTTCCAGGGATGAGAAATGTGAATAAGGAGCAGGGAAAGTAGGCCATGCAAAATTGGCTTAATCCACAATATTTCTCTTTTCCCTCGCTAAATCAGGGTGTATGACCCCTTTCCTGTGTGAGGAATGCAAACTCCTCCAATTTTATCTTTTAGATAACTTCTCAAAACCAGGTAGTGACCACATGAGAACTTCAGAAGATGTCTTTTCTTTTCTCTTTCTTTTTTTTGTTGGCGGGGAGGCGGTGTTGAGGAAAGGGATGAGACAGATGGCTGTGCTTTTGAATGTTTAGCCAATTCCAACTGAGTCATCATATTTTGCCTATATGTAAAATTGCTTTAGGTAAATTTTCTCTAATCCATCCTCTCAACTGTAGGATGACGTGGTTTAAGGTTGTTGAACACTATACATAGATGAATTTCATATCTGCTGAAGCAGTGTTTCAAAACCTTTTCTTCATAAAAAAACATGGCCATAAATTTCCATCAGAGGTTGCAGAAGGGTAGCCCTTTACTGTTGCAAGTGACCTCACGAGACTATGCTGGTGGGGTAATACCTCGCACACTGAATTACAAACAAACTCCTCAGCTTGCATTCTATACACAGGTAACGATAGTTCCTACGTTTCAAGGATCTATTACGAGGATCCAGTGAAACAATACACATAAAGTGTTTAACACCAAAATGTTCATTGCAGCTCTATTTACAATAGCCCGGAGATGGAAACAACCTAAATGCCCATCAACAGATGAATGGATAAAGAAGATGTGGCACATATATACGATGGAATATTACTCAGCCATAAAAAGAAACGAAATTGAGCTATTTGTAATGAGGTGGATAGACCTAGAGTCTGTCATACAGAGTGAAGTAAGTCAGAAAGAGAAAAACAAATACCGTATGCTAACAAGGCTCATGGACGTTAAGTTACATGACCAAGGCCTAATACCTGATAAGCAGCGGAAGAGGGATTCAAACTCAGGTCTGAACTGGCTTCACATCAAGAGACACTACACTTTCTTCTAGAAGTAACTGAGATAATGTCTTTTAAATGAACAAGAACTGTACCTGACATAAAGTGGACAATAAATGGCAGCTGCTGTTATCATTATGACAACCTCTTCCTTCATGGCCAACACACACACACACACACACACACACACACACATGCACACGTGTATGAAATAAGAAAGAATCTGTATCCTAAAAAAAAAAAAAGTGTTTAACACAGTGTCTGGGAGCAGTAGTCAAACAAGATAGTCCTTTGTAAGCACTCCCTTGCAGTCCCTAGAAAGAGGACATTTTCAATAAACGTTTGTTGAATTAATACATTGAATGACGTAATTGGAAAGATAAGTGGTTCAATATCCATGAACAAATAGAGGTTCTCCCTTAACGGGGTCATATAACTTCTCAAGGCTTTTTACAAAGAGTGTTTTAAGCTACAGAATGCCCCAACACAGAACTTTAAAATCAAATAACTCAATATTGAAATTTTAACAGGGAGAGTTAATAAAGGGAAGGCCCATTTATTCAGATGAATCAAAGATGAATCTGAGATATAATCATATTTTATGCGTACAGGCCATTCACCCTAGAATCAAAGCACTCACCGCATATTTCACTAACCCTTGTAACACCCACAGGTAGATGTTGGAGATGATCCCCTTGTTACAGATGGAGAGAGAGCCTGAGGCCCAGGACAGTGAAGGGACTTGTCAGAGGCCACATCAAGTGAGTAATGGAGCAAGAAACGGAACTAAATTCTAGTCTTCATCCCTGCTGCACTTTAGGTTTTACCACAAAGCTGCCTAACATTTCAGTTACTTTTTAACTCTAAAATCCATTTTGAAATAAACCCTCCCCTTAAAAAAAGATTAGCCAAGAGTACAAGATTCAATAACTAAAATAGAAAAAACATAAATCAGCTGGGTTTTTTGTTTGTTTTGTTTTAATGGCTCCACATCAGTTAGCAGCGTCTAGGGAGGAAAACGGAAACAAACATTGGTTCAAAAACAAAATTCTGCATAAGGCAGATCGCTACCTTTCAGGGCAATTAATGCGAACGCTAATTTGCAACTGAAAACAACGAGGATTTGGTTTTGAGTTTCCAAACAGAACTATAGAGGTTGAGCAGATTCCTTCATTGATTTCCCTATGATTCTACCTGGGGGTGGTGGGTAAAGAAACTCTTTTTAATTGACTCATTAGAACAGGGATTACCAGAATTTTCAGGTATTTTAATCTCCACCTTCTCCCAGAAGCCCGCAGGATGAGTAGTTATGGTTTTAGTATCCCTTGACTTAAGATAAAATAAATAAAGACAAAATGACCAAAAGCTCCTATGAATTCGGTGACATTCTCAGTGAACTTGTGTTTACTACCCCCCATATCGCCGTACCAGAAAACAACCATCGCGCTGCGAAGGCGTGCTGGGTAGACGGGTTCCCGGACGCCCGCGAGGAGCGCCCAGGCAAGGACCCCGGATTCGGGGGCGCAGGGCCGGGAGGGTGGAGTTTACGTTCACTCCATCGCTGCAGTAATGGAGAAAAACGGACTCACAGAGTAAACCACTCCACTTCCAAGCGGTTTTTCTGATTTTTATTTTTTAAGCATAAAAACGATGAGAACGAGGAACTCGCTGGCAGCGCCTTGCCCGGCCGC